>NC_066585.1:11229660-11544272 GCF_024323335.1 Lathyrus oleraceus | reverse complement strand
TTACGTTTCCATTATCTTTGGAACATGGCACACATAAGTAAAGAAAAGAACAGTTCATTCACATAGATAAAACATGCAAATAAGTATCATTAAGCACCATCGTGAGATAAAGCTTTAAACAAGATTCACAACACAATCAACCGCGTCTCAATCTGAGCTACGGAGCTTAAGTTATGTCTAAAATGGAGACTAAAGGTATGTCAACTGATTAACATATTATGTTAATCGATTAACATATTATGTTAATCGATTAACATAATGAAAAACTCAATTTTTCTTCAGTTTTGGGTATGTTAATCGATTGGCATATTATATCAACTGATTGATTGTTGTGTTTTTGACAGAAAACTGTCCCAAAACACCATTTTCACATCCCAACCCCTAAACAAACATGTCAATATCATCATGCATGAATCAATAACATACAACATCAACTTAAACATGTCATAGCATCATACAACAACCACAACAACATAACTTCAACACCTATTTTCATAACATCAATACACAATAGCCCAACATAACATACAGCATCAACAACATATAACATCATGGGCTAACAATAATAACATAAGACATAGCAAGAATCATGGTTCAATTATCAATTTCACAAACAAGTCAGAATTCATCAAAAACCTGTAATACCCCAAAATTTACCCTTCATTTTTCCTGGAAGCATGGGATCATGTTTTACCCCTCATTCATGCATTCATTTTTAGGTCATTTAACATTTCATATTGCATTTCATCATGTCAATCAGAATTAGCTCCAAGAAGCTTGAATATCATCCAAGACACTTTGGGGGTCCTATCTGGGTGATCAGTCAACACAAGGGAATTACTTGAGTTACTTCCAACATGTTCAAATGGGGTTTATTCATCATTAAAAATTCCAATCTTGAAGGAGCAAAAGTCTGTTCCTGAGCTGTCATGCTCGCTAGGCAAGCAGCTCGGTTCGCCTAGCGAATCTGAACTGTCATGCTCGCTAGGCGAGCAAATTCTTCGCTAGGCGAAGCGCACGCGTTTTAAGAATATAAAAGAAAAATCTTGGACTTGGACCTCTCTCATTTGAGCCCACAAAGCCACGAAAATCGGGTTATAAATTCTAAGAATTCAGTGAAAAAACCCTAGAGGAGCTAGAGAGAGAGAGAAGAGCTAACAGAATTCAGAGCAGCCTCCATAGACACTGAAGAAAAAACTTCATCTCATATAAACCCTAAGATTGCTTTGCAAACCCAACCGGGGCAATTCAATTTCATTCGATCTCTCCAATCAGGTTTGCCCTATCTCCATTACTTTATGCTTTCAATTTGAAATTTCTGAATGTATGAGGCATCATGGGTGAATTTGGAAGAGTGGGTATCGTTAGGTTTCACATGTGGTTTTAGATGTGCATGAATGTGTAGAATAATGCCTTGAATGTTTAATCACTTCGTTGCTGATATGGATACCATAGGGTTTGGGTTTCTGAAATCGTACTGTTATCAATGGAGAATCCAGAACCCGCAGGCATTCGCTAGCACCTCGCTAAGCGAACATGTAGCGAAGCTTCGCTAGCACCTCGCTAAGCGAACATGTAGCGATCGTGACAGTACTTGTTTTTTTTCTGTTTGCTCTCTAATCTGTTTTGGTGTGACATGTTTTCTATTGCATTCGTGCACTGTTTGCCTGACGCAGTTGTTATTATGGTTCTTCTATCTGGTGCAACTCTTGATCGCACCCCATCCGGTTATGCTAACTTGTTTGTTGAGTTTTTTGTGAGGGCTCACATGACTCTTAAAGAGATGGCTTGCTTGGTATTCCACTTTATTTGTGGGATACCATTTGGAGATTTATTCTGATTGCTTTGCTGACTTGCTTTCTTTGATGGTGCTAGCTTGAGAGATCTCTGGGTTTCTCGTTCCTTTAATTGTTGTTACTTCGGATCTTTATCCGTGGGGTAGATCTTTTGATCCCTTTTACATCTTTCCCGCATTTTACCGCTTTCTTAGCTGGAAGACCTCAATAGGAGGCAATGTTTTCTTTTGTTTGTTTACTTTTGTGCCCAAAGACCTCCAAGAAGAGGCATCAGTGCTAAAGACCTCAATGAAGAGGCAATTGACGGATAAAAGAGATTAGTAGTCAATCCCCCGTTATTCAGTGTGTCGTTCTTTATGCTCGCACTACGTGTCGATGCTTTAGAACAAAAGCCCAAGATCTTTTGTCCGGTCAGTCAATGGAGAGGGTTCCACCTTTCTGAATCCCCACTTTTTGTCATGAGCTCACCCTGTCCAGGGTTAAGAGCTATGAGGTCTTATCCTCATTACCCTTTTGATCTGTTCACCCTGACGTTCAGTGTCAGTGGTTAAGAGCTCGTCTGATTACCCTTCCATGGCTTGTTTGTCGAGGTTGATATGACCCCTCTTGACTAAAGCCCTACCCACTTATGTTCTAGCCCCCTTGTTGGCGTGTTTACTTTATGCATGTTTGTTTTGTAAGGTGTGATTGTCTCCCCATAGGATTTCTAGGCTTCGTATAGTCTCTCGTTTGCATGTCAATTAAGGTAGCACGGTTCCTTCGTCTAGGACTTCCTTTTTGCACGAGCATCCTAAAACACAAACAAACTCATTGTTTTTTCTTCTCCTAAGAACACGTTAACTCCTTCTACTACAGGAGAGTAAGTCTCCAAAGGTCGAGCATCCGGTAGATTGCGTAGTAACGTCGTTCATATAAAAAACACAAAACAAACAAAAATAGGTTAGCCGAACTACAGTTCGCTCTGATTCTTATTCCAGATGAGATACGTAGGCATAAGACGCGATGTCTTAGCGAGCACATTCCTCTTTAACCCATAGGTAGCCGAGCTACGAAGACTTTGATTCTCATATTCAGATGAGATACGTATGCAGTGGATGCGACATCCGTGCGAGTCATTTTCTTTTGACCCCTCTTTTAGTGAATAGTACATTAGATAAATCCACACCCTTTAGACAAGAACAACAAGAGTGGATCCCGTAGAGTACTACGGATGCGTAGGGGTGCTAATACCTTCCCTTCGCATAATCGACTCCCGAACCCAAGATTTGGTTGCGAGACCTTGTCTTCTCCTTTCCTTTTTCCAGGTTTACTTCGAGCGTTTTCCTTTCCCTCCTTTGGGATAAATAATGTGCGGTGGCGACTCTTCTGTCATTGCTTTTTCCGCCGGTTGTTTTTTTTGCATTCCTTTTTTTAGGTAGCGACAGCTGGCGACTCTGCTGGGGACACCGGTTTCCCTATGCGAGTCCCTCCTAGCTTTTGTAGTTTCTTGTTTATTGGGTGTTTATTCTTTTGTACAGTTATTTATTTACCTACTTTACCTTATTGCATTCATGTACATATGTTTGCTGTATCTGTGGGTTGTTTGTTTGTTGGGGTGGGATGTTCTATGAGTGATAAGCCCACTACCCAGGCTTGAGCATACACACAGGTTTTAGAGTGGATGGTCATGAGGCTTGCGTGGCATGTTGCTACGTTAAGTCGTTCATGAGACCCATATTCCAGACGAGGTTTCTTTTGGATATATTATGCCCTATGGGTGTTCCATAACGACAGATATTCCTTTAGAAATCGTCGACTCTGGTGACCATTTCCCGAGAACTCAGTCGAGGCCTCTCCTCTGAGACGCGTTTATGTTACCTCTGGTGGGCGCATTCTCGCTGCTCAATCCGAGGACCCCGAGACTGGGAACTTGCTTTAGGATGTCCTGTTGAGGGGAGTCAGTGGAGGTCTTTTATCCCGTAATAATGTCAAACCTTCAGTGGTAAACGTATTATTCTCGACTGAAGGGCCGAAGTTGGCAAACTTCTGTTCTTAGAACCTACGAGTGAGGGGCGGGCTAAATTCAGGAAACCTTAACCTTCAACCAACCCGGTTTCTGTATTCTTGTTGGAGCGGAACTTGGATCTCTTATATGTTCCTCAGTGGTTTTCTCTTCGGACAGTGCGACCTGACAGTTGTTCAAGCAGATACAGCAATCCTGATTCCCATGTCACTGCATTGCATCACATCATTTTGCATTCATATCATTTAACACATGTTTATCTATTCTCAGGGGTTTATATCTTTCTTCTTGATTCTAGTCGGGGTTTCCTTTCACTGTTTATCTATTGAGAGACTGGAATCAATGGGTAGAATACCCTTTGGAATGGATAAACATGTCATTGCATTTACATATTCATTTGCATATCTTGCATAACAGGTACCGCTGCGGTGTTCTCATATTATTTGGTGTTCCACTAGCAGGATAGCTAACTCAGGCATTCACCGGTACGGTACCCGCAGAAATCAACAGAGAGTAATGGAAAGCCTACAAGCAGAGCTCGCCGAGATGAGGATCCGCATGACCCAATTCATGGATGTGGTTCAAGGGGTGGCCCAGGGACAGCAAGAGCTCAGGCAGATGATGCAGAGGAATCCCGCCACTACTCAACCAGAGACGTTGACTGATCCTCCAGCTGGAGAGGTTAATGGACCCAATGGACCGGGGCCTACCCCGATCCCACATGTCAACTCCGGTCAACAGCCCGTCCATGAGGATCAGGACTATCAGTTCACCCAGATGCAGGAAGACTTTGGCATGGGCCATGGCATGGACCCCATGTTTAGAAGATTAGAGGAAAGGTTGAAGGCAGTGGAAGGACAGAATCCTCTGGGAGTAGACGTTGCTGACTTGGGATTGGTCCCAGACGTGAGGGTACCACCGAAATTCAAGGTCCCGATATTTGACAAATACAATGGCAACTCTTGCCCGAAGACTCATGTACAAGCTTACTTCCGCAAGATGATCGTGTATTCTGATGATGAGAAGTTGCTCATGTACTTATTCCAGGACAGCCTAGCTGGGGCATCCCTGGAATGGTATATGAGGCTGGACAGAGCCCACATCCGTTGCTGGAGGGATTTGGTTGAGGCTTTCGTGAAGCAGTATCAGTATAATGCAGACATGGCTCCGGACAGAACTCAACTTCAGAATCTGTCTCTTGAAAGTAATGAGTGCTTCAGGGAATACGCTCAACGCTGGAGGGAGACAGCTTCCCGTGTTCAACCTCCTATGTTGGAGAAGGAAATGGCTAACTTGTTCATGAACACTCTTCCCGGACCTTACTTGGAGCGCCTGGTGGGTTGCAATGCCTCCAACTTTGCTGATGTAGTCTCTACCGGCGAGAGGGTGGAGAACTATTTGAAGACATGCAAGATCCAGAGTGGAGGTGGATCTTCATCAGGGGTGAAGAAGTCGTTCATTCAGGGACAGAAGAGGAGAGAAGGGGATGCAAATGCCATATCTTCTTATCAGAACATGGGTAACCAGAGGAATAACTTTCAGGACTATCATCAACAACCGTATGTTGCGGCTGTGACCATTCCAGTTGCAGCACCGCTACAACAACAACAACCACAACGTCAGCAAACTCAGTACCAACAACAACCGGGTAACAGACCAGCCTATCAACAGAGGCAAAGGATGATGGACCGGCGTTTCAACACTCTTCCAATGTCGTACGCTCAATTGCTTTCTAGTCTTCAACAACTACAACTTGTGCAGTTACGCACTCTGGCTCCTCCTGTTGGTAGGCTTCCGGTGGGTTACGACGCCAACGCTAGGTGTAGCTTCCACTGCGGGGCACCTGGCCACAATATTGAGAACTGCAAAGCTTTTAAGCATGTATTTCAGGACCTCATAGATTCAAAGGCCATCGACCTTGCACCGGCTCCTAATGTCGTCAATAATCCCATGCCACAGCATGGTGGTGCAAATGTTAATATGCTGGAAGGAGAAGCCAAGTCCATCAAGGATGTGTTGAAGTTGAAGACTCCGTTGTTGGATATCAAGGGATACTTGTTGAAGGTCGATGTTTTCCCTGGTTGTGGGAAGGGTTGTATGGATTGTGCTACTCAGAGTAAAGGTTGTTTGAAGCTGCAGCAGGGTATCCAGGCCTTGCTCGACGAAGGTACCCTCCAGGTTGAAGATTTGTTTGTCCAAGAGTTTGTGGAAGGGGTTGAGGAAGAGGTGTTTGAAGATGCTACTGATGAATTCGCAGATGTTGTTCCTACTGATTCTATAATCCATGATGATGTATTTAATTTTTCCAATGTTGTTGCTGATATCCCAAATAATATGGTCGATTCTGACATAATTGAACTTGATTCCGATGTGTCGGATGTTTATGTTTCAATGAATGAGATTTCAGAGTATGACTATGATGTTGCTACTATCACCATTTTCTACCCAACTAATCAGATCAATGTGCCAGAAGCGCAACCGGTGCCACCAGCGCGACTGTCCACTATGACTATCACAACCCCTGGTCCTCTACCTTTCACCAGCGAAAGGGCCATTCCTTGGGATTATGGGGGGAGTGTGTACACGCACGATCATGGGGTGGAACGGCCACTGACGGTAGAAGAGGGTCCGAAGTTTGAACTTGAAGTTGAAGGTCCCGCAGTGGACAATGTTGGTGGAATCGGGCGATTCACCAGGAGTGGTAGATTGTTCTCACCACCCGTTACCCAAACTGATAGTGTTGATGCTGCGGCGAAAGCCAAAGGCAAACAAGCTGTGAATGAGGGTGCCTCTGCACCCCAGGCTGGTTCTGAGCCCACTTTTGCGAAGGATGTGGACGAGCTTTTGAGAATTATAAAGAAAAGTGACTACAAGGTAGTCGATCAGTTGATTCAGACGTCGTCCAAGATATCCATTCTCTCACTCCTATTGTGTTCGGAGGCGCACAGGGAGGCACTGTTGAAAGTCCTAAATGCTGCATATGTGCCTCAGGAGATCTCAGTGAACCAACTGGAAGGAATCGTTGCAAATGTTCATGCAAAACGGGTTAGGTTTTACTGATTCTGACTTAACACCAGCTGAACGCAACCATAACAAGGCTTTGCACATCTCGATGGAATGCAAAGACACTGTGTTATCTCATGTTCTGGTGGATACAGGTTCCTCTCTCAATGTGCTACCCAAGAGAGACCTGTCAAGGTTAGAAGTAGAGGGTTTGGTCCTGAAGCCTTCAGATCTTATTGTGAGAGCCTTTGATGGTTCTAAGAGGTCGGTGTTCGGAGAGGTAGAATTGCCAATTCAGATTGGATCACAAACCTTCAACACCGTCTTCTATGTGATGGATATCAGCCCTTCGTATAGCTGCTTGCTGGGTCGTCCCTGGATCCACAATGCTGGGGCAGTCTCTTCAACTTTACATCAGAAGATTAAATTCCCAGTCAATGGAAGGATTATCACCGTCTGTGGTGAGGAGGATATTCTAGTCAGCAACCTGTCTACATTCAAGTATGTAGAGGTAGAAGGTGAATTTCATGAGACCTTATGTCAGGCCTTTGAGGCAGTTCAGATCAAGGACGCAGCTCTGGTGGAAGAAGTTAAAGCGGGTGCCTCTATCTCGTCCTTCAAGCAGGCACAGGCCTTGGTAGATTCGGGCGTTACCCCCGGTTGGGGACGTCTGTTGGAGTTACCAATGAAAGAAGACAAGTTTGGGATTGGGTATCAACCAGCTCTGACTTCTACAACTTCAACACTTCAGACTCGTCAAGGGCCGGTTACTTTCTCCAGCGCTGGCGTTATTCGATATGGCCAGGTCTATGCGGTCAACGATGAAGACGGGGATAGTGATTGTGACATCGATAACTGGGTGCATCCGAGGATCCCAGGTGAAGTCATCAACAATTGGTCTTCTGAGGAGATTGTCCAAGTCACTTTTCTGGAGGAGTAATTTTTCTTGTTTATTCATGCATGTCTAAGTCTTACGTTCCTCCCAGGGCGTAATGACTCATTGTAGGGCTCATCTATGTGGATACCTGCATTTTTTATCATAAATAAAGGACGTCTTTTTGCATTCAAATATTTTGTTCACTGTTTTTCTATTTTTGTAGTTTTCAAAAAAAAAATCAAAAATATTTTGGCAATGTTTTGTTTAGTTTTCACTTCTTGTTCACACTCATAAGCACATACCATCACTCATGCAGATGCACGTCACCAGATCCTATTGATAACGGTTCTGCTATGGCTCGCTTCGACTTTGAAAATCCAATCTTTCAAGCTGAAGAAGAGGGTGATGAAGACTGTGAACTCCCTGAAGAACTTGCCAGGCTATTAAAGCAAGAGGAAAGGGTCATTCAACCGCATCAAGAGTCTACTGAAGTGATTAATCTTGGCACCAAGGACGTCAAGAAAGAAATCAAGATAGGGGTTGCTTTGGAAGATAATGTGAAGAAGGGGCTGATTGAATTACTGCAAGAGTATGTTGACATCTTCACCTGGTCTTATCAGGACATGCCCGGGCTTGACACAGACATCGTGGTACACCGCTTGCCTCTCAAAGAAGGTTGTCCTCCGGTCAAGCAGAAGCTCAGAAGAACAAGACCAGAGATGGTTATCAAGATAAAAGAAGAAGTGCAAAAACAGTTGGATGCAGGGTTTCTAGCAGTCACCAATTATTCGCCATGGGTTGCAAACATCATTCCAGTACCTAAGAAGGATGGAAAGGTACGGATGTGTGTCGACTACCTAGATCTGAACAAAGTTAGCCCTAAGGATGATTTCCCATTACCTCACATTGACGTTTTGGTGGATAACACAGCCCAGTTCTCGACATTCTCCTTCATGGATGGCTTTTCTGGCTATAATCAAATCAAGATGGCACCAGAAGACATGGAGAAGACAACATTCATAACCCCATGGGACACCTTTTGCTACAAGGTGATGCCGTTTGGTCTAAAAAATGCTGGGGGCAACATATCAACGAGCGATGGTGACTCTTTTCCATGATATGATTCATCATGAAATCGAGGTTTATGTTGATGATATGATTGCCAAATCTCAGACAGAAGAAGAACATTTGGTGAATCTGCAGAAACTGTTTGAGCGTTTGAGAAAATTCAAGCTGAGGCTTAATCCGAACAAGTGTACTTTCGGGGTGAGATCTGGAAAACTGTTGGGTTTTATTGTTAGTGAAAAGGGGATTGAGGTGGATCCGGCCAAAGTGAAAGCGATAC
This sequence comes from Lathyrus oleraceus, assembly GCF_024323335.1. NCBI lineage: Eukaryota > Viridiplantae > Streptophyta > Magnoliopsida > Fabales > Fabaceae > Lathyrus > Lathyrus oleraceus. The sequence goes on along the minus strand of NC_066585.1, from coordinate 11,535,249 downwards.
AAGAAATGCCTGAGCCAAGAACAGAAAAACTAGTCTGTGGTTTCTTAGGGAGGTTGAACTACATTGCAAGGTTCATCTCTCACCTAACAGCCACGTGTGAGCCAATATTCAAGTTATTAAGAAAAGATCAGACTATCAGGTGGAACAATGATTGTCAAAGGGCTTTCGAAAAGATAAAAGAGTATTTGCAGAATCCCCCTATCCTCATGCCTCCAGCCCCAGGGAGACCGCTGATTATGTACTTGACAGTACTAGACAATTCCATGGGTTGTGTTCTCCGTCAACACGACGAGACGGGTAGAAAAGAGCATGCCATCTACTACCTGAGTAAGAAATTCACAGACTACAAGTCGAGATACTCAATGCTTGAAAAGACATGTTGTGCACTTGTATGGGCTGCTAAGCGTTTGAGACAGTACATGCTGACTCACACAACCTTATTGATCTCCAAGATGGATCTAGTCAAGTATATATTCGAGAAGCCAGCTCTCACCAGAAGGGTTGCTCGTTGTCAAATGGTACTGACAGAGTATGATATCCAGTATACATCCCAGAAAGCCATCAAGGGGAGTATTCTGTCAGACATTCTTGCTCAATAGTCGGTTGAAGATTATGAGCCGATGAAGTTTGACTTTCCAGATGAAGACATCATGTTCCTCAAGATGAAAGACTGCGAAGAGCCAGCTGTTGAGGAGGGACCCGATCCAGACGGAAAGTGGACTTTGTTGTTCGATGGGGCTGTCAATGCCAGAGGAAGTGGAATTGGTGCTGTCATTACTACTCCGAAAGGTGCCCACATGCCTTTCACCGCTCGTCTGACTTTTGAGTGCACCAATAATGAAGTTGAGTATGAAGCTTGTATCTTGGGTATTGAGCAAGCCATTGATTTGAGAATCCAGACTCTGGACATCTTCAGAGATTCAGCTCTAGTGATCAATCAAGTGAATGGTGATTGGAATACTCTCCAGCCTAATCTGGTCCTCTACAGAGATTACACGAGAAGACTGTTGACTTTCTTCACAATAGTAAAGCTGTATCATATACCTCGTGATGAAAACCAGATGGCAGATGCTCTTGCTACTCTATCCTCCATGATCAAGGTGATTCGGTGGAACCATGTTCCCAAGATCGATGTTATGCGCCTTGATAGGGCCGCGTATGCGTTTGCTGCTGAACTGGTAGTTGATGACAAGCCCTGGTACCACGACATCAAGTGCTTTCTGAAGAATCAAGAGTACCCTGCAGGGGCATCCAACAATGATAGAAAGACTTTGAGAAGATTGGCAGGCAGTTTCTTCTTGAACAAAGACGATGTTCTGTATAAAAGGAACTTCGACATGGTTTTGCTCAGATGCGTGGATAGACACGAAGCAGGCATGTTAATGCAGGAAGTTCATGAAGGCTCCTTCGGTACTCATGCCGGCAGACATGCAATGACTAAGAAATTGTTAAGAGTAGGTTATTACTGGATGACCATGGAATCTGATTGTTTCAAATATGCTCGGAAGTGTCATAAATGCCAGATTTATGCTTATAAGGTACATGTGCCGCCAAATCCTTTGAATGTGATGTCTTCGCCGTGGCCTTTTGCTATGTGGGGCATTGATCTGATTGGAAAGATTGAGTCGGCCGCCTCCAATGGGCATCGCTTCATCCTAGTTGCCATTGACTATTTCACCAAGTGGGTCGAAGCAGCGTCATTCGCGAATGTCACCAGACATGTGGTTGCCCGATTCATTAAGAAAGAAATCATTTGTCGTTATGGGATTCCCGAAAGAATCATTACTGATAATGGTTCTAATCTCAATAACAAAATGATGAAGGAGTTGTGTCGGAACTTCAACATTCAGCATCACAATTCTTCCCCTTATCGCCCTAAGATGAACGGCGTTGTTGAGGCAGCAAATAAGAACATAAAGAAGATTGTGCAGAAGATGGTCGTCACGTACAGAGATTGGCATGAGATGCTACCCTTCGCCTTGCATGGGTACCGTACTTCAGTACGTACATCGACCGGGGCAACCCCTTATTCCCTTGTGTATGGTATGGAAGCAGTCCTACCTGTTGAAGTGGAGATTCCTTCTCTAAGAGTCCTGTTAGATGTCAAGCTAGACGAAGCTGAATGGATTCGGACAAGGTTCAATGAGTTGAGCCTTATCGAAGAGAAGTGAATGACAGCCATTTGTCATGGACAGTTGTATCAAAGTCGGATGAAGAGAGCCTTTGATCAGAAAGTGCATCCTCGTTGCTTCCAAGTCGGAGATTTGGTGTTGAAAAGGATCCTTCCTCCTCAAACAGATCACAGGGGCAAGTGGACTCCTAACTATGATGGACCGTATATTGTCACCAAGGTTTTTGATGGTGGAGCCTTAATGCTTGCAACTATGGATGGTGAAAACTTCACTTCCCCTGTGAACTCAGACGCAGTTAAAAAATACTTCGCATAAAGTAGACCCGCTGGACAATAAAAAGAATAGTCCATGCAAAAAATGGGCATCCCGACGAACCAAGAAAATGAAAAGGTTCGGGCAAAAATTAGGGAGTAAAAATGAAAAGATTGTACACCCGGTAAGTTGAAAACCTGAAAAAGGCAACTTAGGCAAAAATGGGTATCCTGGTGGATTGAAAACCCGAAAAGGCGGTCCAGGCAAAAGTTAGGGACTAAGCGAATGACTGCGTTCTGAGTAGTACTGAATCTCATCCCATGTCGATAACTAGAAACTTTCGAAAGGTAGGAAACATTCCAATCACTCTTTTCAGAAAGCTGATCATCTGGAGGATCTTGAAGACGAGCGAGTCATAGCAGGATTGGAACCCGATAGAAATCCATTTCACATTGCCATTAGATTAATTTCTGTTTTTATCTTTTGTGCGATTACCTCTTCGCAGGGATTGCTTCCTGATGTAAATGCCTATTCAGAGGCCATTCAATCAATAAAATCATGTTATTTAGTATACCTCTGTGTTCATTTTCATTTCACTGTTTTGTTTGCAAAAAATGACGTCCGAATTTTTGATAAACATTGTATCATGAAACATAAGAGCTTTACAGGTACATGCTCAATAGACATTTAAAAGTGCTGTAAATTTTAAGTGCTTTGGATCGTCTATTCAGAACAGGTACACTCGGGACATTTCCACAAGGTCCCCAGCAGACGATCGCGGATGTTTTGCTTCAACAGTTGGTATTTGGTATCTTATCCCTGCAGAGCTGGTCCGAGCGTTGGAATCTTCAATCCCCAGCAGGCCCTCACTGTTGTACTTCCCCAAGCATTTGTTTCAGACTATACACTCCCCAGTAGAGTTGACAGTGTCAGACTGTATATCCCCAACGGAGTTGACAGTGCCAGACTGTATCTTCCCGGCAGAAGCGGCTGCTCCTCAGAATTCGATGCCAGATCGATGATCTCGACGCTAGATCCATGGGCTCTTTCCTTGAAGCAGAATCTCGGTACCGTATCGGTGTTTGCTTCCCCTGCTGAGTCGTCTCTCCCGCAGATTATGGTTGCCAGAACCACTGTTGCTCTCCTCAACAGCAAGTTTTCAGTGCCATTCTCTCCCTAGTCAGAGCCTCGGTATTTTGTTATTTGCCAGAACACCGTGTGGCGGGTCATTTCCCCACAGAGTTCATTGTGTTGTGTATCTCCAACAGCATCTCCAGGGTCCAGAAGATTGTGATCATTTCCCCAGCAGAATTTCTTGCCTCGGCTTGGCATTCTCTCGAACCTAGCATTTCGCATCCCTGCATGTAGAATCATATCGCATTGCATCATCCCAAATCGCATAGCATTTCCACTTTCATGGAGCATTACGCCATTGAAAAATTCAAACATACGCATGTAAAGCATAAGGCATTCTCGGTATCCCAAGTGATAAGCCAGAAGTTGTTTCCAGTACTCAGACTGAAGATTGTTCATGACTTATCTTTTTATTCCCAGCAGGGGTCGTTGGCCCACGCGCCGCCTCGATTGTCATTTTCCCTATTTCTGCCGATGCTAACAGGCATGAAAGTTTCCGGTATTCAGACCGAAGTGGCATTCAGGCCAGTTTTCTGATGTTCAGATCGAAGAAGTTGCCGACATTCAGGTCGACGCAACTTGTGGCATTCAGGCCAAGTTTCCGGTATTCAGACCGAAGTGGCATTCAGACCAGTTTTCCGATGTTCAGATCGAAGAAGTTGCCGACATTCAGGTCGACGCGACTTGTGGCATTCAGGCCAAGTTTCCGGTATTCAGACCAAAGTGGCATTCAGGCCAGTTTTCCGATGTTCAGATCGAAGAGGTTTCCGACATTCAGGTCGACGCAACTTGTGGCATTCAGGCCAAGTTTCCGGTATTCAGACCGAAGTGGCATTTGTAACACCCTTCTAAAATACCCCAATAATTAATTAAAACAACAAAATATAAATCAGAGTAGATATGCAATTTCAGGGTGTCACACTTGACACTTCACACCATTCACCAAAATATCTGGTCATGCTCATTTATTAAAAAAAATAAAACATTGCACAATTCGCAGCGGATAGAAATCTAACAACATTCGAACCATGTAACACATTACATGTAAAATTGTTCAACAACCAACAATGAAAACAAAGTAAAACATCCCGTCCCGATGTTACATATACCAGAGCATGACCCACTAAGGAACTACACTAGACTCCAAGCACTAGCTTCTACTCAATCACTGCTCGTTACCTGAAACATAGTTGTAAGGGTGAGTTCCTCAATCGATATAATAAGCATTATAAAATATCATGTAATGTTAAGTAAATTAACACATTCATCACCCTAATCATATCACACATTCAGCAACGGCAACATCAACTCATAATCATACTCAACACAGACACAAACACAAAACACACGTATAATATTGGAATACATCCATTCATATTATACGCCATACATATATTATGAAATGAGACTCCATGCATGCGGTACCGACTATTCGTGAACACATAGTTCAACCTCACCGATCAAACCCAGATACGGCTACCAAGCTCACTAGTCCCACTCATTTGAGACCTAGTGACTCACTCACTAATTCCTCACCATGGGAATTAGCTACCACCATAAAGGTCATGCTATGCACGCTAAATCACCTAGCATGCAAACATCAACAACAATCCACAATGGACATATGCTCACACTCTAAGCCATAAACGGTCCATCCACAATTGCATACATAATAGATATATTCACAGCATTATGCATACCATCACACACCATCAGCATATTTATCACATAATCATATCATGTCATGCCAAATAATAAATCACAGTATTAGCACACTCTACTAATACCTATACTGCTCAAAACAACGGGAAATGATCCATACTACATCATACATCAGCTAAATTACATCACTCAGCTGAAACGACCAAAACTGCACAACAACAGCTCAAAAAATCAAAATTCTGCCCATACGCGTATGCCTCATGCCCATACGCGTATAGCACATTTCCTAGCCTAACCCATACGCGTATGGCCTGTCTCATACGCGTATGATACGCGTACCTCTTCTCCCATACGCGTACCAACAGAGACAAAACTACGTTTAGAACATCATCTTCTTCATTCATACGCGTATGGCCTCACCCCATACGCGTACCAACACAGGCTACGCGTAAGTACACGCGTATGGCGCGTATCAGTACCAGTCCCCTCCCCTCCAGGCCATCTCATACGCGTATGGCCTAGTGTCATACGCGTATGACCAGAACCAAAATTCCAGATCTGCTATGGGTTTTCTCTGCTACGAGATTTCTCAAATCCAACCTCCCACAGTCCAAATTTTTACACAGCATTCGTTCATATTATCTAACACAGATCATACCCATTCAATTTCACAATTTCTAACCTTATTACATCTAATTCCTACGAATTTTCTTCAATTATAACCCATACCTCATTCATCCGTAAGTTCACAATTTGCAACATTCATCATCCTGATTAGAGTCGATTCAATGGCTTATTACTACCCATTACATGTTAACCCATAATACCCATTAAACGACGATAAACCCCCCTTACCTGAGTTAATCCGGCAAATCCTTCAACTTCAAGCTTTTCTCTTCTTCAATCCTTTTTCTCTTGCTCTTCCTTTTTGCCCTTTTTCCACTTTTCAGTCGCTTCTCTGTTTTCACGTGAAAACCCTTTTTACCAAATGGGACTCTTTTTCCGATTCCAACAATCGTTCCACTTCTAACTTTATTATTCCAATAATAATAAGCCAATAATATCCCAATTATTTAATTAAATTAATAGTTATACTAATAATAATATATATGAATGGTTTATCTTTTATTTTGAAAAATAATACCCTCTCATTCATATTATCATCATAATATACTATTAAACTTAAATTAAATAATTATCATATTTTATCGGGGTGTTACAACTCTCCCCCACTAAAAGAGTTTTCGTCCTCGAAAACATACCTCAAGCGAATAACTCTGGGTAAGACTCCTTCATCTGACTCTCAATTTCCCAAGTCACATTGCCACCTGCTGGTCCTCTCCAAGCTACCTTTACCAAAGCAATCTCTTTACCCCGCAACTGCTTCAACTCTCGATCCTCGATCCTCATAGGTGATGTTTCAACAGTCAAGTTATCTCTCACCTGTACATCATCTACTTGGACCACATGCGACGGATCAGGAATGTACCTCCTCAACTGAGACACATGAAAAACCTCATGCAAATTCGCAAGTGACGGCGGTAAAGCGATACGATAGGCTACCTCCCCTGTCCTCTCCAAAATCTGATAAGGACCAATAAATCGAGGTGTCAACTTCTTCGACATCAAAGCTCGACCAACCCCAGTTATCGGAGTAACACGAAGAAACACATGATCTCCCTCTTGAAACTCAAGTGGCTTCCTCCTCTTGTCGTGATAACTCTTCTGACGACTCTGAGCAATCCTCATCTTCTCCTGAATCATCTTAATCTTTTCCGTAGTTTGTTGAACAATCTCCGGTCCAACCACAGCACTCTCACCGGACTCATACCAACATAAAGGTGTCCGACATCTCCTACCATACAAAGCTTCAAATGGTGCCATACCAATGCTCGAATGAAAACTATTGTTGTAGGTAAACTCAATCAAAGGTAAATAACAATCCCAAGCACCTCCCTTTTCCAAAACACAAGCCCTCAAAAGATCCTCCAGTGACTGAATCGTCCTCTCAGTCTGACCATCAGTCTGCGGATGATATGCAGAACTCAATCTCAGCTTAGTTCCCAAAGCCCTCTGCAAACCTTCCCAGAACTTCGATGTAAATCTAGGATCTCTGTCCGAAACAATACTCGACGGAATACCATGCAAACTTACAATTTTCTCAATATACAACTCAGCTAACCTCTCTAACGGATAATCCATTCTGATCGGAATGAAATGAGCCGATTTCGTCAATCTGTCAACAATCACCCAAATAGCATCAAAATTCTTAATTGTCCTCGGTAAACCAGAAACAAAATCCATACTGATACTATCCCACTTCCACTCTGGAATAGCCAACGGTTGCATTAGCCCAGATGGCTTCTGATGCTCAATCTTTGCCTTCTGACAAGTCAAACAAGAATAAACAAAACTCGCAATTTCTCTTTTCATTCCCGGCCACCAAAATAACTTTTTCAAATCATGATACATCTTCGTAGCCCCAGGATGAATACTCAGGCCACTACGATGTCCTTCCTCAAGAATACTCTTCTTAAGTTCGGTAACATCCGGAATACACACCCGATTACCAAATTTCAAAACACCATTCTCATCAACTCTGAATTCACCACCTTGACCTTGATTCACTAGAGTCAACTTATCAACCAAAAGCACATCGGATTTCTGACCCTCTCTAATCTCATCCAGAATACCACTCGTTAACTTCAACATTCCCAATTTAACACTATTGTGAGTACTCTCACACACCAAACTCAAGTCTCTAAACTGCTCAATTAAATCCAACTCCTTACCCATTAACATAGACATATGCAATGATTTCCGACTTAATGCATCAGCCACTACGTTTGCTTTACCCGGATGGTAATTCAAACCAAAGTCATAATCCTTCAGAAACTCTAACCATCTCCTCTGTCTCATATTCAGCTCTTTCTGATCAAACAAATACTTCAAACTTTTATGGTCACTGAAAACCTCAAATCTTGACCCGTACAAGTAATGCCTCCATAACTTCAGAACAAATACCACAGCTGCCAACTCTAAATCGTGTGTCGGATAGTTCCTCTCATGAACCTTCAGTTGTCTCGAAGCATAAGCTACAACCTGCTTATTCTGCATCAAAACACCACCCAAACCCAACAATGAAGCATCACAGTAAACCTCAAATGGTTCCGACGGACTTGGTAATATCAGAATAGGAGCAGTAGTTAACCTTCTCTTTAACTCTTGGAAACCTTCTTCACATTTTGAGTCCCAAACAAACGCTTGCCCCTTTCTAGTCAACATCGTCAACGGTAACGCCAACTTAGAAAATCCCTCAATGAATTTCCTATAATAACCTGCAAGTCCAAGAAAACTCCTTATCTCAGAAACTGACTTCGGAGCTTCCCACTTAGATACCGCTTCTATCTTAGAAGGATCAACAGCAACACCACCTCTTGAAACTACATGACCAAGAAAACTAACCTCTTCTAACCAAAATTCACACTTGGACAGTTTAGCAAATAACTTCTTTTCTCGCAGAACTCCTAAAACCACTCTCAAATGTTCAGCATGCTCTTCTTCAAATTTCGAATACACCAAAATATCGTCAATAAACACCACAACAAACTTGTCTAGGTACGGATGGAAAATCCTATTCATATACTCCATAAATACCCCCGGCGCATTAGTCACACCAAAAGGCATTACAGAATACTCATAATGTCCATACCTTGTTCTGAAAGCAGTCTTCTGAATATCCTCAGTTTTCACACGTATCTGATGATACCCCGATCTCAAATCTATTTTGCTGAACACACTCGCACCAACCAACTGATCCATCAAATCATCAATCCTCGGCAAAGGATACCGATTCTTGATCATCACTTTATTCAGTTGCCTGTAGTCCACACACAACCTCATAGTACCTTCTTTCTTCTTAACCAATAACACTGGTGTGCCCCACGGTGACACACTCGGATGAATAAATTTCTTATCCAACAGATCTTCCAGCTGACTCTTCAATTCAGTTAACTCAACAACAGACATACGGTACGGAGCCATCGATATCGGCCTAGTACCAGGTACCAAATCAATCGAGAACTCAACTTCACGCTCTGGTGGTAATTCATTCACTTCTTCAGGAAACACATCAGGAAAATCACACACCACGGCTAGATCGCAAATCACCAGTTTATCTTTAGCCTCCAAAGTCGCTAACAGCATAAACAACTCTGCCCCATCTGCTACTGCCTCATTCACCTGCCTTGCTGATAGAAACAAACTCTTTCCTTCCTCAATCTCAGGAAAGATCACAGTCTTATCAAAACAGTTGATATAAACTCGGTTAAACACCAACCAGTTCGTACCCAGGATAACATCAATCTGCACTAGTGGAAGACACACGAGGTCCATCCTAAAGTCTCTACCAAAAATACTCAAAGGACAATTTAAACAAACTGAAGTAGTAGTCACTGAACCCTTCGCAGTAGTATCAATTACCATACTCCCATGCATCTCAGATATCTCTAATTTAAGTTTCACAGCACAATCCAAAGATATAAAGGAATGAGTCGCACCTGTGTCAATAATAGCTACAAGAGGAAAGCCATTAATATAACACGTACCTCGGATCAAACGATCATCTGCAGAAGTCTCAGAACCCGATAAAGCAAAGACCTTGCCTCCCGACTGGTTCTCTTTCTTCGGCTTAGGACACTGTGGACTGATATGACCCACCTCTCCACAGTTGAAACAAGTCATAGTCTTCAACCGGCACTCTGCAGCCAAGTGACCACCTTTGCCACACTTGAAACACTTCTTCTCAGTACTGGTACACTCATGGATACGATGTCCAGCCTGACCACATCTGTAACACTTAGCAGGGGCACTAGAGTCTCCCCCACTAGGTCTCTTCATCCCACTCTGTCTCTGGAAACCTTTGCCAGCTGCATACGGTTTCCCACGATCATTCTGATTCTTGCCTTTCCTATCAACCCTCTGCTGATAGCTCTCCGCTCTGGCCTTGGTATCCTGTTCAAAAATCCTGCAACAGTCAACCAAGTCAGAAAACACTCTAATCCGCTGATACCCAATAGCCTGCTTGATCTCGGGACGTAACCCGTTCTCAAACTTCACACATTTTGAAAATTCCCCAGTAGCCTCATCATAGGGAGTGTAATACTTCGACAACTCTGTGAACTTAGCAGCATACTCAGTAACAGACCGGTTGCCCTGCTTCAATTCTAAGAACTCTATCTCTTTCTTTCCTCTGACATCCTCTGGAAAGTACTTCCTCAGGAATCTCTCTCTGAACACCGCCCAAGTGATCTCAGCACTCCCAGCAGCTTCCAACTCAGTGCGGGTAGCAACCCACCAATCATCTGCTTCCTCTGACAGCATATGCGTACCGAACCTGACCTTCTGGTTATCGGCACACTCAGTCACTCGGAAGATCCTCTCGATCTCCTTCAACCACTTCTGAGCACCATCTGGATCGTATGCTCCCTTGAACATTGGAGGATTGTTCTTCTGGAACTCACTCAGTTGACGAGCAGCTCCCAATCCCACAACATTCGGATTCCCTCCAAGTACTCCAGCTAGCATACCCAGAGCCTCAGCAATCGCAGCATCGTCTCTACCTCTTCCAGCCATCTCTATTCTGAGAACCCAACAAGCTAAAACAATAAGTACTGATAGGGTTACACAACACCTATCACATACAGGGAAACAGAATAATTACGACTCGACTCGACCGACTATGCTCTGATACCACTAATGTAACACCCTTCTAAAATACCCCAATAATTAATTAAAACAACAAAATATAAATCAGAGTAGATATGCAATTTCAGGGTGTCACACTTGACACTTCACACCATTCACCAAAATATCTGGTCATGCTCATTTATTAATCAAAATAAAACATTGCACAATTCGCAGCGGATAGAAATCTAACAACATTTGAACCATGTAACACATTACATGTAAAATTGTTCAACAACCAACAATGAAAACAAAGTAAAACATCCCGTCCCGATGTTACATATACCAGAGCATGACCCACTAAGGAACTACACTAGACTCCAAGCACTAGCTTCTACTCAATCACTGCTCGTTACCTGAAACATAGTTGTAAGGGTGAGTTCCTCAATCGATATAATAATCATTATAAAATATCATGTAATGTTAAGTAAATTAACACATTCATCACCCTAATCATATCACACATTCAGCAACGGCAACATCAACTCATAATCATACTCAACACAGACACAAACACAAAACACACGTATAATATTGGAATACATCCATTCATATTATACGCCATACATACATTATGAAATGAGACTTCATGCATGCGGTACCGACTATTCGTGAACACATAGTTCAACCTCACCGATCAAACCCAGATACGGCTACCAAGCTCACTAGTCCCACTCATTTGAGACCTAGTGACTCACTCACTAACTCCTCACCATGGGAATTAGCTACCACCATAAAGGCCATGCTATGCACGCTAAATCACCTAGCATGCAAACATCAACAACAATCCACAATGGACATATGCTCACACTCTAAGCCATAAACGGTCCATCCACAATTGCATACATAATAGATATATTCACAGCATTATGCATACCATCACACACCATCAGCATATTTATCACATAATCATATCATGTCATGCCAAATAATAAATCACAGTATTAGCACACTCTACTAATACCTATACTGCTCAAAACAACGGGAAATGATCCCTACTACATCATACATCAGCTAAATTACATCACTCAGCTGAAACGACCAAAACTGCACAACAACAGCTCAAAAAATCAAAATTCTGCCCATACGCGTATGCCTCATGCCCATACGCGTATAGCATATTTCCTAGCCTAACCCATACGTGTATGGCATGTCTCATACGCGTATGATACGCGTACCTCTTCTCCCATACGCGTACCAACAGAGACAAAACTACGTTTAGAACATCATCTTCTTCATTCATACGCGTATGGCCTCACCCCATACGCGTACCAACACAGGCTACGCGTAAGTACACGCGTATGGCGCGTATCAGCACCAGTCCCCTCCCCTCCAGGCCATCTCATACGCGTATGGCCTAGTGTCATACGCGTATGACCAGAACCAAAATTCCAGATCTGCTATGGGTTTTCTCTGCTATGAGATTTCTCAAATCCAACCTCCCACAGTCCAAATTTTTACACAGCATTCGTTCATATTATCTAACACAGATCATACCCATTCAATTTCACAATTTCTAACCTTATTACATCTAATTCCTACGAATTTTCTTCAATTATAACCCATACCTCATTCATCCGTAAGTTCACAATTTGCAACATTCATCATCCTGATTAGAGTCGATTCAATGGCTTATTACTACCCATTACATGTTAACCCATAATACCCATTAAACGACGATAAACCCCCCTTACCTGAGTTAATCCGGCAAATCCTTCAACTTCAAGCTTTTCTCTTCTTCAACCCTTTTTCTCTTGCTCTTCCTTTTTGCCCTTTTTCCACTTTTCAGTCGCTTCTCTGTTTTCACGTGAAAACCCTTTTTACCAAATGGGACTCTTTTTTCGATTCCAACAATCGTTCCACTTCTAACTTTATTATTCCAATAATAATAAGCCAATAATATCCCAATTATTTAATTAAATTAATAATTATACTAATAATAATATATATGAATGGTTTATCTTTTATTTTGAAAAATAATACCCTCTCATTCATATTATCATCATAATATACTATTAAACTTAAATTAAATAATTATCATATTTTATCGGGGTGTTACAGCATTCAGGCCAGTCTCTCGGTGTTCAGACCGATATTAATAATCTCATATCTTTTGATGCTCAGATCGAAGTCATTTCCAGTATTCAGACTGATGAACGGCATTCATGCCATGGTTATTTCTGTGTTACCATTTATTTTGGTATCCAGGTTAACATTCTTTTTCGGTATTCAGATCGGCTCTCACCGTACCAGACGGATTCTTCTTTCAAGACCACCTCTTTGCCGATTCTGACGGGCATTGTTACTTCATTTCTTCACTTCAGTGTAAATTTTCAGGCTTTTATTGTATTCAATCCCTTGATACCGCGAAAGTGCGAAAGCCGCTGCTATCTTCTTTTCGGGTTTCCATTGAATATGGGCAGCTGTAATACCCCAAAATTTACCCTTCATTTTTCCTGGAAGCATGGGATCATGTTTTACCCCTCATTCATGCATTCATTTTTAGGTTATTTAACATTTCATATTGCATTTCATCATGTCAATCAGAATTAGCTCCAAGAAGCTTGAATATCATCCAAGACACTTTGGGGGTCCTATCTGGGTGATCAGTCAACACAAGAGAATGACTTGAGTTACTTCCAACATGTTCAAATGGGGTCTATTCATCATTCAAAACGCCAATCTTGAAGGAGCAATAGTATGTTCCTGAGCTGTCATGCTCGCTAGGCGAGCAGCTCGGTTCGCCTAGCGAATCTGAACTGTCATGCTCGCTAGGCGAGCAAATTCTTTGCTAGGCGAATCGCATGCGTTTTAAGAATATAACAGAAAAATATTGGACTTGGACCTCTCTCATTTGAGCCCACAAAGCCACGAAAATCAGGTTATAAATTCTAAGAATTCAGTGAAAAAACCCTAGAGGAGCTAGAGAGAGAGAAGAGCTAACAGAATTCAGAGCAGCCTCCATAGACACTGAAGAAAAAACTCCATCTCATATAAACCCTAAGATTGCTTTGCAAACCCAACCGGGGCAATTCAATTTCATTCGATCTCTCCAATCAGGTTTGCCCTATCTCCATTACTTTATGCTTTCAATTTGAAATTTCTGAATGTATGAGGCATCATGGGTGAATTTGGAAGAGTGGGTATCGTTAGGTTTCACATGTGGTTTTAGATGTGCATGAATGTGTAGAATAATGCCTTGAATGTTTAATCACTTCGTTGCTGAGATGGATACCATAGGGTTTAGGGTTTCTGAAATCGTACTGTTATCAATGGAGAATCCAGAACCCGCAGGCATTCGCTAGCACCTCACTAAGCGAACATGTAGCGAAGCTTCGCTAGCACCTCGCTAAGCGGAGCAGTAGCGATCGTGACAGTACTTGTTTTTTTCTGTTTGCTCTCTAATCTATTTTGGTGTGACATGTTTTCTATTGCATCCGTGCACTGTTTACCTAACGCAGTTGTTGTTATGGTTCTTTTGTCTGGTGCAACTCTTGATCGCACCCCATCCGGTTATGCTAACTTGTTTGTTGAGTTTTTTGTGAGGGCTCACATGACTCTTGAAGAGATGGCTTGCTTGGTATTCCACTTTATTTGTGGGATACCATTTGGAGATTTATTCTGATTGCTTTGCTGACTTGCTTTCTTTGATGGTGCTAGCTTGAGAGATCTTTGGGTTTCTCGTTCCTTTAATTGCTGTTACTTCGGATCTTTATCCGTGGGGTAGATCTTTTGATCCCTTTTACATCTTTCCCGCATTTTACCGCTTTCTTAGCTGGAAGACCTCAATAGGAGGCAATGTTTTCTTTTGTTTGTTTACTTTTGTGCCCAAAGACCTCCAAGAAGAGGCATCAGTGCTAAAGACCTCCATGAAGAGGAAATTGACGGATTAAAGGGATTAGTAGTCAATCCCCCATTATTCAGTGTGTCGTTCTTTATGCTCGCACTACGTGTCGATGCTTTAGAACAAAAGCCCAAGATCTTTTGTTCGGTCAGTCAGTGGAGAGGGTTCCACCTTTCTGAATCTCCATTTTTTGTCATGAGCTCACCCTGTCCATGGTTAAGAGCTATGAGGTCTTATCCTCATTACCCTTTTGATCTGCTCACCCTGACGTTCAGTGTCAGTGGTTAAGAGCCCGTCTGATTACCCTTCCATGGCTTGTTTGTCGAGGTTGATATGACCCCTCTTGACTAAAGCCCTACCCACTTATGTTCTAGCCCCCTTGTTGGCGTGTTTACTTTATGCATGTTTGTTGTGTAAGGTGTGATCGTCTCCCCATAGGATTGCTAGGCTTCGTATAGTCTCTCGTTTGCATGTCAATTAAGGTAGCACGGTTCCTTCGTCTAGGACTTCCTTTTTGCACGAGCATCCTAAAACACAAACAAACTCATTGTTTTTTCTTCTCCTAAGAACACGTTAACTCCTTCTACTACAGGCGAGTAAGTCTCCAAAGGTCGAGCATCTGGTAGATTGCGTAGTAACGTCGTTCATATAAAAAACACAAAACAAACAAAAATAGGTTAGCCGAACTACGGTTTGCTCTGATTCTCATTCCATATGAGATACGTAGGCATAAGACGCGATGTCTTAGCGAGCACATTCCTCTTTAACCCATAGGTAGCCGAGCTACGAAGACTCTGATTCTCATATTCAGATGATATACGTATGCAGTGGATGCGACATCCGTGCGAGTCATTTTCTTTTGACCCCTCTTTTAGTGAATAGTACATTAGATAAAGCCACACCCTTTAAACAAGAACAACAAGAGTGGATCCCGTAGAGCACTACGGATGCGTAGGGGTGCTAATACCTTCCCTTCGCATAATCGACTCCCGAACCCAAGATTTGGTTGCGAGACCTTGTCTTCTCCTTTCCTTTTTCCAGGTTTACTTCGAGCGTTTTCCTTTCCCTCCTTTGAGATAAATAACGCGCGGTGGCGACTCTTCTGTCATTGCTTTTTTCGTCGGTTGTTTTTTTTCGCATTCCTTTTTATAGGTAGCGACAAAACCCTAAACCTAATTTCATGTAAAATATAATATCTCATATCCTTTTAAATACTTTATTCGTTGTTAGTCAGAATAGATTGAGCTCCTATATGCTCTATTTGTTGTCAATTGAGACAAATAGAGTAATTAGTGAACTCTGTTGAGCTTAATTATTACTTTATTCAATTGACATTTATTAATAAGTAAAAGAAAATACATTTTGGTAACATTAATGAATTGTCAATTTCTCTCTAGAAGAAATATCTCTTTTTAGATATTTTCTATTTTCCTCTTACTAACATTGACTTATTAGAAGTAACAAAAAGGAAAGGAAAGAAGAAAGTTGGTAAGGAAGTAAGAGAAGGGAAAGAGAGAAAGAAAAAGAGAAAAGGAGAAAAGGAGAAAAGAAGAGAAAAGAGAGAGACTTGGAAGAGGAAGAATCATCTTTCCTCATCAAGAATCATCCCCAACTTTCATCATATTATTGATTCAAGGTGGGTTCCTTGTTAGACATAGCTTTGGTGGGGAAAATCCATGAATGGGAAATTAGGGTTTGTGTGTTTTTCCATGATCATGAAATTGGTGTTAATATATGATGTTCTTGTGCTTTCCATGTGTGCTTGTGATATTCCATGATATTTGGTGTTGTTTATGTAGTATGATGTTATATGATGATGTTAATTTCTTGTTCCGTCTTCCTGTCATGTGTTATTACTGGTTTTGTTTTGGTTTTCTCACCAGCCAAGGGAGCAGATCGCTAAGCGAGCGTATCAGTTCCCATGCAGAAACTGTTATGCAACCCTCGCTAGGCGAGATGGGTGATTTTTGAAAGAAATTACATTTTGGAATACTTCGCTTGGGAATCGCTAGAAACTCGTTAGGCAAGAACTCGCGTGGACGCCTCGTTTGGATCTCTCCAAGCGAAGAAGAGTAAATTTCCAGTTTTGAGCTTACTGTCTCGTCTCGCTTGGAGTTTGGCCCCGAGCTCGGTAAGCGAGATTTGTAATGCTTTGGAATATGACTAGTGTTCCTATTTTCCACCATAAAACGGGAATCGTGACTCTGGTTAATGCGATGTTGAATGTGTCAGAAATTAGTCCAATTTTTTACCTTTTCGTAAAAGAAGTCATGCTTATGTTCCAATATTGCTTGAATAATGACAATGACCTATTATGTATGTTTCATGTATCATGTTGTGACGTGTATGTGTATGAATTTCATGGTTAATGATTGGAACTTGAAATGTAATACATGCACAAGAGAAGGCAAGTTACTAAGTTCCTAGAATGGAGCCATAATTAGTACACGCCTAGTGAAGTACTAAGTTCCTAGAATGGGGTTGTAATTAGTATAAGCCTAGTGAAGTATTAAGTTCCTAAAATGGATCTGTAATTAGTACAAGACTAGTGGCGTATTAATTCAATCGAATAGAGCCGTAATTAGTTATACACACTAAATTTCAATCAGAATGGATCGTAATTAGTAATGGTAGGTCATCTACTAAATCCAACAGTGTGGGGTCATAATTAGTAGAGTGACATCTACACCCGCTAAATTCTAATTGGAAGGGTCATAATTAGTAGTGGTAGGCAATGTACTAAATCCAACTGACCGAGATCGTAATTAGTTGTAGGACTAAGTTCCTATCAGAAGGATTATAAATTATACAAGTATCTTGCTTCTATTTAGAGTCATAAAGATATATTGATACTAGTAAAGATATCAGAAAAGATGTAACTTAATTTAATATGCTAATTGATTAAGTTGTGTGTTGTGAATAAAACAGGATGATGTGACAATACTATGGAATTGGTGTCACACTCGAGGATAGATTAATTCGGACATTATGGGAGTAAAGAATGGTTGATTACACATTTATCCCGTAAAATGTAACCATAAGCCTCAGTTGCTATAAATGATGTACATTGGTTCTAATATGCGGTAATCGTTATAGCATTCTCTCATTGATACATGGATCATTCCCTGGTGCCCATGGATCATAGGATCCCGTAAGATTAAGATCCATTTAGAGCCGAGAGGACCCATAAGATAGGGGAACTCATTGAGATTGTTATCTCATTCCACTATTGTTGTTGTTTTTCAGGTAGTTCCTTGCATGTGAAAGGCATGGATAAGTTTGCTTGATGATGTTTTGGCAATCAGAATTTGTGAATTATGATCTTCAGTTGTGGATTGTGTGGACTTTGTTATAGATCATAGTTTCGTTAGGAACCTTTGCATATCATGTGCTATTTATGTATATTATTTCTTTTGGACATGTATATATCGTTGCCGATAGGCTCTCATGTGTATTCAGTACCAATTACACTATGTATAATATATTTTTTAGATGTATATTATATGTAGGTGTTACAACTGGGGATTCGTTTTTTTAGTATGGGAAACTCCCTGAGATTATTATATCATCTCATTATTGTTGTTGTTTTTCAGGTAGTTCCTTGCATGTGAAAGGCAAGGATAAGCTTGCTTGATGATGTTTTGGAATCAGACTTTTTGGAATATGATCTCCCGCTATGGATTGTGTGGACTCTGTTATAGATCTTAGTTTCGTTAGGCACTTTTGCATATCATGTGTCATTTATGTATATCATTTCTTTTGGACATGTATATATCGTTTTCGATAGGGTCTTATGTGTATTCAGTATCAATTACACTATGTATAATATATTTTCTAGATGTATATTAATGTAGGTGTTACAACTGGGGAGCCCTTTTTTTAGTCTACATGTACTCCAAGTTAGTTGAAGATTGTATGTGAAAGATCAAATAGATAACAACTAGTTGCATGTTGTTGACGGTAATATATTTACATCCTTTACTGTTTGTGTATCATTTCCATAACACTTTTGTTATGTCATTACTATAATAATTCATATGTACCATTTTCAAGCTTGGATCCTCCGGCACTTTCCACGCATATCTGGTTGGTCATATGTTCTGACCTACATTAAGTATATGCCACGTGCTTGTGAATTCGCCCGACTTAGACGGAATCATGTGACTTAGCCGTTCATAATGTATCTTGATCGCATGGTAGCAAATGATATTCACTTTCGAGCATACATAGATCATTGTCTGACGTGTCCCTTGGACGACATAGCCTTCTACTCTGGATGGTTGGCTTGTGGATCACGTTTGATGTATCCACATCTGCTTGTGTCTCATACGCTTGTTCGTCTACATGCAATTTGTTCCAGAGACTCCTCCTATTATGGTCCGCTGAGATGTGGATGTCATGTATGATTATTACCTTAATCATCTGGTATCGGATGAGGTACATGATACCCTAGCTCCTAACGATTGGAGTTATGCATACGACAAAGTCTCGTATTTCAGAGTGTCGCATCCTTATATGAGACTGGATACTCTGGGAGATCCACCTAGGTCAGCTCATTAGGAGATATTAGAGAACAATCAGGCTAGGGATGATCATGTTGTTTGTGTTGCCTGCATGTCGGCGTATCATGGATCTTACGCAGGCAGATATAGACAGAGGAGTCTTTCTGAAAGATTCTGGTGGGAAGAACATTGTGAATGTCATCCTTACTGAGGCACAGAAGACACTGCAATACATATGCAGCATAGGAATAAGGGAGTCCAACATACGCCATAATTTAGTATTTGTATTTATTAGTTATTGTTATTTTTATTGTATTATGAATTTATTATTCATATAATGGCTTTTTATTCTTATGCATTAAATGTATGATTTAATTTTTAAAAAATTTATTATAATAGTATACTTATAATACTGAACCATTTCATTTCATCAAATCAATGTATTTCATTAAAAAAAGTCAAATTTTATTCACCCGTATTCACCCTCCTAAACAACATATAAGGTGAATTTGAAAGTGTATCTCCGAACTAAATTTTGGAAGAGGAGGGAGAAACTATATTTTGGATGAGGAGGCGGGAAAGGAGGAGACTTAATTAGGACATGTTTTTGTGTAAAAAGGATGCGTCAGAAAAAAAACATTTCCAAATTCTCAGGGGCATTTACAGATTTCCTTAGGGTGCTTCTCCACCACTTAGGGTGGGAGAAGCAATTCCCAGAGAAAAACCGATTAAGCAAACTCACAGCAGAAACAGTCAAAAGTTGGGCCCATAGTTCTCCCCCGTAGGTTGGTTTGATTCTGTGGTTTGGGCCCAAACCCGACTCGTTTTCCAGCCCTAGTAAACAAGACACAGCAAAAAAATATAGGTGCTGGAAGGCAGCTTCAAGAAACACCGTTGAAAAATAGAAAGAAATACTTTCAATTTACTTTCAAATATATGCTCACTAGTACTCATCTAACATCAACAAGAAACTATTAATAAAAAAAGATACATAATGAAAGCAAGGTTTGCATAAATAATGATAATATCTATGCTTATAGCTTCCACCACCATCTGAAGACACTCAACTCGTTACAAAACTTGGCACAAGCAGCTAAGGAAATTAATAAAGCACAAAAGTAAAATTTCTTTGACATAACATTAGATTCAGGCTGCTTGCACCGCGAAACACCGTATCCAAACTATAACAGCAATACCTATAGGTGGGTTTGCATAAATAATGATAATATCCGTGAAACACCATATCCAAACTATAACAGCAAACCATAACATCAGATTCAGGATGCTTGCACCGCAAGGTTTGCATAAATAATGATAATATCCCTTGTAACATGCTTGAAAACTGAACAGGGCCCCGTATCAAGCACCATCTGATGGCAGTGTGCTCTGAATATTCGAAGGCATGAGGACATTGAATCCATCTGCTGCAGTAGATACTATCATTCCAGGAATCTGTGTGTGCCAGTGCAGTTCTTTGGGGTCTTTTTGCCCCTGTTTCAAGTTACAGGAAATAAGAGAATAAATTAAATACCACGGTAAACAGCTAAATTAAACACCTATTATAAGCTTTTTGTATAATCAAGAAGGAATGTGGTTAAGCAGTTATCATAAACTTTTGAAATAAGATAAAAACAGTTTATGTCTAATAAGCTATAAACAGTTTATAGATGCGACACTATTTTCATAACTTCTTTCAAACACTTATACAAATAAGTATTTATGCCACAGAATAAGATGAGTGGAAAATGTTGACCAAAGTGATTCAAATTACCTGGTGAATAAACAATAGTTGGGGAGGCAGATCTTCAGGAGCTTTTACATGTTCTTGGGTTTTAGCTTTAAATTCAGCCTCCTCTTCCTCGTCCTTTTCTAAAGAAAGGTCCCATATTCTGTTACAAAGGATTACAAAACTTGTTAAAATTTGGTAATGTAAAGCTTAAGTTATTTGCAGAGTCCACGAAAGGGTAACCCCGAGATAATATTTGAGAGAGAGTAAGTAAAGCCCTGAAATTTGTTAGGAATTTGACCAACAATTCTGTGGATGATGTACTGCAGCCAATATCATATTACTTACGTAAGTTGATTATCAGAGGATGAAACAGCTAGTGAAGAAGCTTCGTGTGGACTCCACTCAATGGATGTGATTGGATTCTTATGGTATTCAAAATGAGCTACCACAGAATCTCCTTCCTATTCACAAAACAAGGTACTTCCACGTCATGTTTAATTTAATAACAAAATCAAAATAGTCGGACTCCTCCTACTTCTAACTCCTACTAAAGGTTTGAGGTTGGCTAAGGGGTTGGGAAAGAAATCAGACAACATGAAAGTTTTTCTTTTTTCAAAATCTAATGTTATGATAGTTCTTCACTAAATGCATCTAGAAGTTCTTCAAATTTGAATTCAAAGGTACTTGATTCAAACATACAAAATGAAATATACAAGGATAAGTTAAAAGTAAAGAAAGTCCGCTCATATAAATTTAAGTTAATGATGTAATATGTTACATAATGAAAACAAAATTATCAGAAAATTGAAACCAGAAACTACATAACATAACTAAAGCATCATTGACATTAGAGAGCATCATATCTATACAACAATTTTGTTGTTATAAATGAGAAAGATTTATAATTTTGTATGGCTATTCTGTATGGGCAAAGGAAAATATTCCCAACTATAGTCAAGCTATTCATACCTTAAGCAATCTGAGATCACGAATAGATATAGTTCCATCATCACTGCCCGACGCCAACATACAACTAGCCAACCTACTCGGTACAATAAAATACAACATCATGAAGAGATATATGATGGAAATTGAGATGATGGAGCACAAAAAGTCAATGCTATAATACCTGTTCCATGACAATACATTCACATCAGCATTATGTGCTTTAAAAGACGCAGCTGGTGACCTCCCACGAGTATCCCATATTGCAATGGTTTTGTCAACAGAACAAGAAGCAAAAACATTAGGTTCTGTAGGGCTCCACTGCAAGGATTCATTGAACGATAGAACTCTCATTATACATATAAATAAATAAAAATACATATGTAAGAGACTGGAATGCTCTGAAAATTTACTCAAAACAAGAAGAACATAAGGTACTAGTTTTGCTTTGCACATGAGTACATACTTGCAGATCTTCAACACTACCGGTATGTCCAGTAAAAGGAGTTGTGTCAATATTCCATGTTGCAGCAGATGTAGGCTCCCAAAGATAAATACTATTGTTGCAATCCCCTTCAAACATGAAGATCAACATCAAGCCTCAGATCTATTTGATAACTAAATATGAATGTATGCTAGAGAAAATTATGAACAAATAAAATAAAATAAACCCAGCGATTACCAGATATAAGCCTTCCTGGAACAAGAGGACTCCAGTCTATAGCATAGCCTTCATTTTTGTGCTTAAATTTTTGTAGTGGAGCCTGAACTACATCAACTCCTTGGACACCTTCCGATTCTGTCTCTGCTAGAGCATTGAGATGGGAGCTCATGTCCCAGATCTACAAATTGATTGCTCAAAGTATCAGATTAAGAAATATGGGTTGAAATTGTTACAACACGAGTTCAGAAAGAGCTTATATATAAAAATTGGGAAAGACTAACGGGCACGGGGCACTCTTGAAATTGTTACAACAAGTTTTTCTTGAAAAAGTGCGTATTTAATGCTTCGGAAATTGAAATGGTTAACTTTTCTATAGAATATTTTCTTTATTTGGAATTCTTAAAGAGTGTCCCTGGGGCACTCTCTTTAACAAGACCCATAAAAATTAAACAGTTATGTTAAAATAGTTATGTTAAAATAAAATGTAATTGTATGCATAACAGTTGCAACAGAACAAACTAAAACTCACTTGTGGTCTTATATTAGTGATGTTTTATATTTTATCATAGCATAATAAACACTGAAACTGCCATATCACATGAATTTTCACAATTTTAAATTCTAAAAATAAGAGAAGCCTTAAAGTTCACCACAAATTAAAAAACTACGTTATATGGTTAAAATACTAACCTGTACGTGACCAGATTCTGCCCAAGTTGCACATATATGAGGATTTTGTGCCATGGCGCGTATCCGGTTGATACAGCCCTCGTGAGTTACCTTCCGCAACTGAAGGTTTGAACAGAACGAAAAGTGTGAGTAAGATAAACTTCAAAATTGTTAAGAAATGAAATAATACGATCGCAGATGAAGAGGATGTTGCCTGCAAAGTCGGACCCGTGGCACCACCTTCTTCTTCATCATCACTATCATCCTCGCTGTCACTATCCTCATCATCCATTCCAGAGTCATCAGTTTCACGTTTAGGCACCAGCTCACGTCGCTTCCCAGAAATATTGGATACTTTAAAAATCCCAATAGAATTCCAAGAAGGTTTCTCAGCCTGGGGCACATGCAACATCATATCAATACGAGATTTCCAATAAAAGCAAAAGACACAAGAAACAAAGCTACAGTAAAGAACATGACTAGGAGATGCTCCGTGTTATTTTTACAGTGATAATCACTATATTTGTGATTATAACAATAATAATAAAAAATCATTCAAAGGGAAATCTTTCTCCCAACTATTTTCCTACAGGGCTCAATCACATGGATATGCTAAGCGCTATTCTTTGTTATGATGCTGCAATCTGCAAGTTTTGCCTACACAGCCCAATATCAACTATTCTGTTACCCCATTCAATGAGTAATGAATAGTTACAGGCTCAAGGTTGATTAATTGAGACATCATACAAAGTATAACAAAAAAAAACATATTCACACAAAACATATAAACCTCACCTGTGTTCCTGCCATGAAATACACCGTGTGCGGAAATTCTGTTCGAACTAAGCCCAGGGTGTCACGTAAAATATCAAAGCTGTCATAAGTGCCAAACAAATATAAATTCATGACATGAAGATGGCAGTATGAAGCACAGACACCGGATACACTACACCGACACGGACTGACATGTCAATGAGTAAAAAATGAATAAATTAAACATAATCACAAATGTCACCGTCAGTTTTGAAAACAGACACTGACACATTTTTTCATAAATTGCAATGCTAATGCCAAAAGGAAATTAATAACTGCATGGTGTTACTATTAGGGATAAAAAGCATGAAAACTACCTAAGACAAGGCCATCCAATATGAAAAGCATGAAGAGAGTTGTAAGCAGAAGGATCACACTGAAGCTCTTCATCTTCTTCCAATTTGTCCACGCCAGGTTGCCACACTTTAACTGGAACCTGTGGCGCTGAAGAAGATGATTCACTCCGTTTCTTCAAAAAAAAAAATCACAAAAAATTAGAAATTTTCCTCAAAAAAATATACAGAATGAAGTGAAACAAAATGACACCTTGGTCTTGCTCTTTGCCTTTTGGCGATGTTTTATGCCACGAGTCATCTTCGATTAGTTCAAAAAAAATAAGTAGAAGAAAGAGCGTAAGTAGTTAACCGCCGGCGAAATCGGTGCGTTCGCGGCGGAGGGATGGTGAAGACGGCGTGATTGAATTTCAGTGGTGATAACTAGGTTAAAGGAAAAGGGAGAACTCAAACTTTGCAAAGTGATGTGATGAAATAAAAATATTATATTTAAAAATAAAACTAAAATTAATTGAATAGAAGAAAATTTTTAAAAATATTAATAGAATATTCTTAAACTCAAAATAAATTACGATGGATAAACTTTAAAAATTGTGATTCTTGTTATAATATTATTATCTAAAAAATTAATAGAATATTCTTAAACTCAAAAAAATTGCGATGGATTAACTTTAAAAATTGTGATTCTTGTTATATTATTATTATAATTAAAAATATTTATTTAATAGTAATGATCAATTATCTGATTTAAGAGTAATAATTAATTATTATAGATGTATAGTTTGCCAAAGTTAAAATAGTAATGTCAATTATTATATAAATACTCTCTTGGATTAATATAAAATTACATCAATTTCTTTTTAAAAAATATAAGTGAGATATTCTACTTTCTTCAATCATCTTTATTAGTTTGATATTATATAATTAGATTAGTGACTTATATCATCATATAATTCACCAATATTAATAAGGAATATTCGAAATCGATTTTTTCTCAACATGTTATTAGCACGATCATTTTTATCGGAAGTTATTACTACTTTAGGTATATCTTCTATACTTATCACTTTAATCTTATTATTACTATTATTATTATTATTTACCACATTATAGAAAAGTGGAAATTCGCCAAGTAATTTATAATTATAATAGGTATTATCGTTATTATTGTTTGACCCCTTATTATAGAAAACGGACAATTTGTTAAGTGCTCTATAATAAGTGTGGTTTTTACAAATTCTGTATGGAGGTCTAAAATCTCATATGCAGTTACTAACTTTTATATTTAGTGGAGGTCTAAAACCCCATATGCAAGTACTAACTTTTTATATTTAATGGAGATTTAAAATTTCATATGCAATTACTAACTTCTATATTTAGTGGAGATCTAAGACTCCATATGAAGTTATTAACTTTTTATATTTAATGGAGGTCTAAAATCGGATATTCAGTTACTAACTTTTATATGTAGTGGAGGTCTAAAATGTCATATGCAAATACTAACTTTTTATATTCAATGGAGGTCTAAAACCTCATATGCAGTTATTAACTTTTATATTTAGTGGAGGTCTAAAACCCCATATGCAAATACTAATTTTTATATCTAATATAGGACTAAGATCCACATCTATAATTTTACTTCACGAAAAAAAATTCATTTGATATAATTAAAATTACTAATGTGTTTTATCATATGTGTTCATTCACAATATACGTTATCTTATATTTATATTTAACACTTGTAACAACTGTCATACCCCAAATTTACTCTACCTTTTAAACAACTTTCACAACCCTAATGTATAAGCATACATTCATCATCCATCTTCTTATAATTATATCTAACACTTGTAACAGTTGTCATACCACAAATTTACTCTACCTTTTAAACAACTTCCACAACCCTAATGCATAAGCATACATTCATCATTCATCATCTCATTTGCATTTACACTCATAACAAGGAAACATAAACTCAAGGCATGGTGTTCATATCTGAGAACCACTAAGATCTCTTGATCATGTTGGGGTGTGTCAAATCCACCATCGACCCTAATTGATATCTTCAAACATTCTTTGACCTTGGGGGACTACACAAGTCACCCACTTACTTTTAAAACCCTAATTGAAGGTTGAGCTTTGGTTGAAAGCTTTGCTTGTTCATCTGGTCATCCATGGACCTCAACCCTAGTCCCTTGATCCTTTGTGGCTTGTACAAGTCATCATTTAACTTTGTGCTTTATCCTTGCCCTTGGGGAACCTTAATATCCAAATATTGATTATGCATCAACCTTGTGAAACTACTCCAAGAAACCTCATGTATCCAAACCCTAGTTTGTATGACTTTGGTCCTTAAGGAACCTTTTGATCCAAGAAACCCCAATTGTTCCCCTTTACTTTTATGCTTTACCTTTTTGCTTGATCACATCATTGTCCATTGGTCACTTCATCATCCATTGGTCCATTAACATCCAATTCAAGCTCACTTCATTCATCATTCACTCAAGGAACCCAAGAGATCAATTGTGGCCAAAGTTTGACTTTGGTCAAACAATTGACTTTTTGGTCAACCTTGACCAAAGTCAATACCCCTTTTCAAAACCCTAATTTCTCCAACTTCAATCCTCATTCATCAAATGTCCATCCACCTCATTCATCAAATGTCCATCCACCTCATTCATACATGGCAATACAAGTGGAAGTTTTTGGTTTGAACTTTTGAATCATCAACTTCAAGTCATTGGTTTCATCCATAAGCATGGCCCACTATCATCTTGCAAAGCCTCGAGGTTTGGTTTCTATAAATAACTACTCATTTGAGCTTCAAACAATCATCATTATGCCTTGGAATTCAAGAAAACTTCAAAATGGCATTTTAAGGCATGTTGGTTGATCAAGTTTTGGCAAGTTTGGCCTACCATTTGGTTCAAACCCCATAACTTTTTCATCTTTTAACCTTTTAAGGATCTACTTTGATCCAAATGTCCTAAATGAATCTCTCTCCAACTTTGTTTCAAGGTCCAAGACCTAATTCAATTTATAAGGACCTGAAAATTGGGATCGGCCAAGCTGGTTAAGTTGCCTAGTCAGGCCTAAAATCATGTCATGATCTCCACTTTACACCATTGCCATTTTCACATCACAACACCTTTTGACTTGATTCCTTTTGCGACATGTTAAGGGTATGTCAAGGTTCATTTGGCCTAATTTTTACTCAAAATGTATGAGCCAATTTTAATTGGCCCAAGTGCAAAGTTTAGGTTCCACCATGGTGCATGTAGCAGACCAAACCAGCTAAACAATGTTTGTTCATTCACCAAGCCTTTAAGCCTTATGTGGTTTACTTCCATTTGAACCAAGAGTGTGCTACAAACATTTGTGGCACTAAAATGAAAGCCCTAAGTGAGTGTAGCAAAAGCACATGGGGAGCAAAACTAAAAAATTCAAAAGCATAACATTGCCCAAAATGGAAACGATCCAAATGAGTCTTAGCAGGTGTATGGACCACCATTGTTTCACCAAAAGAGTGATAACAGAACAAAGTAGAAGGAAGGGATTGTAGGTCAGATATGAATCACCCTTAGCCAACAAGTTTTCTTTTCTTCACATTTTCGGGCTCATACCTTTTCATGATTCTCAACCCTAAAACTCCAACCTGGTCACTCCTTCACCGTCCCTATAAATAAGGGATGCTTCTCCCTTCAATAACCAAGCTTCCAAGCCATTAAAACCCTGCTACAATCACCATCCACCTCCTTCAAAAACAGAGTAGTCGTATTTGGACATTGAGTTATTTCCAACACCACAAAAACATTCAAACACCTTCATTAAACCTCCCTGAAGCTAACTAGAACCTTGGAAGTGTTTGAAATAACCTCACATGAGTTATTCAAATCCATCGGAACCACCAACTGAAATTGATTCTGGTAAGGTAGTTAACACCTTCATTTCCATCCAAACAAGTTACCACTCTACTCCTTGTGATCCACTGAAGCTAAACCTTATGATTTAAGCTTCAATCATTGTGTATACACCATTTGATTTTATTTGTAGGGTTGAGTTTTCATTCATGTTCATCGTAAATACTCCATACTCAGAGTCAATCAATGGTTCGTGAGAATGGATGAGGCAACGATGACCCAAGGTTGAGTGGAATCCATGGTTGATTCCACTAAAAACCTCGAGTTGCAGAGTTTGAAGTTTTGAAATTCCAAGGTTGAATACGATGGTTTGGTTGTTGATTTGTGCGTTTATCTTTTGTTTTGATTCAAAAAAATGTGTTGGCTTGTTGTTATTGGTTGTTTTGGTTAACTTGGCTTATGGGTGTTTCAGTGTATTATGGTCAACGCGCGCATGTTGTAAGATCCCAATTTTTACCCTAAGATCCCTCGTGATATCTCATCATTTGCATTGGCTTTGGGATCACACCTTGGTATCCTCCTCACCCCTCATTCATTGGGTTTGTATTGGGAGAGATCACCAAACACTTTTGATTGTATCATACTTTGTTTTTCTTAGTTTACTAACCAAAATACCAAAAACATGTCTATGTATAGCTTTGTTTCTTTTGTAGATATGTGTGTGTCCATATGTGCCTTATCAAGCTCACATCTAGGGTTTGAGACTCTCAGTGCAAGAGATCAAGCAAGCAAAGGTCCACAATATTTCTCAGCATCATATATGTGTAGCGGTAAATTCATGACCATTAAGCTATGGATAAACTTAACGTCAATAAGACAAAAGTCGCCACCGCGCTTTTATTGTTTCCAAAGGAAAAGAGAAAAGCACGAACAAAACCCAAAGATAAGAAGTTTTCAAATCAAAGCTAATAAAATGCCAGATATTATAGGTAATGGGGTTGGTTACACAAAGGGAAGGTGTTAGCACCCAAAGTGTCTTAGGTACTCCTAGGGAGCCCTTTTTTTGTGTGTATGTGTTTTTTTTGTATAAAAGAAGTTTGCAATAAAAAGAGTGTGGGGATGAGAAAAGAATTCATTAATTATATTTTTGTGTTTAACAAGATCTTCGGACTTGTGCCTACGTACCAACATAAAAATGAGGGATCAAAACCTCGTAGTTCGTGGTATCAATTTCAAAGTGAATGGGTTACTTTTAGTTAAAAGTTAAATTTAAAAGAGACACAAAAGACCCAAAAGAATTTGAATGAGTGTCAGTTCTTTTTGTCTTTTGAAATTTTAAGTCAATATGATTAGATTTGTTTACAAGTTTGATTTAAGAAAAGAGTTTAAAAATGCAATGGCATAAGGCCAAAGTTTCTAATTTGCAATAAAGTCTAAGTTTAGAAATCACAAGCAAAGCAGTTTCTTGAAAAAAGGGGGGAGATATTTGAAATTTAAGAAGTGGGAGGAGATGAAGAGACTAATCCTAAGCATAAAATTAAAAGTTAAGAGTTGAAAAGCTCTGACCAATGGGATGCAATCCAACAGACAAGAATGTCATATAGAAAACCCATTTCCCCTTTGGACTTTGAATCAAGCAATAATCAGCAAGCAAATAGCAATATGAAGAGCAAGTCATCAAATAAAGATGGCAAAATCCAAGCAAGCAACTTCACAATCTTCTTCTTGATCTTCCCAAGTATCAGATGACATACTTCTTGATTGGCCCTGAATAAGGCATTAGACCCAGGTTCAAAGTTACAGTTGCATCCAGACCATGTAGCAGATGAACTCAAGTGGATCCAAATACTTGCATCATATGAAAGCTCAAACCATAATAACTTGGTTTCAGAAGTGTTGGCATTGACCAAGTCCTTTTGCATAAGGAATGTTGCCTAATTCTAAGTCCAAGAGCTCAAATCAAACCCAACAGTCCACGCAAACATTTTTTAGGTTTTTTTTTGTTTATTACGTATTTTAAGGTCCTAATACCACAAACACAAACAAGATACACAAACAAATATATACAAATCACAATATATGGCTCAAATGAGCAAAGTGAAAATGGTATAAACATAAACAAGTTAAATGATATGTAAATGGCAAATGAAATGGTAAATGAAATGGTAAATGACTTGAATTTAAATGACATAAGGTAAATGACTTAAAATTAAAAGCAATAAAAATAAAAGTTAGTAAAATGTTAGTTGTTTAGATGTTAATGGTGTTTTGCTTTTCAATTGATTAAGTTATTCTTTGGAGAACACTCAACCCTCTATTCACAAGCATGGATCCTTGAACCAAGACATCTTCCAAAGGAAGGAAAAAAGGCCAAGTTTTCATACAATATCATGAAAGGGGCAGACTTACAATCCCACTTACTAGAGTGTTATGCCTTTAGGGTCAAATTTTAGCTCTATGTTAAGCAATCCTAATTGGACTTAGATAGAAGTCACAACTATCTGAGGTCGGACAATAGAAATTTAGGTGCTAATGCATGTTAGAGATATGGTATAATGAATCATACTCCTAAAACATACCACACTCAAAAGGAAAAATGATCAAAGGATGTGTAAGACCCCAATTTTGATCTTAAGATCCCTCATGATATTCACATCATATGCATTGTCATTGGGATCATACTTTAGCATCCTCCTTACCCCTTACTCATTGGGTTTGTTTTGGGAGAGATCACCAAGCACCATGTGATTGTATCATACTTGTTATTTTATCATTTACTAACCAAAATACCAAAAATATGTCTTTGCATTTTTCTATTTCTTTTGTAGGTAAGGCACTTGATCACCTTTGATCTATCAAGTTCACATCTAGGGTTTAAGACCCTCATTGCTAAGAAATCAACCAAGTAATGATCCAAAATGGCTTTAGACATCATTCATGAGTCCCCATGAGCTTCATATTTTATTTTGATTATCAAATCATCAAGAGTTTGGAGTTGGTTTGCCTTGGAAACCCTAGTTCATCTGGGTGTCTTGTGTAACTTCTTCAACAAGATTCTTCACCAATTGATCAAATATTTTAAAGGGCATCTCAAATTTCATCATCTTGTGCATATATGATATCCCATGAGTCCCAAAAGTCAATAGAATTGCAAATTAGCAAGGTGGTTCATGGTGATTGACCAGAGGAATTCAACTGATCAAAACTGGGGTTCCCTAGACCTTATCTCCTACAATTTTCATCATATAAATATTATTCCAAGAGAAAAGTTACTCCAAATGACATTAAAAACAACTTTAATGTTGAGGTCTAGAGCTAGTGTTGCTTGGAAAGTCATTTTTTATGTTGAAAGATTATAGGTCATTTTGTCTAAACCCTAATTTGAAAGTCAACTTCCCAAGGCCATAACTTGCTCAATTTTTATGAGATGAAATATTTCCAAGTTGGACAATTAAATTCAAGGTGCGTACTTCAACTTTGATGTTTAGAGGAATAGCTAATTCAACTTTTATAAGCATTTGATATGAGGATACATTATAGGTCATTTTGGACCAATACCATTGAACAAGTGATTTTCCTCAACTTCAAAAATGCATAACTCATTCATCCCAAATCCAAATGAGGTCAAATTTGTGACCATTTTGAAGGTTTTTGAAAGAGATACAACTTTGATGAAGACACTTTTCTCCTTTGAAGCTCATATAAAAAGTTGGCCAAGGTGGAATAATTGAACATGTGGCTTAACACTTAGAAAATATTTTGACATGTTGAAATTTCCAAACTTCCACCTCAAAATTCATCATGATAAAAGCTCCAAATGGAAAAGTGTTCAACATAAGAGTTGTTCCTCTTGATCTAACCTTTCCAAAGAGTCAAAATTCATCCATTTTGGACAAGGTTTGAGGGGTTGCATATGGCCTGGACATGGTTGTATCAGTTGGCAAGAATCATTCTTCAAACATCAATACAATTTTGCCTTGCATCACAATCCACATTCAGACTCAATCTCACTTGCATTTGGACCTAATTGAGTTGCTTCATGGGCATGTACATGCCCATGCAAACATGCACTCCACATTGCCAAATTTGGAAGAATTTTCAAAAGTGAAAATATCACTTGCATTTACTCTAAGGAGAGGTTCATTGCATCAGTTTTGAGGACCCTTGTGCGCCAATTTTGCCTCCCACATTTGAAACCTCACCATTGAAAGGAAAACCTGAGAAATTTCATTTGAAATTTGAGTTTGAATCTCACTGTTTGGAGATTCAAAAACTTCAGGATCCAAAGCCTTGTACCATTTCTAATCTACTTCTGCAAGCTCCATAAGCAAGATCAAACACGAATTGAAGCAAGAGAGATCAAGTTCTGCACAACATTGAAGGTATTTTTCCAGATTTTTCTTCTCTTAGATTCTCTCTCAATTCTCATAAATTCTCATTAATTCTCTTGGATCCTTTGTTGTCTGAAGTCCTACCAATGTAGGCAAGAAGATTGAGTTGCTTTGAGGTCAAATCAAAGCAACTCAGTTCATGTGCCTCAAATTTCAACTCCATGTATCTCTCAATATACTTGGAGTTAGGTTGAATTGAGGTCATATTCGTGATCTACGTCATTTTTTCTTTGAGAGCATGTCCTGTTTTTTCATTTATGTGATGGTGATGAGAGAACCAGTCTGGCCAGGGTCATCGGAGAAGATGCCCGGTGGTTTGCTCCGGTGATGTGTTGGATGAGTTCTGAGCCACATGATCAAGCCAGTGCGTTTTAATCTTGAGCGTTCTTTTTTATTACCAATTGTGTGGCATGCTGACTAGTGTGCACCATGGAACACACGTTTTCATTCACTTGATCTGCCACCTCAATTAATGAGGCAGATCAAGTGGTCCACGTTTTTCTGATTTAATTGATTTTCATTTTATTTCTTTCATTTTCATTAATTCATATTAAATTTAATATTGATCCAAAAAATATGAGAGTTTCACCAAAAAAATTTAAATAAAATCCTCTTTCATTTTAAGGATTAAAATTATTTTTTTGATCATTATTAATATTTTTCATGATTTAATTGATTTTGTGAATATTTTTAATTGTTTAAAAATAGTTTTAAGTTTCCAAAAATTCTGAAATTTTTTCTCCAAAGTCCTTTGACCTTGTTTGACCTATGATAAATCTCATGGCCATTTCTTTGGTACTTTGATGAGGTTTTAGGAAATTGACCAACCATAATTTAATTTAATGCATATTTTTATTATTTTTAATTGTTTAAATGCCAAATTAATTGTGTAAAGCCATTTTATTTGACTTTGTGAGTTTGACTTGTTTTGTTGGGCCTTGGTCAAGGTTGATTTGACTTTGTTAGGTTAAGATCATTGGATTTAGGGGATCGATGGAATGTACATTCCATCTCCCAAAATGAATGAATGATCTTAATTTGGTAAAAGTCCTCATTTGACCAATTTGTGTTGAATCCATTTCCCTTCCCTCTTCATCTCATTACCCTTCTTTATTCATTTATGTCATGGATCTA
This sequence comes from Lathyrus oleraceus, assembly GCF_024323335.1. NCBI lineage: Eukaryota > Viridiplantae > Streptophyta > Magnoliopsida > Fabales > Fabaceae > Lathyrus > Lathyrus oleraceus. The sequence continues at coordinate 11,501,480 of NC_066585.1, read as the reverse complement.
CGATATCTCCATATCCTAAGGCTAGTTGATTGCAAAATCAACATAAGTATGGATGAGATTAGGTCCCCCACTTTGCATATTCTTTTTGTGTGTGGTATGTTCATAAGCATAGTCCATTATACTATGTCTCTAACATGCATTAACACCTAAATTCTATTGCCCGACCTCAAATAGTTGTGACTTCTGTAACACCCTTCTAAATACCCCAATTATTTAATTAAAATAACAAAGTGTCAATCAGAGTAATATGCAATCAAGGGTGTCACACAGTTACTACACACCATTCACCAATATAACGGTCATGCTCTTTTATTAATTCAAAACATAAGCATTTGCATAAAACGCAGCGGATAGAAATCTCATCAATCATGTAAAACTTTACATGTAAAATGGTTCATAACTAACAATAAAACATTTAAAACAAGTTAAAACATCCCATCCCGATGTTACATCTATCAGAGCACGACCCACTAAGGAGACTACACTAGACTACAAGCATTAGCTTCTACTCAACTCATTGCTCGTTACCTGAAAAATAGTTGTAAGGGTGAGTTCCTCAATCGATATAATAAGCATTATAAATTATCATGTCATGTTAAGTAAATAACACATTTCATCACCCAAATCAGATTTCACATTCAGCAACGGCAATATCAACTCAATCATACTCATACTCAATGTCAACACAACCACACGTATAATATTGGAATACATCCATTCATATTATACGCCATACATACATTATGCAATGAGACCCCACACATGCGGTACCGACTATTCCTGAACATATAGTTCAAGCTCACCGATCAAATCCAGATACGGCTACTAAGCTCACTAGTCCCACTCATTTGAGATCTAGTGACTCACTCACTAATTCCTCACCATGGGAATTAGCTACAGCCCCAAAGGCTATGCTATGCACACTAATCATCTAGCATGCAAACATCAACAACAAATCCACAATAATTCACTCACTAATTCCTCACCATGGGAATTAGCTACAACCCCAAGGGCTATGCTATGCACGCTAATCATCTAGCAATGCAACATCAACAACAATCCACAATGGACACATGCTCACACTCTAAGCCATATAACAGCCCATTTACAAATACATGCATAATATATACATTCACAACATTATGCATATCATCATACATCATCAACACATTTGTCAAAACATCGTATCATCTCAAATAATTGAACACAGTATTAGCACACTCTACTAATACCTATACTGCTCAAAACAGCGGGAAATAATCCCTACCATATCACACGCTGATATAGGCAACCACCAAATAGGCACACAACATTTAAATTAATAATTTTTCCACTCTGCAACAGTGTTAACTGGTTAACGCCCTGGGTTAACCGGTTAACGCAGGCAAAACACGCTTACTGCCCAAAACTTAACAGTGTTAACCGGTTAACGCCCTGGGTTAACCGGTTAACGCAGGCAAAACAACACTAATTCTCAATTCGTAACACTGTTAACCGGTTAACACCCTGGGTTAACCGGTTAACGCAGACAAAACAGCAGTTCCTGCGCTAACACAAAGCAGAATGCAGAATTCTCCGCATTTTCCGCCGTTTAGAGGACTTCCGGACCTCCGATTCCAATTCCGTAGAAAACTATACGTTCGGGAAAACACGACTCACACAATTACGGATTCAATTTCAGATTCAACACAACATATCCATCACAATTTTCAGCATTCAACAATCCCAATTAGGGTCAATTCAACGGTTTATCACTACCCATTACATGCTAACCCATAATACTCATTAAACGACGATAAACCCCCCTTACCTGAGTTAATCCGGCAACTTTGAGCTTTCAAGCTTTTCCGTTCTCCAACCCTTGCTCTCTAGCTCTTCCTCTTGCTCTGCCTCTTTCAGCCGCTTCTCTGAGTTTCACGTGAAAACCTTATTTTCCAAAATGAACTCTTTTTACTTATTCCAGTTTATATATTTTCAAATAATTATTATTCCAATAATAATAATAATTCAATAATTCCAAAATAATAATAATAATCCAATTATCTAATTAAATTAATAAATATATTATTAACTTAATTTAAATAATTACCATATTATTATCGGGGTGTTACAACTCTCCCCCACTAAAAGAGTTTTCGTCCTCGAAAACATACCTCAAGCGAACAACTCTGGGTAAGACTCCTTCATCTTACTCTCCAGTTCCCAAGTCACATTGCCACCTGCTGGTCCTCCCCAAGCTACCTTCACCAAGGCAATCTCTTTACCCCGCAACTGCTTCAACTCTCGATCCTCAATCCTCATAGGTGATGTTTCAACAGTCAGGTTATCTCTCACCTGTACATCATCTATTTGGACTACATGCGACGGATCATGAATGTACCTCCTCAGCTGAGACACATGAAAAACCTCATGCAAATTCGCAAGCGACGGCGGTAAAGCGATACGATAGGCTACCCCTCCTATCCTCTCCAAAATCTGATAAGGACCAATAAATCGAGGTGTCAACTTTTTCGACTTCAAAGCTCGCCCAACACCAGTTATCGGAGTAACACGAAGAAACACATGATCTCCCTCTTGAAACTCAAGTGACTTCCTCCTCTTATCATGATAACTCTTCTGACGACTCTGAGCAATTCTCATCTTCTCCTGAATCATCTTAATCTTTTCCGTAGTCTGTTGAACAATCTCTGGTCCAACCACAGCACTCTCACCGGACTCATACCAACATAAAGGTGTCCGACATCTCCTACCATACAAAGCTTCAAACGGTGCCATACCAATGCTCGAATGAAAACTATTGTTGTAGGTAAACTCAATCAAAGGTAAATAACAATCCCAAGCACCTCCCTTTTCCAAAACACAAGCTCTCAAAAGATCCTCTAATGACTGAATCGTCCTCTCAGTCTGACCATCAGTCTGCGGATGATATGCAGAACTCAATCTCAGCTTAGTTCCCAAAGCCCTCTGCAAACCTTCCCAAAACTTCGATGTAAATCTAGGATCTCTGTCCGAAACAATACTAGACGGAATACCATGCAAACTTACAATCTTCTCAATATACAACTCGGCTAATCTCTCTAACGGATAATCCATTCTGATCGGAATGAAATGAGCCGACTTTGTCAATCTGTCAACAATCACCCAAATAGCTTCAAAATTCTTACTTGTCCTCGGTAAACCAGAAACAAAATCCATACTGATACTATCCCACTTCCACTCTGGAATAGCCAACGGTTGCATTAGCCCATACGGCTTCTGATGCTCAATCTTTGACTTCTGACAAGTCAAACAGGAATAAACAAAACTCGCAATTTCTTTCTTCATTCCCGGCCACCAAAATAACTTTTTCAAATCATGATACATCTTCGTAGCTCCAGGATGAATACTCAGGCCACTACGATGTCCTTCTTCTAGAATACTCTTCTTAAGTTCGGTAACATCCGGAATACACACCCGATTACCAAATTTCAAAATGCCATTCTCATCAACTCTGAATTCACCACCTTGACCTTGATTCACTAGAGTCAACTTATCAACCAAAAGCACATCGGATTTCTGACCCTCTCTGATCTCATCCAGAATACCACTCGTTAACTTCAACATTCCCAATTTAACACTATTATGAGTACTCTCACACACCAAACTCAAGTCTCTAAACTGCTCAATTAAATCCAATTCCTTAACCATTAACATAGACATATGCAATGATTTCCGACTCAATGCATCAGCCACTACGTTTGCTTTACCCGGATGGTAATTCAAACCAAAGTCATAATCCTTCAGAAATTCTAACCATCTCCTCTGTCTCATATTCAGCTCTTTCTGATCAAACAAATACTTTAAACTTTTATGGTCACTGAAAACCTCAAATCTTGACCCATACAAGTAATGCCTCCATAATTTCAGAACAAATACCACAACTGCCAACTCTAAATCATGTGTCGGATAGTTCCTCTCATGAACCCTCAGTTGTCTCGAAGCATAAGCTATAACCTGCTTATTCTGCATCAACACACCACCCAAACCCAACAATGAAGCATCACAGTAAACCTCAAATGATTCCGACGAACTCGGTAATATCAGAATAGGAGCAGTAGTCAACCTTCTCTTTAACTCTTGGAAACCTTCTTCACATTTTGAGTCCCAAACAAATGCTTGCCCCTTTCTAGTCAACATCGTCAACGGTAACGCCAACTTAGAAAATCCCTCAATAAATTTCCTATAGTAACCAGCCAATCCCAGGAAACTGCGAATCTCAGCAACAGACTTCGGAGCTTCCCACTTAGACACCGCTTCTATCTTAGAAGGATCAACAGCAACACCACCTCTTGAAATCACATGACCAAGAAAACTAACCTCTTCTAACCAAAATTCACACTTTGACAGTTTAGCAAATAACTTCTTTTCTCGTAGAACTCTTAAAACCATTCTCAAATGCTCAGCATGCTCTTCTTCAGATTTCGAATACACCAAAATGTCATCAATAAACACCCACTACGCCAAAAAGGACTATTAACAGCGCATCTTAGACAGCGCTTTTAAAAGAAAGCGCTGTCTAAGGTTAAAATAAAAATGAAGCGCTGAAAATGTTCCAAGAAAATAATGAAAGCGCTGTCTAAGGGGGGGTCTTAGACAGCGCTTTTGAAAAGCGCTGTCTAAGACCCCCCCTCAGACAGCGCTTTCAGAAAGCGCTTCTAAATATAGACCTTAGACAGCGCTTTTGAAAAAGCGCTGTCTAAAGTCTTTAAATTTTAAAAAAAAAATAAAACCAAAAGCGCTGTCTAAGGGGGGGTTTAGAAAGCGCTTTTGGAAAGCGCTGTCTAAGGCCCCCCTTAGAAAGCGCTTTCCACAAAAGCGCTGTCTAAGGTCTAATAAAAATAAAATTTCAGACTTTAGCGCTTTCATTCTCTGTTCTTTTGTTTTGCCTCTTCACTCACCAGCAACCTTTCACTCACCTCACAGCGCTTCCGCCGCACTCGTATTCCCCTCAATCTCCAGCAACCTTCCACTCTAAAAGACGACAGCACACAACATCACGCCTTCCACTCCAAAACACGAAAACCCTATTTTCGTTCAACTTCCGAAAACCCTTTTATCCGCCGTCGAGGGTCCCTCCGCCGTCAACGAAACATTCGACCGCCGCACTCGCCTCTCACGGTACGTTCTGCTCTAAAAATGTGCTTGTTTGATTGTAATGCAATGAGTTCAAATGTGCTTGTTTGGTGTTAGCATATGGCTGTCCTGTTTGAATCTACACTCAATGCTTGTGGTTTGTCCATTGCCCTGTTGCAATCTTGATCAAATTTTTACTATCCACCACAACTGTCATTGTTAATGGTTTTGCTATTGCCCTGTTGAAATCTTGACCAATAAAAATGTTATTGAAATATTTAGTTTATTGACTGCACTTGTTAGGGTTAACCTCCAAACCAGTAACTTGAGAAAACTCGTTGAATTTCTGCATGACCAACTTAATAGATGTTGGATATCCCCTGGTAAAAATTAGCAAATGCCTTGGAGGTTGGTTGCAGTGGAGCCAACTAAATTGCTATAGAACCTCATAATTTCACTTTCAAACTCTTCATGCTTAGTTAAGATATTAGCATACTCCATAGTCATGGAACTAATATTACTTTGATTTTGCTTACTTTTGAGAGAAGCATAGAAGTACTTATTATTACTATCTTAGAAATATATTAGAAATAGAGACTACAATATAATAGAGACTACTTATTATTGCTAACTTAGAAATATATTAGAAATAGAGACTACAATATAATCAATTAATAAAAGAAGAAAAATTTAAGAATTCGCTTGATTAAATTATGAATTTGCACAAAGATTTCACTAACAATAAAAATAACAAATATTTCACTTTTATCTTATGTATATTATGATAAACTTTAATCACAAAATATCTTATCTTCCCTTTTATCTTATGTATGTTATGATCCATTTTTTATGCCATCATAATATTATCATGAATATTTCTCCCTAATACAAAGCGTGATTGAAAAGGAGAGATAGTTGGAGGAATAATAATCTTCAACCTATTTACAACCACTTTGTTAATAATTTTATACGACATGGTTTAATTGTTTACTTTAATAAGTAGGAAAACCATGGATAAAACATGGATCTGTGCCGATCGAATGACCAAAGAGTACGAGAGTGGGGTTTTGGAATTCGTTAAGTATGCTGTTCAACACGCTGAAAACCCCAGACGAATGCATTGTCCTTGCTTGCGTTGTTGTTATATTGGTAAGGTTGACGCACATGGATTGAAATCGCATTTGCTGAGGCATGGAATTGATCAAAGTTATCAGTGTTGGATATTTCATGGTGAGAAAATTAACGAGAATGTTGAATCGAGTGGAAAAAGTAGTACGACCTATGCTTCATACGACAAAGACACGGAAACATACGATTGTGATCGAGTTGAAGAGATTGTAGAAGCACTGGAAGAAGATCTTCATGATTGTCCTGAAATGTTTGAGAGGATGGTAAGCGATGCTGAGAAACCGTTGTACAAAGGTTGCACTAAATTCTCAAGACTTTCTGCGGTATTAAAGTTGTACAACTTAAAGGCGGGTAATGGATGGTCGGATAAAAGTTTCACAGAGTTGTTGGCCCTTATGAGAGAAATGCTACCGGATGATAATGTTCTTCCTAATCGAACCTATGAGGCAAAAAAAATGTTGTGCTCTATTGGCATGAGCTATGATAAGATACATGCTTGTCCTAACGATTGCATTTTGTTTCGTAACGAATATGCAATGTTAACTGAGTGCCCTAAATGCGGTTTGTCTCGATATAAGAAAAGATTATCTCCCGCAAAAGTCTTATGGTATTTTCCGATAATTCCGAGATTTAGGCGCATGTTTCGTAGTGAAACCGATGCAAGACATCTTACTTGGCATGCAGATGAAAGAATTATTGATGGAATGTATCGGCATCCGGCTGATTCACCACAGTGGTCGAAGATTGATAATGATTATCCTGAGTTTGGATCAGAAGCAAGAAACCTTCGATTGGCATTATCTACTGATGGAATGAACCCACATGGTCTTCAAAGTATCTCACATACCACATGGCCTGTGATTCTTATGATTTATAACCTACCTCCGTGGCTATGTATGAAGCGTAAGTACATGATGTTATCTATGTTAATCTCTGGGCCTAAACAACCAGGGAATGACATTGACGTATACTTGACACCTCTGATCGAAGATTTAAAGATTTTGTGGGAGAACGGTGTGGAGGTTTATGATGGATATAGGAAAGAAAGTTTCAATTTGAGGGCGATGTTGTTTGGCACAATTAATGATTTTCCAGCATACGGGAATCTATCTGGGTATAGCATTAAAGGTCAACGTGCGTGTCCTGTTTGTGAAGACGGAACCGATACGATTCGATTGGAACTTTGCCAGAAGAATGTGTTTCTCGGTCATCGTAGATTCTTACATTCTAAACATCACTACCGTGGGTGGAGAAAAGCATTCAATGGAGACACCGAACATCGTAGAGCTCCACCCGCATTGTCAGGTGAACAAGTTTTTGAAAAGGTGAAAGATGTGCGTACTGAGTTTGGCAAGCCTTTTGCACATAAGATTGTGAAAGGTGGGTGGAAGAAAAGGTCGATATTTTTTGAATTGCCATATTGGAAGTCTTTGTACGTGAGACATTTTCTCGATGTTATGCATATTGAAAAAAACGTATTTGAAAGTGTTATCGGTACATTACTCAATATAAAAGGCAAGTCTAAGGATGGCCTTAAAGCAAGGGAGGACATGTTAAAAATGGGAATGAGAACTGAATTAGCACCCGTGAAGAAAGGAAGACGAACATATCTACCACCTGCTGCTTTTACTTTATCTAGAAAGGAGAAAAAAATTTGTGTAAGTCTCTGAGTGAAGTTAAGGTTCCAGAAGGATACTCATCTGATATCAGAAGACTTGTTTCTATGAAAGACCTCAAGTTGAAGAATTTGAAGACACATGATTGCCATGTTATAATGGAACATTTTCTACCGATAGGTATACGTTCTATTTTGCCAGAAAAAGTAAGAAGTGCCATAACTAAATTGTGTTTTTTCTTTAGGTCAATTTGTAGTAAGGTGATCGATCCCGAGATCTTACCAACACTACAAAAAGAGATTGTAATTACCTTGTGTGAGCTTGAAATGTATTTTCCTCCGTCTTTTTTTGACATAATGGTTCATTTAGTTGTTCATCTTGTGAAAGAGACACAGTTGTGTGGACCCGCATATATGAGATGGATGTACCCTGCTGAACGGTACATGAAAATATTAAAAGGGTACGTGAAATCCCGAAGTCGACCAGAGGGTTGTATTGTTGAACGATACATTGTTGAAGAAGCTGTTGAGTTTTGTACTGAATATTTGTCTAACGTTCAATCGATTGGACTCCCCAGAGCTCAGATTTTCGACAAAATGGAAGGTAAAAAATTAATTGGGAATAAAATTGTGACAATATCAAGGGATGAACGGGATCAAGTTCATTTGTATGTTCTGCACAATAATAATGAGGTTGAGCCATATGTTGAAATGCACAAGGATGTACTCCGAAGGTTAAATCCGAACAGAAATGAAAATTGGATAGTTATAGAGCACAATCAAAGTTTCATACAATGGTTGAAGGATCATATTTATTTGAAGCGCTCTTCAGATCCTTCTTCGGTAACAGAAAGGTTGAGATGTTTGGCGTATGGTCCAAGTTTGCATGTGTTTTCTCATAGCGCATATTCAATTAATGGATACACATTTTATACCAAAGAACAAGATGATAAGAGTACTATGCAAAATAGTGGTGTCACCGTGCTAGCTGAAGCAATGCATATATCAAGTATGAAGGACTTAAACCCCAAATATGCAAATTTGTCATATTTTGGAGTTATTGAGCATATTTGGGTGTTTGATTACGAGAAGTTTCAGATTCCCATCTTTGGTTGCAAGTGGGTGAGTAGTAGTGGCATACGAATGGATAAGTCTGGATTTTTGCAAGTTGATTTTACTAGGGTGGGGTACAAAGATGAACCTTTTATTCTAGCATCTCAAGCTAAACAAGTGTTCTATGTGAATGACCCGAAGAGTACAAAATGGTCTATAGTGCTTTTCTCTAACAAAGTGACTGATGATAGCGGTGTCGATCAATGTGATATTGATGTTGAGAATGAGTCATGCATTAGACGGAATGAGTTGAATAGAAATGATGAAGTTGAGGATCTTATACCGGATGAGTCATATATAAGAAACGATCATAATGAGGGAATTTGGATCAATTCATCCGTACGCATTGCTAAGAAACAAGTGATTAATATTCCAACAAAGAAAAGAAAGAGATGTTAGTGACTTAGGTAAATTATCCATGGTTTCTTTATGTTTTTTTTTCATTTGTTTTGATTATAAGTTATATGTGGTAATGCATGATTTCATTATATTTTTGTATTCAATTGCTTTGATTATAAGTTATATCTGGTAATGCATGATTTCTTTATTTTTTTGTTTTCAATTGTTTTGATTATAAGTTATATTTGATATTTGATGGTTTCCTTGGTTTATTACAGGTTAGACATGGCTGATGACCAACATGAGGAAGTTAGTAAAGTATCCGCGGAAGAAGAAATCCGAAGAGGCATCACAGTAATGCGAAGGGTGGTCCAAGGAAGATCTCGAGGCATCATACTAGATGTCTCTTGGAACAACCAGGGACAACTTATAGAACCTAATGGGCATACCTTAACTAGTTTCATCGGTGCACTAGTAAGGAATGAAATTCCCATTACGTGTGATGATTGGAGAAATAAAGAGTTGAAAGAGTCCAAAGAAAAAATTTGGAGTGAGATAAAGGTACAATCATTTGGCCCTTAATTATACCGTATCAATTATATTTTTTTCAATTACCGATACTAACTATCAATCTGTATGTTTTTCTTAGCGATGTTTTAACATCGAAGAAGAAAGAAGAGGGTTTTGCATGAAATTGGCCGGAAAGCTTCTTAGAGGGTTTCGGACATTTTTATCATCCAAGTTCCTTAAGGATGCGGATGGTAATTTTGTGGATGCGGAGCTTCCTAGAAAATATGAAAGTTTGATATCGGCTGAAGAATGGGAAGCTTTCAAATCCAAAAGACAAGACCCGACTTTTCAAAGAATAAGTGCTACGAATCGGGAAAGAGCATCGAGTCCCGCATATCCGTACCGAAAAGGACGTGTCGGATATGGACGCTTAGAACAATCCATGGTAAGTATTTATAAATTGCGAAAACAAATTTGTTCATCATATATTAGTTTTATCTGATCAAATTGTATGACTTAATGTGTAGCTGCAGAAGGAGGAAAGTTCAGAAACATCTCTTCCTGCACATGTTTTGTGGAAGGAAGCCCGTGTGGGCAAATCCGGAGTTCCTCAAGAAGACGTTTTAAACGTATACCAGAAATGTGTAAGTATAACATTTTTTCATTAATTGAATAACATTTTTATACACAAATATTTGACAAGTATACGGTATTCATCTGATTTTTCAGGAGGAGCTATCTCAGACTCTATCTCCCGATGATACTAAGAACATACTTAGTCGGGCATTAGATGTCCCTGAGTATTCTGGTCGGGTGAGGGGTAAGGGATTTGGAGTCACTCCGACCTCCCTCAGTGTTAGAAAAGGAAAGGCTCCTAGTAATCGGGAGCTTCATGCAAGATTGGAAGCCATGCAAGCTGAGCTTGATGCACTGAGGAGAGAAAGAGAGGCTAGCGCCTCAACGGTATACAGAGATGCTTCGGACAAAAACAGTATCAACTGTACCTTTCAGCCGAACATTCCAGAGGTAATTACATATAATTGTCTTAAATTGAACTGTCTGCTTAAATTATGTATTTGACATATATACACATTAACGATTTCTTGTTATTATTGGTTTTAGGGCATTTCCCATTGTCAGCTGTATTTGTCGTCACCACACTATCGGATGGTTGGCAAGGGAAAAGTGCATAACGTTAGCGGAGTATTACTCCACACTAGAGAGCTCCCTGCTGGATGTTTGAAGGTATCAGTTGATATTGCAGTTGACCCGAATGCATTATTACCATATCCTAGCGATGATTCGGATGCAACAACGGTGCACGAAGCAGTAGGTTCGTTTGTTGCATGGCCGACAAACCTCATATGCGTAGGATATGAGGTATGCTTAAAACTTATGTTAACTTTAATGTGTATATTCAAAGTTTAAAATTTATGCTTAAAATTTTACTTACATATTTTCCTTGATTATGTTAAATAGACTCCCACAAAATCCAAATCAAGAAAAGAGGTAATATACAATTATATGACATATATTCATGGAAGTTGTTACATTCTTAATTTGATCTAACTATTTATATGACATGTAGGTTCAAGAAAATGAGGTTAGCAATGCCTCCGCACAACAAATAAAGGAGGTTAAGAACGCCTCCGCACGGGTAAAAAGTTCTGGTGCTAAGAAGACCGTAGCTAGGAAAAAACCTACCACCAAGTATAGGTCGTGCCTCAGGACATTTATAGAGATGACCGATATACCGACCGGAGGTGTTCGGACTATACATATGGAGGAAGGGATTTTCGGCTTTGCTCACGACCAAATGATTGGTAATGAAGACTTCATGCAAGTTTTTGGTCATGAAGAAATCGGCGTCAACGTTGTCAATACATATATTAGGTAAATCCGGTCTACTTTGTTTTATTAATTCGGTTTACTTTATGTTAATCCGGTTTACTTTATGTTTCAAAAGAGGTGTTAATGATGTTTTTATATTAGGTTTTTGTATGACAAAATGATGCGCCCCAATGATTTGGACCAGTCATTCGGATTCTTAGCACCAGCGAGCATCAACTTAGGTGCAATCTTAAATAACCCGGATTCCGTGACGGAGTACGTTCTTCGGATCCTCAATGACAATAAAAATGCGGAGAAGTTGTTTTTTATACCGTTTAATACCGGGTTAGCATTTCATTCTAAATTCATATATTATAATTATTTTCCAAGTTACCATCTAACATTTGCCTAATCATTACAGTGGACATTGGTTGTTGCTCGCAATCAATCCTATCCGAGAAATTGTGTATTATCTTGACTCGTTAGGAAATGATTGGACAACATACCCGGATATGAAGCGCCTAATTGACACGTAAGTGAGAATGTTCAAAATTTTTCTTAGTTTATGTTAATTGTTCTAATTGCTTCATTTTTATTTTATTAGCATCCTACAAGCTTTTCGGGCCCAACGAGATATCCAAACCTCAAGGAGGGGCGCCAACCGCATTACATGGATTAAAGTGGCGGTATATTTTTAATTACCACATTTTTTATTATATTAGTGATGACACTTGATAAAACTTAGGATTTATAATCCATATTTTTTTTTCATGTAGTGTCCTCAACAACGTAATCAAATAGATTGCGGGTATTTCGTGTTGAGGTTTATGCGGGATACTCTTGCTTTGGGCCGATTAGTGATTCCCACCGATGTATGTATTACTAACTTATGAGTTAATTTTATATTTACACATATCTCATATAATTAAATAGTTGGAATTAATTCAAAATATTTTTTGCTTCATATGTAGTACTTTGAGGAATTCAAGTGTGCATTTTATACAAAGGATCAAGTGGACGAAATCAAAGAGGAGTGGTGTCAATTCATGATAGAGCTCAAAGTTTTTTCATAAATTTGTGTAATTTTGTAGTATATTTGTAATATATGTAATGACTTGTAAATGTGTACATAAATTTCGAGTATAGGTAATGACTTGTAAATGTGTACATAAATTTGTATATATTTTGATACATTTAAGGCAAAATTGGTTTGAATTGGTATATATATATTTGTTAGCCAAAAATTGGTAGAAAAAAGGCCAAAATGGCATGTATAAAATGTGATTCTGTCTGTCAAAATCTGGTTGAAAACAGGTAGAAATTCTGGTTTATAAACCTGGAAAAAATGTGGTTTAAAACAAAAGCTACAAAAATTTTCGTATACATTAGACAGCGCTTTTGGAAAAAGCGCTGTCTAAGGGGGGGCTTAGAAAGCGCTTTAGGCAAAAGCGCTGTCTAAGGGGGGGGGGCTTAGACAGCGCTTTATGAAAAGCGCTGTCTAAGCCCCCCCCTTAGACAGCGCTTTTGCCTAAAGCGCTGTCTAAGGTATACCTAAAAAAATTAAAATAGGGGGGCTTAGACAGCGCTTTTCAAAAAGCGCTGTCTAAGCCCCCCTATTTTAATTTTTTTAGGTATACCTTAGACAGCGCTTTTGCCAAAAGCGCTGTCTAAGGTATACCTAAAAAAACTAAAATAGAAGGGTCTTAGAAAGCGCTTTTGGCCAAAGCGCTGTCTAAGGGGGGGGCTTAGACAGCGCTTTTAAGATTTCAAAAAGCGCTGTCTAAACCTTTAGCAGCGGAGGTTTAGACAGCGCTTTAAAGCGCTGTCTAAGGCTAAAAAAAGCGCTGTCTAAGGTCTTGTTTGGCGTAGTGACCACAACAAACTTGTCTAGGTACGGATGGAAAATCCTATTCATATACTCCATGAATACTCCAGGCGCATTAGTCACACCAAAAGGCATTACAGAATACTCATAATGTCCATACCTTGTTCTGAAAGCAGTCTTCTGAATATCCTCAGTTTTCACACGTATCTGATGATACCCAGATCTCAAATCTATCTTGCTGAACACACTCGCACCAACCAATTGATCCATCAAATCATCAATCCTCGGCAAAGGATATCGATTCTTGATCGTCACTTTATTCAGTTGCCTGTAGTCCACACACAACCTCATAGTACCTTCTTTCTTCTTAACCAATAACACTGGTGCACCCCACGGTGACACACTCGGACGAATAAATTTCTTATCCAACAGATCTTCCAACTGACTCTTCAATTCAGTTAACTCAACAGCAGACATACGGTACGGAGCCATCGATATCGGTCTAGTACCAGGTACCAAATCAATCGAGAACTCAACTTCACGCTCTGGCGGCAATTCATTCACTTCTTCAGGAAACACATCAGGAAAATCACACACCACGGCTAGATCACAAATCACCAGTTTCTCTTTAGCCTCCAAAGTCGCTAACAGCATAAACAACTCTGCCCCATCTGCTACTGCCTCATCCACTTGTCTCGCTGATAGAAACAAATCCTTTCCTTCCTCAACCTCAGGAAATATCACAGTCTTATCAAAACAATTGATAGAAACTCGGTTAAACACCAACCAGTTCATACCCAAGATAACGTCAATCTGCACTAGTGGAAGACACACAAGGTCTATCCCAAAATCTCTACCAAAAATACTCAAAGGACAACTCAAGCAAACTGAAGTAGTAGTCACTGAACCCTTTGCAGGAGTATCAATCACCATACTACCATGCATCTCAGATATTTCTAACTCAAGTTTCACAGCACAATCCAAAGATATAAAGGAATGAGTAGCACCGGTGTCAATAATAGCTACAAGAGGAAAGCCATTAATATAACACGTACCTCGGATCAAACGATCATCTGCAGAAGTCTCAGAACCCGATAAAGCAAAGACCTTGCCTCCCGACTGGTTCTCTCTCTTCGGCTTAGGACACTGTGGACTGATATGACCCACCTCTCCACAGTTGAAACAAGTTACAGTCTTCAACCGGCACTCTGCAGCCAAATGACCACCTTTGCCACACTTGAAACACTTCATCTCAGCACTAGTACACTCATGGACATGATGTCCAGCCCGACCACATCTATAACACTTAGCAGGAGCGCTAGAGTCTCCCCCACTAGGCCTCTTCATCCCACTCTGCCTCTGGAAACCTTTGCCAGCTGCATACGGTTTTCCACGATCATTCTGATTCTTGCCTCTTCTATCAACCCTTTGCTGATAGCTCTCTGCTCTGGCTTTGGAATCCTGTTCAAAAATCCTGCAACAGTCAACCAAGTCAGAAAACACTCTGATCCGCTGATATCCAATAGCCTGTTTGATCTCGGGACGCAACCCGTTCTCAAACTTCACACATTTCGAAAATTCTCCAGCAGCCTCACTATAGGGAGTGTAATACTTCGACAGCTCTGTGAACTTAGCAGCATACTCAGTAACCGACCGATTGCCCTGCTTCAATTCCAAGAACTCTATCTCTTTCTTTCCTCTAACATCCTCTGGAAAATACTTCCTCAGGAATCTCTCTCTGAACACAGCCCAAGTGATCTCAACATTTCCAGCAGATTCCAACTCAGTGCGGGTAGCAACCCACCAATCATCAGCTTCCTCTGACAGCATATGCGTACCGAACCTGACCTTCTGGTTATCGGCACACTCAGTTACTCAGAAGATCCTCTCGATCTCCTTCAACCACTTCTGAGCGCCATCTGGATCGTATGCTCCCTTGAACATTGGAGGATTGTTCTTCTGGAACTCACTCAATTGACGAGCAGCTCCCATTTCCACAACATTCGGATTTCCTCCAAGTACTCCAGCTAGCATACCCAGAGCCTCAGCAATCGCAGCATCGTCTCTACCTCTTCCAGCTATCTCTATTCTGAAAACCCAACAAGCCAAACAATAAGTACTGATAGGGTTACACAACACCTATCCCGTACAGGGAAACAAAATAATTACGACTCGACTCGACCGACTATGCTCTGATACCACTAATGTAACACCCTTCTAAATACCCCAATTATTTAATTAAAATAACAAAGTGTCAATCAGAGTAATATGCAATCAAGGGTGTCACACAGTTACTACACACCATTCACCAATATAACGGTCATGCTCTTTTATTAATTCAAAACATAAGCATTTGCATAAAACGCAGCGGATAGAAATCTCATCAATCATGTAAAACTTTACATGTAAAATGGTTCATAACTAACAATAAAACATTTAAAACAAGTTAAAACATCCCATCCCGATGTTACATCTATCAGAGCACGACCCACTAAGGAGACTACACTAGACTCCAAGCATTAGCTTCTACTCAACTCATTGCTCGTTACCTGAAAAATAGTTGTAAGGGTGAGTTCCTCAATCGATATAATAAGCATTATAAATTATCATGTCATGTTAAGTAAATAACACATTTCATCACCCAAATCAGATTTCACATTCAGCAACGGCAATATCAACTCAATCATACTCATACTCAATGTCAACACAACCACACGTATAATATTGGAATACATCCATTCATATTATACGCCATACATACATTATGCAATGAGACCCCACACATGCGGTACCGACTATTCCTGAACATATAGTTCAAGCTCACCGATCAAATCCAGATACGGCTACTAAGCTCACTAGTCCCACTCATTTGAGATCTAGTGACTCACTCACTAATTCCTCACCATGGGAATTAGCTACAGCCCCAAAGGCTATGCTATGCACACTAATCATCTAGCATGCAAACATCAACAACAAATCCACAATAATTCACTCACTAATTCCTCACCATGGGAATTAGCTACAACCCCAAGGGCTATGCTATGCACGCTAATCATCTAGCAATGCAACATCAACAACAATCCACAATGGACACATGCTCACACTCTAAGCCATATAACAACCCATTTACAAATACATGCATAATATATACATTCACAACATTATGCATATCATCATACATCATCAACACATTTGTCAAAACATCGTATCATCTCAAATAATTGAACACAGTATTAGCACACTCTACTAATACCTATACTGCTCAAAACAGCGGGAAATAATCCCTACCATATCACACGCTGATATAGGCAACCACCAATTAGGCACACAACATTTAAATTAACAATTTTTCCACTCTGCAACAGTGTTAACCGGTTAACGCCCTGGGTTAACCGGTTAACGCAGGCAAAACACGCTTACTGCCCAAAACTTAACAGTGTTAACCGGTTAACGCCCTGGGTTAACCGGTTAACGCAGGCAAAACAACACTAATTCTCAATTCGTAACAGTGTTAACCGGTTAACACCCTGGGTTAACCGGTTAACGCAGACAAAACAGCAGTTCCTGCGCTAACACAAAGCAGAATGCAGAATTCTCCGCATTTTCCGCCGTTTAGAGGACTTCCGGACCTCCGATTCCAATTCCGTAGAAAACTATACGTTCGGGAAAACACGACTCACACAATTACGGATTCAATTTCAGATTCAACACAACATATCCATCACAATTTTCAGCATTCAACAATCCCAATTAGGGTCAATTCAACGGTTTATCACTACCCATTACATGCTAACCCATAATACCCATTAAACGACGATAAACCCCCCTTACCTGAGTTAATCCGGCAACTTTGAGCTTTCAAGCTTTTCCGTTCTCCAACCCTTGCTCTCTAGCTCTTCCTCTTGCTCTGCCTCTTTCAGCCGCTTCTCTGAGTTTCACGTGAAAACCTTATTTTCCAAAATGAACTCTTTTTACTTATTCCAGTTTATATATATTTTCAAATAATTATTATTCCAATAATAATAATAATTCAATAATTCCAAAATAATAATAATAATAATCCAATTATCTAATTAAATTAATAAATATATTATTAACTTAATTTAAATAATTACCATATTATTATCGGGGTGTTACAACTTCTACATAAGTCCAATTACGATTGCTTAACATAGCGCTAAATCTTGACACAAAAAGCATAACATTCTAGTTAGTGAGATTGTAAGTCTCCCCTCTTTCATGGTATTGTGTCGAAACTTGGCCTTTTTTCCTTCCTTTGGAAGATGTCTTGGTTCAAGGATTCATGCTTGTGATAAGTGGGTTGAGTGTTCTCCAAATAATGACTTAAACAAAAAAAAAGCAAAAGCACTATTAACTTCTAATTCACTAACAACTAACATTTAATTTCAAGTCATTTACTTTTAATGCACTTTAATTTTTAAGCCTTATTCATTTGCCATTATTCATACCATTCAAGTTGTTTACTTTAATTCATTTTCACTTTATCTATTTGGACCATATTTTGTGATATTTTGTGTTGGTATATGTTTGTTTGATTGTGTGGTCTTTAGACCTTAATGTACATAATAAGAACAAAAAACCTAAAAAATATCTTGTGTGGACTGTTGGTTTGATTTGAGACTATTGGACTTAGAATCTAGACAACACTCCCTATGCAAAGAACTTGGCCAATGCCAATTTTCATGTAACCAAGTACTTGTGAAGAACATTCATCTGATACAACTTTGAAGATCCATTTGAGTTCATCTGCAACATGATCATTGTGAAGTTGTTATTTTGAACCTGTGACTTATGCCATCTTTGAATTCATCTGGCACATCGGAAATTTTGAAGAAGATCATGGAGTTGCTAAACTTGGATGTGGATATATTTATTTGAGGCCTTTCTCTTCAACTTGTTATCTGTGTATTGTTTATTGCTTGATTCAAAAGTCCAAGGGGAATTTGAATTTCTATATGACATTCTTGTCTATTGGATTGTAGCCCATTGGTCAGATCTTTTCAACTCTCAACTTTTAAATTTATGCTTAGGATTAGTCTCTTCATCTCCTCCCCAATTCTTTAATTTCAAAATCCCTCCCTCCTTTTAAAATCTTCTTTGCTTGTGTTTGTTGATTTCTAAACTTTGACCATATTGCAAATTAGAAACTTTGGCCTTATGCCATTGCATTTTCAAACTCCTTTTCTTAATCAAACTTGTGAATAAACTTAACTATACTTGACTTAAAATTTCAAAAAGCCAATAAGAGCTAACACTCATTCAAACCATTTTTAGGCCCTTGTGCGTTTTAAACTTAAATATTTGTTAAAAGCAATGCACTCACTTTGAAATTGATACCACGAACTACGGGGTTTTGATCCCTCATTTTTATATTGGTACGTAGACACAAGTCTGGAGGTCTTGTCAAACATAAAAATATAATTAATGAATTCTTTTCTCATCCCTCCATTCTATTTGTTGCAAACATCATTTATACAAAAACACATATGGACACAAGAAAGGGCTCCCTAGGAGTACCTAGGACACTTTGGGTGCTAACACCTTCCCTCTGTGTAACCAACCCCCTTACCTGTAATCTCTGGCATTTTATTAGTTTTGATTTGAAAACTTCTTATTTTTGGGTTTTTTTCGTACTTTTCCCTTTTCCCTTGGAAACAATAAAAGCGCGGTGGCGACTCTGGTTTTATTGACGTCTAGCTTATCTATAGCTTGATGATCATGAATTTACCGCTACAGAAATTAAGTGGCGACTCTGCTAGGGAGTAGTTTCCAGTGGGTTTAGCCTACTTTTTTGTGTGTATATAACTGTATATTTGATGTATTTTTATTTTTTTTGGGTGATATAATTTGCTTGTTATGCTTGGTGATCTCTGAGTGGTGAGATAAGTTCTAACCCGAACTTGAGCGCAATTAAGATAGAAGGATGGTATAGTCATGTTCGACTTGTGTGGAGTAGTCCTTAACAAGTTGGCTTGAGATCCATCTACTCAGTGGAGACCCTTTTGGAGTTAGGAATGTCACACAAGTTATTTGTGGTTAGGCATTATTATCTCTGATTTGGGGTCCGAGAAGCTAAGGACCGTAGAACATTTAACCCTTCTTGGCCTATTTAGGACGTAGTGCAAAGACTGTTAAAGTGTAGACTTGATAACAGTTGTTACACGATACTACACTCAGACGGGTTTCTCTTGAGAATATTATGGGTTGATGAGTCAGTCATCCTAACCTGTAATATCCGATAGATGGAATTAAGATTTTGGGAACTTTTTAGAACATGATCTACAGGTTTTTATCCTTAGTTCACTCCTTTGGAATGGTTCTTACCCAGACTCCATGCTCGTGACTCACAATAAACCCTTGATTCTTGGTTGATCCAATCAAGTCTTGTCAATATCAATGGAACTTGGGTGTTGATAAGGTGTAAACCATAATCCACCAAAATGGATGATTGATTTTGACAATGACTTGATTCACCCCTTGACCTTTGTTTGTTTGCCTTGTGTGTGATCCCTTATCTGTGATTGTTGCATTCACGAATTCATGCGCATCATAACATTCATCACACAAAAATTTCAAGGAACTGAGGTATTATTTGCAAATATTTTCAGACCATGGATTATGGACGAAGGAACACTAAGAAGTACGGTTTCAGATGTCCCGACTTGAAAGAGTTAAGGAAGCTAGCATCTTTTGTATTAGATCCCTTGGACTTCAAGCAACGTCATAAAAAGCTTCTATCTATTTTGTCTGCTGATGTAGTTGAAGGACTTTTAAGTGTGTTGGTTCAGTTTTATGACCCTCTCTACCGTTGCTTCACTTTTCTGGATTATCAGCTTGTGCCTACGTTGGAGGAGTATCCCCATCTTTTGGGAATACTTGTTTCTAACAAAGTACCTTTTAATGGATTATAAGAGATTCCTAGATCTTATCTTATAGCTGAAGCTCTTCACTTGAAGAAGTCTGGGATAGAGGCTCATTGGGTGAAGAAAGGAGGATTATTTGGGTTGACTTCTGAGTTCCTCATCAAGGAAGCTACTGCCTTTGCTCAAGTCGGTAGTGTGGATGCTTTTGAAGCTATCTTTGTGTTACTCATCTATGGTTTAGCTTTGTTCCCTAACATTGACAGTTTTGTTGATGTTAATGTCATTAGAATTTTCTTGATTAGGAATCTTGTGCCTACTTTGTTAGGTGATATGTAATTCTCTTTGCATCTAAGAAATTCTAAGGATGGTGGAACTATCGTCTGTTGTGTTCCTTTTCTGTACAAGTGGTTTATTTCGCACTTGCCTCAGACGCCTACTTTTGTGGAGAACAAACAATGTCTAAGGTGGTCTTAGAGACTTATGTCTCTCACTAATATGATATAGTTTGGTATGATTCTTCATTGAGTATCATGGAGATTATTGATTATTGTTGTGAATTCTCTAATGTACCTCTCATTGGTACACAAGGAGGAATTAAATACAACCCTGCTTTGGCTCATCGTCAACTTGGGTTCCCCTTGAGAGACAAACCTAATAACACTTTGTTAGAAGGTCTTTTCTATCAAGAGGGTAAAGATCCCAAACATTTGAAATAGAAGATGGTGCATGCTTGGCATTATGTGCATAGGAAAGGAAGATCCGAACTTGGTATGCGCAATTGTGTAGCTTTGGAAGCTTACACTCATTGGGTGAAGAAGAAAGCTTTGGAGTTGAAGATGTCTTATGCTTGTGAAAAACCTATGTCTATGGTTGTGGATGAGCCATTAACTCTCCCTAACCAAGATGTAAAGGAGCTGGAAGATGCGCTCGCCAAGATGAAACAAGAGAAGGATATGTGGGAATAGAGTTTCCATGCTTTGAGCAGAAAGCATGCAGAGTTGCAGATTAAGTATAAGGACAAGGATGCACTTATTGAGCTACTTGAAGATCGAGTGACAAAGAGACATAGAGAGCCATAGGTTTCATCTTCCTCTAGTATGCCTCAGCCTTCCGTTGCTTGGAAGAAGATTGTTGATCAGTTTGTCCTCGAGAAGACTCATATGAAGGCTTCTTTTGAGACCGAGATCCGACGCATTCGAAAATGATATACAATTTTTTTCATATGAAAATGATTCCAAGAGGAAAGTTGCTCTAGATTACATTCCAAACAACTTTCATGTTTAGGTCAAGAGCTAGTTTTGCTTGTAAAGTCATTTTTTATGGTGAAAGATTATAGGTCATTTTGTCTAAACCCTAGTTTGGAGGTCAACTTCCCAAGACCATAACTTGCTCAATGTTTATGATATGGAAGCCACTCAAATTGCATGATCAAATTTAAGATTTATAATTCAACTTTGATGTTTGGAGGAAGTTCCAATTCAACTTACAAATGCATGTACTAAGAGGAAACATTATAAGTCATTTTGGACCAATACCATTGAACAAGTGCTTTTCCTCAACTTCTAAAATCCATAACTACTTCATGCTAAATCCAAACGAGGTCAAATTTGTGACCAAATTGAAGGGATTTGAAATAGATACAACTTTTATGAAGGAACACTTCTCATTTGAAGTCCATAGAAGAAGTTATTCAAGGTGAAAGAAGTGAACATATGGCTTGGTACTTAGAATTTTTTTGATATGTTTGATTTTCCAAACTTCCACCTTAAAATTCATAATGATCCAAGCTTAAAATGAAAAAGTGTTCAACATGAAAGTTGTTCCTCTTGATCTCACATTTCCAAAAAGTCCAAAATCATCTCATTTGGACAAAGTATAAGGCACTTGAACATGGGTTAAAGTTGAAGGACCATTTGGATGTTTTCCACTTCCACTTTTCATACATGAATGCATGGCTTGACAACATGATTTCAGCATGGTTTACACTCAATTTTAGACCTAAGTGCATCACTTGATGTGCCTATCATACGCCCATGGAAGCATGCAAGAGAGATTTTCAAGTTTTGCCAAAAATGGAAGTGTGCAAATATCATTGACATTGGCCTATAAATAGAAGCTCTCTTGCTCAGAATTAGGGACCTCATGCCCAAGCTTTAATTCAGCAATCCCAAACCCTCACCATTAAAGGATAAGATTAAAGATTTTCTTTGAAAATCGAGTTTCAAATCTCCAACTGTTTTGAGAGTGAAACTCCAAGAGTCCATCTCTTTCCTTGATCCATTTCTACTCCATCAAGCATCTGAAGCAAGACCAAGCATAATTGGAAGCAAGATCGTGCCAATCTGAAGCTCCATTGAAGGTGAATTTTCAGAATTTTCATCTCTTCGATTCTCACTAAATTCTCCACTATTCTTGTTGATTTTTGGTTGTCTAAAGTCCTATCAATGTAGGCAACAAGATTGAGTTACTTTAAGGTCAAATCGAAGCAACTCAGTTCATGATCCTTAAAATTCAAATCCCTGTATCTTTTTATATACTTGGAATTGGACAAAATTGAGGTCAGATTCAAGCTCCTAAGCATTTCCCCTTCAAAATAGTGTACTCATTTCCAATTTTATTTGAGTTTTGGTTGGACCAGTCCGGTGCCCCTCACCGGAGAAGATGACCGGAACTAGGGCTCCGGTGGTGCGCTGGATCAATCCAGGCCATCTGATCCTTTTGAAATGTTTTAATCTTAAGTGTTGCTTCTAAATACCACGCGTGTGGAACGTTTGACAGAAGACCACATGGAACGCGTGTTTGGGACCACTTGATCTGCCACCTCAATTAATGAGGGAGATCAAATGGTCCACGTATTTTTTATTTTCTGAATTTTTATTTTAATTCCTTCATTTTCATTAATTCATATTAATTTCATTATTGATCCAAAAAATATGAGACTTTCACCAAAAAAAATCAAAAAAATTTCTCTTTCATTTTTTGAATTAAAATTAATTTTTGGATAAATATTGATATTTTTCATGATTTAATTATTTTTATGCATATTTTTAATTTTTTAAAAACACTTTTGAGTTTTCAAAAATTATGAATTTGTTTGTCCAAGTTCCTTTGACCTTCATTGACCTATGATAAATCTATTGGCCATTTATTTGGTGTTTTGAAGAGATTTTAGGTTTTTGGATCAAACATAATTTAATTTAATGCATTTTTAATTTGTTTAATTGAAATAAATTATGTTGAGTCATTTGTATTGACTTGTGAAGTTTGACTTTTGTGTTCGGGTCTTGGTCGAGGTTGATTTGACTTTTGTTGGATTAAAATCATTTGATTTAGGGGATTGATGAAATGTACATTTCATCTCCCAAAATGAATGAATGATTTTAATTTGATAAAATTCCTCCCATGACCAATTTGTGTTTGTCTCATTTCCCATCCCTCTTCATCTTCAATCCCATTCTATCCCATCCATTCATTTGACCAATGATATCTCTATATCCTAAGGCTAATTGGTTCATAAACCAATACAAGTATGGATGAGATTAGGTCCACCCTTTTGCCATTTTCTTTTTAAGTATAATATGTTTTAGGAGTATGGTTCATTATATTGCATCTCTAACATGCATTAACACTACAATTTCTATTGCCCGACCTCAGATAGTTGAGACTTCTATATAAGTCCAATTACGATTGCTTAACATAACGCTAAACTTTGACCCAAAAAAGGCATATCATTCTAGTAAGTGGGATTGTAAGTCTCCCCCCTTTCATGGTATTGTGTGAAAACTTGGTCTTTTTTCCCTTCTTTTGGAAGATGTCTTGATTCAAGGATCCATGCTTATGAATAGAGGGTTGAGTGTTCTCCAAAGAATGGCTTAATCAATTGAAAAGAAAAAACAATACTAACATCTAATCAACTAACATTTGACTAACTCTTACTTTTATTACTTTTAATTTCAAGTCATTTACTTTATGTCATTTAAATTCAAGTCATTTACCATTTGCCATTTTACATATCATTTAACTTGTTTATGTTTATGCTATTTTCCCTTTGCTCATTTGAGCCATATATTGTGATTGTATATATTTGTTATTGTATCTTGTTTATGTTTGTGGTCTTAGGACCTTAAAATACTTAATAAACAACAAAAACACTAAAAAAATGTTTGTGTGGACTGTTGGATTTGATCTGAGCTTTGGACTTAGAATTTGGCAACATTCCCTATGCAAAAGGACTTGGCCAATGCCAACATTTATGAAACCAAGTTTGAGCTTTCGTCTGATGCAAGTATTGGGATCCACTTGAGTACATCTGCTACATGGTCTTGATGCAAATGTTACTTTGAACCTGTGTCTAATGTCTTATTCTGAGCCATTCAAAGAGTATGTCATTTGATGCATGGAAGATTAAAAAGAAGACTATGAAGTTGCTAGCTTGGATGTGGCTATATTTATTTGATGCCTTGCTCTTTATCTTGCTATTTGTGTAATGATATTGCTTGATTCCAAAGTCCAAAGGAAAAATGGGTTTCTATATGACACTCTTGTCTATTGGATTGCATCCCACTGGTCAGACCTTTTCAACTCTTAACTTTTAAATTTTTGCTTTGGATTAGTCTCTTCATCTCCTACCATTTCTTAAATTTCAAATCTCTCCCCCTTTCAAAATTTTCTTTGCTTGTGATTTCTAAACTTAGACTTTATTGCAAATTAGAAACTTTGCTCTTATGCCATTGCATTTTAAAACTTCTTTTCTTAATTTAAACTTGTAAATGAACTTAACCATACTAGACCTAAAATTTCAAAAGACAAAAAGAACTAACACTCATTCAAGATCTTTTAGGCCTTTTGTGCCTCTTTTTAAACTTAAACTTTTGTTAAAAGCAATCAACTCTCTTTGAAATTGATACCACGAACTACGAGGTTTTGATCCCTCATTTTTATGTTGGTACGTAGGCACAAGTCCGAAGGTCTTGTCAAACACAAAAATATAATCAATGAATTCTTTTCTCATCCCCACACTCTATTTTGTCTCAAACATCATTTTATACCAAAACACATACACACATAAGAAAGGGCTCCCTAGGAGTACCTAGGACACTTTGGATGCTAACACATTTTCTCTGTGTAACCAACCCCCATACTTGTAATCTATGGCATTTTATTAGTTTTGATTTGAAAACTTCTTACCTTTGGGTTTTGTTCGTACTTTTCTCTTTTCCTTTGGAAATAATAAAAACGCGGTGGCGACTCTGGTTTAATTGACGTTAAGTTTATCCATAACTTAATGCTCATGAATTTACCGCTACACCGTTATAGGCAAAATTTCAGCGTACAGGAAATAATGGACCACAATGAGAGATACCAAATTTATCCTATGTTGTCAAACTAAACAGAAGTTGGTGCGACTATGGAAAATTCCAGGCCTTCCGCATTCCTTGCTCCCATGTCATTGCAGCATGCGCACATACTCGCCAGGACGCTTAAATCCATCTATCTGATGTCTACAAGGCCATTACCGTCATGAATATGTATAACAAAAGCTTCTCAGTGCTACCAATGGAGGAATACTGGCCTCCATATGAAAGTGGCATAGTTTGACACAACGACGAGATGCGTAGAAAGAAAAAAGGACGACCAAACAACACGCATATTAGAACAGAAATGGATACGACAGATAAAATGATAAGATTATATAGTATATATCGTCAACCAAGACACAATAAGAACAACCGTCCTAATCGAGGAGCAACATCTGAGTCATAATCTTTTTGTAACATTGGATTTTTGTAACCTTCAATTTTTATATATCATTAACGTTTTGTTACAACAAGGTTCACAACAAACATCACTATAACATAAGCAAACTTTAAACAGAATATTTCTAACTGATTACAAAAATCAAATTGATGTCATCTCGTCCAAACATCATTTCCCTAACATCCTTATCAGTTTTGATTCGCACCCAACCAAATATACTGTCGAGTCTCTCAATTCTTCTAATTTTTTCCCCTTCAAGTATTTTTCCATCTAACCAACGAACCAACTCCCTCTTCAGTTGATCGAAAGTAGTGATGTTCCAGAAGAGCATCAATATCTAAGGTTTATCTCTCGAATAAATCACCTTTCATAGCGGCGACGAACACCAAACATGGTTGCAAAATGATGAAATGAGATGTGGAAAAATGATGCACACAACACCTCTACTTATAACAAAAAAAAATGCATTTTGCACTGAGGCGCCAGACCAATTGACACGGGCGCTAATTGAATTGGTTGCACCATGTGCAATAGCCAATCCAATTGACGCCTCCTCTATAACTTTAGGAGTTAGCGCCAATTGGTCTGGCGCCTCCTCTTAAAAGTGAGATAGTTTGGAAAATTTTTTAATATTAGGGTTATTTTGGGATTTTTTTTTTAAAATTAGGGGTATTTTGATAAAAAATATACTAAAACTTAATATTTGAAATATATATTATTCTAATAATTCAAAATATTATAATATAATAGTGGAGTTAGTATATACTAGGGGTTTTGAAAACCCCTTCACATGAAAAGTTTTGGTAGAAGAACGCGTCCAGGGGAAGGTGAAACGAAGTTCATAAGTCTTTGTTTCTAGTTAGACACTGTTATATAGAGAGAGTGTGCTTCAAAGTCATTCTTTTGTTGGTTCCTCTGTTTTGCGTTGTATCTGATTATGGTGAAAGCAGCGAGCGAGAATGGTTCTTCTTCTGTGGCACCTTTCTTGACGAAATGTTACGATATGGTTGAAGATCCTTCCACCGACTCCATCATCTTTTGGTCTCAATCCGGTAACAGTTTCATCATCGGTAACGTCTCTCAATTCTCTCTCACTCTTCTTCCTAATTACTTCAAACACAACAATTTCTCCAGCTTCGTCAGACAACTCAATATCTATGTACGTTACTCCCTCTCTCTCTTTCTCTCTCTCTCTCTCTCTCTCTCTCATATATATATATATATATATATATATATATATATATTTCACTCTTCCCGTTTTTTGGATAATTATAATTTCTTGATTAGTATAGTTTGTGAGTTAAAATCTGTTATTACTTAGGGTTTGTGCCTCTATTTGTTAAAAGTGATTCTCTTTTAAAACCAAGCAATTCATGACTGTTGAATTTACCAGGGTTTCAGGAAAATTGATATGGATAATTGGGAATTTGCCAATGAAAACTTCATTAGGGGTCAAAAGCATTTGTTGAGGAATATACGTAGAAGGAAACATCCACATGTTACATATCAACAAAAAGCATTGCCGCAGAAAAACAATTCTGATCAACCGTCACTAGAAGCGATTAATTCTAGCCTGTGGAAACAAGTCGAGAATCTCAAATCGGATAGAAAAACCCTGACACAGGAGTTGGTTAAACATAAGCACCTTGAATCCTCTGAGAGTAAGTTGCTTCTATTGAGTGATCGTCTAGATGGAATGGAGAAGCATCAACAACAGATGCTATCGTTCTTGGTCATGGTCGTACAATGCCCCGGATTCCTGGCTCAGCTACTTCACCCTAAGGAAAATAACTGGCGTTTTGCAGAAGAAGGGAATATGTGGGACCACAGTAGCCGAGATAACGAACCATTTCCTTATGATGGAATGATTGTATAGTATAAGTGAAACACTAAAGCCTGTAGTTCCGCTATCTTCTGCCTTTGAACCAGAACCCGAACTTTCTGCAGACGGGATGAAAGACTTGTGCATCAGTCCGGAGTTCTTGAAATTGCTCCTAGATGAAAAGTTATCTCCATTATATAACCTTTCTCCGTTTCTCGTACCGGATTTACCTGATGATGGTTCGTGGGAAAAACGTTTTTTGGGCAGTCCTTTTCCCGAAAACATTGAAGATATTGATCATGAAAATGAGAGGCACAATGTTAGTGAAATGGAGAGGGAACCTATCACGGAAACTTTAAATGAAAGATCTGCTTTTGAAGCAATGATTGTAGAAATGGAGAAAACTCAAGCATGAGTGTGAATTATATGCTGGTGAGGGAGGATATTGGGTAGGTCACAGGGTTTGGATTCTCAAACTGAGAAAATTGAACTTCCGCTTTAAAAAGTAGCAAAATTTAGAGAGAACAAAGCAATTTTCCTTGCGGTTAAATCATAGCATTATCAAGTCACCTTTTAACAATTTTTTCTTCCATCTTCCTCCAACAGTTGTTTGATCCTCATATGGATTCAGTGTAAGTATTCTCTCTATTTTTCATCTATTTACATGCTAAATGAATTTTCTATGTTCATTGTTTGAATGCTTGTGGAAACAAAAGTTGAAGAGAAGCGGTGGTGCTTGTGACGGTTCTATCATCGGCAATGGTGTTGGTTTGATGAGCAGGGAGGTTGAGAAGCGTAGGACATGAATTTTAGAGAGACGCAATCGGAAGTTGGAGAGTATGGTTTATCATTGGGAAGAAGATCATGTGATACTGATCCTAGGTTATCTGTGGATGATTCGAGGTTTTCATTCGATGCACCTCGGGCTTCTTGGGATGGTTATTTGATTGAGAAAGCGTGTCCGAGGTTTTCCCCTATGGTTTCTATTCATTGTGAGAGGGTTTTGGTTGAGGAAGAAGAAGAAGGAGAAGAAGAGGTGGTGAATTTGGAAAGTGGTGGTGGTGGTGGTGATGGTGGAGAGCATTATCCTGGTGGTTCAGATCAGTCAAAGCATTATTATTCGGATCGGAGAAGGAGAAGTTTTGATAGGTCAAATTCTCGTAGGAAATCAATGGTGATTGGAGATGTTGATGAATTGAGAGTGATATCTAATGCCAAGGTTTCACCGACCACAACCGAGTTATTCTATGGTGCAAAAGTCTTGACCACTGAGGAAGATTTGAGGGGTGCTAATCTGAATCCTAAGAACAATGGTATTGTTCATTCTGATTGTACTACAGGGTCTTATTCTAAGGAAGCTTGTGATGTTGAAATTGGAGTTGATGAAAAGGGGCCGAACAAGTTTCACAAATGGGGCAAGTTGTGGAATAAATTGGGATTAATACAGAGGAGAAAGGAAGATAAGTTGGGAGAGAAAGAATGTGTTTCTGGTGATGTTGTTAATAAGCCGATTGCCGAGTCTTGGCAGAAGCTTAGGAGGGTTGTTAATGGACAAGGGAGTGAATCGGTTAGTGAGAAACTTATTCATAGCCATAGTGTTAGTTGTAGAAATCATAGTAGAATGCCTGGTTTTGTCAATGACCTTGCAGGTCCTGAAACCAAAGGCAATGTTTTGAATGGAAGACAAGAGCTTACGCTTCAAAGGAATCAAAGTGTTAGGTATTTGTCGAGTAATGTTGACACTGGTCGATTCTATTTGACATCGTTGAAGAGCTATCGACGAAGCAGGTCAGGAAAGAGTAGCAGGATTTGAATCCATCAGCAAGAAGTTTCTTGTAAAGCTGTAACTTTTGGTTGGAAGAATTACATATAGTGTTGTTGTTTCTCTCCATTAGATAAAGTTCTTCACCCTGTTAAATTTTGGTTGCAATGTTTGTAGCAGAGAATAGAACATTGATTTCAACAATATTATTGGCATAATAAATTTCTGATTTCAACAATGCTAGGACTAACATGATTTACAATACTAGATTTTACTAGTTTTTAATGCAGAATACTTGTTAATTTGGTCAAGATGCAGGTTAGGTTTTCAAAATTTGTTCAGGTAGCATCAAATAATGACTAAAATTTCATTAGTATGTTTATATGGTAATTAAAATGATCTCTATTTTTTAATAATTTTATTAAATTATTCTTATTGTATATTTGAATTAGCATTAATGCAAAGTGAAAAAACAATAAATTAAAAATATTAATTAGAGATTACAATTAGAATTCTAATAGTTGTTGGCCATGCTTTATGTTTAGTGTTATTGAAGTTTAATGGAAAATTGATTTTCTGCAATTCTTGCCACAATGAGTTCATATTAAAAAAACAGTTCAAACAAAAAATGATTTTTGTAACTAATCTACTTGTAAATCGTTTTTTTTTAAAAATAAAACTATTTAAACTTGTGTAAACCGTATTGAACCGGATTGGAAGCATTTCACATTTTCTCACAGTTTTGTTTTAATGAAAAACGGGTTGGTTTTCATACTAGAATCATAAAGTGATTGGATCCGGCCCAAAAAATATTTCATGATTCAACCACTTTTGTTTGCTTTTGGTTAAGCTCCCCCCACCACGTGATGATGAGATAATGAAGTTTCATTTCTCAACTAATGAAAACAAAAGAGTAGTAATACTTTCAGAGTTAAAGTTGATGAAGCAGAAAGAAGCAGTTTTAAAATAACTACAAAAAAAAAATTCTAAGTTAGAGTTGATGAAGCAGAAAGAAACAGTTTTAGAAAAACTACAAAAAAATTTCTTCTAATCTCTTTCTTTCACATAAAAAAATTGTGTCTATAGTTGTTATAAATATATGTCTTTATTAACTATTTTAGTTATAAATTTATTTTAAATAATCATTTTAGCTATTGAATTATTTTTGTTAGAAAATCATGTGAATAAAAATAGTAAAATTGGATTAATAAATGTTTATAAAGTGTGTGCTTAATAATTGGTACGATTGAATTTTAAGATGGAATATTGAAAAATGAATAGAAACAAAAGAAAATTCAAACTTTGGATCTAGTAGCAATGTAGCATATGATACCTACTACCATATGATACCATTAATTAACGTAAACTATAGTACAATACTTAATTACCTTACCACCACTATAAATCAATTACCACATTTTAATGATTATTCATTTTAAAAAAAGCTTTCAAACCGACCCACCACTGAAAATATCAACATTCACACAAAGGAATAAAGATTGCATCACACGTAAAAGTTTATTATATATTTGGAGGTAGTGAGTTTATTAAGGCATGTTTTCATATTTTGGTAAGTGGTCCTATATCTCTACTATAGTATGAATATGCATTCTCAGGGATAATTGTTTTGTCCCATTAATAATTGGCTGAATTTTGCAGTGGTTCCTTGTTAGCTATTAGCATGTATTCTCAAAATCTGTTTATTTTGATGAACAAGTAATTCATGTGATAAAAATGTCTCATAATAGCATAATTACACTTTTAAAGCAAACAATCCTATAAAGAAATTTAGTGAAATAGAGTAAGCCAATTTACTATAAAACGACCATTCGTCATCAAGGTTAATTTGTAAGCATAATATCATTATATTCATCATTAAGGTTATTTTCACATCTAATTCGTTATATTCACATAAAGCTCCTACATCTCCTACTTCATTCCGTTCATCCCAATTACAAAAGGCAATGATTCTGTTTCAATTATATATATATATATATATATATATATATATATATATATATATATATATATATATATAGTCATGTTTTGATAGATGTCTAACTTTAATACGCTTTTCTTGAATGCAGGAATCCAATTTCCTTTAACAGGAACCAGATTTCTTTGCTGCACTTTACGAAAGGTAACATATTTGTAATTTTTGAAAGGCAATAGGTAAATAGATAAACATGCTCATTATATTATATGTCGAACTTCATTTATTCCATGAGCAAACTTGTTTTGTTTTGGATAGAAAAATAGTTGCATTGATCTATTATCAACCTATCAACATTAATTACAATTACCTTGTCCTAAGAATCTGATAAATTATTGATTTTGCAGATTTTTTTCTGTCAACTTTGGCATGGGCAAAGGTATTTACTCTATAATTTTAATATTTTATTTATGCTTCTGCAATTCAATAGAATTGTTTTTTATATTTAAGTTAATTTTTTTTTTTATTTTTCCAGAATCGGATAATCCTCCTATCATCAACATCTTGATAGCAGTTGGCACTATAATAGTATTTTTTATTATTTTAATTATTGTTAATCGTCTTTGGAGATTTTATAGACGTCGATAACTTGTTCGGATAATCAAAGAGAGAATCAGTGAGTCAAC
This sequence comes from Lathyrus oleraceus, assembly GCF_024323335.1. Classification (NCBI taxonomy): domain Eukaryota; kingdom Viridiplantae; phylum Streptophyta; class Magnoliopsida; order Fabales; family Fabaceae; genus Lathyrus; species Lathyrus oleraceus. Next base: position 11,469,164 of record NC_066585.1, on the reverse strand, counting down.
GTTTGACTCATTTGTCTCGCTTCAACACACTAAAAATCAGTGTATGATATGTGCGTACGAGTTCGAAGATGGAGAAATAATTCATAGTTTGTCACGCACATATGCATTTTATAAAAAATGTTTGCCCCAATATTTATTAAAAATGACTCTTACCTGCACCATTTGTAGGACAAAGATTTGGGGTATATTAATGTAATATTTTTAAATATATTATATAATAAAGAGTATATTTGTATTAGTAAGATATTTTGAATTATTTTTATTTGTCTGAATGATTGTCTAATAACATATTAAAAATGGCTTTGCATTAATCATAATTAAAAAATTAATCAAAATTGAATTTTTTATAAATTAAAAGTAATTATAAAATAATAAATTAAGTTTATTTTAAAAAAACATACACTGAATAAATACTTTTTATTAAAAAACTTATTCAAATTAAAGTTTTTTTATTAATTTCATTAAATTAAAATAAGATAATAACTATAATTATTTTTACACTTCAATTTTATTAAATTAGTGTTTGAGAATGAATATAATAATATATAAAATTAATTAATATTATATTATCTATCAACCCCAGTTATTAAATTATATATTAATAATATTTTACTTATAATATAACTACCTTGAAAGTCGTGTTATTTATTGAGTGTAAAATACATTCACATTAACTCATATTTATTGAACAATTTGGATTTATTCAAAGTGTAAAAAGATATACTATAAATAAATATTTATTATCAATGGGAATAAAAAACATGTGTTTTTGATACATAAAAAACTATGAGTCAAATATTTGACATTAATCAGAATAAAAGATACAGAACAAGTTTTGATCATATATATATTTGAATAAACACAAGAAAAATATATAGAAAAACATGGACACATATTTTCAGTGACATATAAAAAAAATAATGAATACGTATTTTTATTGGCTAATGTAAGAAAAACACGAGAACAATTTATCATCCATAAATACAACTAAAATATGGGACAAACTTTTATCATTAATACATAATAATATGAGAACAATATTTGAACTAAAAATCAAATTATATAGTAATTTGTAAAAAATAATCATGATGATTTGATAGAATTTTTTATAGAAATAACCCACTTTTTTATGGAAATTCTCAAAATATCTCTGGTTTCAAAAAAAATCTCAAACTACCCCACTTTTAGGAGGAGGCGCCAATTCAATTGGTGTCTCCTCTTAAATACTTGAATGGAGGCGCTAAGGGCATGTGCCATAGCCAATCCAATTGGCGCCCATGTTTATTATTTGAGAGGAGACGCCAATTGGATTGACACCTCAATGTAAAATACAATTTGTTTTGCTAAATGATATACGTGATAGATAAATTTGAAATATGACCAATTGATATTAATAAAAAATTTCGTTTACACAAAAAAGCCTAATGGGGATGACCGGGATCACCTAACCAACCTCCGGTCCCACATCCCCTAGCTACCATAACCCACGTTGGTGATTCACCACTGATGTTTGAGCATCTGAGGGCCCAGGAGCGTCACTACCAACTACAGGAGATGGTCTATTGAGGTTGTCAGACAAGTCGACATAGTCTTCAGTATGCATCGAGGGTGTACCTCCGTAGCTGAGTTCATGACCCATGCCAGAGTAGTTGGGTTGTGGTTGACTCATTGGTGGGCGACCGGGACGGTTGAAGGGAGACATGGGTGTGAATGATGCGCCGAGGAAAGGTTGTTGGGGTGTTTGGTAGAGATATGGTTGTTGGATGTTTTGGTTTTGTGAGGTTTGGGCTTCTTGTCTATGGCTGGAGGAGGGGCGGTTGGTGTTGAATGATTGTTGGGTGTTCTGGCTTAGGTGACTTTAGTAGGGTGATGGGGTGGGTGCGAAGCGATATTGGGTCTCAGGTTGATGCTCAATTTGTTGGTGGTGGTATGGGGTATGCTCTTGGTATTGGGGTTGAGTGTATGACATGTTTTGGTTGTATGTTTGTGTGTTGGTTGAACGGAACGTTTGAAGGACAAGGGGTTGTGTGTATCCGGTCTGACACTGTTGTTGGGGGTTTGATGTTGAGGTGTCAGGTGTGTAAGTCATCTGGCGTGGGTCGTACAAGTACATATCCTCGACGATGAACTGAAAACCAACCGATCTGTACCAAGCCATATAAGTACGACTTGGTTTTTCTTCAGTTGGCATGACTGCGTCAGTTAACACATGGTCATGACGGTGCTTCCATTTGCGACACTTCGATCTTGCGAAGCTTTGCCATGGATTGAAGTTCCATTGGTCGTTAACTTTACGCAGATGCCATTCTCCTAGGCTAGTTGGGGGATCTGGGATGTTTTGGGGCATACCGAACTGCAGCTTCACACGATCACTGTTGTGCATCTCCACAGTTGTGAACTGTATTGTAGCGGTAAATTCATGATCATCAAGCTATGGATAAGCTAGAGATCAAATAACAAGAGTCGCCACCGCGCTTTTATTGTTTCCAAGGGAAAAAGGGAAAAAGTACGAACAAAACCCAAAAGTAAGAAGTTTTCAAATCAAAACTAGTAAAATGTCAGAGATTACAGGTAAGGGGGTTGGTTACACAGAGGGAAGATGTTAGCACCCAAAGTTTCCTAGGTACTCCTAGGGAGCCCTTTTTGTGTGCATATGTATTTGATACAAATTGATGTTTACAAACAAATATAATGGGGGGATGATAAAAGAATTTATTAATTATACTTTTCTGTTTGGCAATACCTTCGGTCTTGTGCCTACGTACCAACATAAAAATGAGGGATCAAAATCTCGTAGTTCGTGATACAAATTTCAAAGTGGATGCATTGCTATTAACAAAAAATTAAGTTTGCTTTTGGTTAAGCTTCCCCCACCACGTGATGATGAGATAATGAAGTTTCATTCTCAACTAATGAAAACAAAGGAGTAGATATCCTTACAGAGTTAGAGTTGATGAAGCAGAAAGAAGCAGTTTTAGAAAAACTACAAAAAAAATTCTGAGTTAGAGTTGATGAAGCAGAAAGAAGCAGTTTTAGAAAAACTACAAACAATTTCTTCTAATCTCTTTCTTTCACACAAAAAATTGTGTCTATTAATATATTAGTTGTTATAAAAATATGTCTTTATTGACTATTTTGGTTATAAATTTATTTTAAATAGACATTTTAGCTATTGAATTATTGTTGTTAGAAAATCATGTGAATAAAAATAGTAAAATTGGATTAATAAATGTTTATAAAGTGTGTGCTTAATAATTGGTACGATTGAATTTTAAGATGGAATATTGAAAAATGAATAGAAACAAAAGAAAATTCAAACTTTGTATCTAGTAGCAATGTAGCATATGATACCTACTACCATATGATACCATTAATTAACGTAAACTATAGTACAATACTTAATTACCTTACCACCACTATAAATCAATTACCACATTTTAATGATTATTCATTTTAAAAAAAGCTTTCAAACCGACCCACCACTGAAAATATCAACATTCACACAAAGGAATAAAGATTGCATCACACGTAAAAGTTTATTATATATTTGGAGGTAGTGAGTTTATTAAGGCATGTTTTCATATTTTGGTAAGTGGTCCTATATCTCTACTATAGTATGAATATGCATTCTCAGAGATAATTGTTTTGTCCCATTAATAATTGGCTGAATTTTGCAGTGGTTCCTTGTTAGCTATTAGCATGTATTCTCAAAATCTGTTTATTTTGATGAACAAGTAATTCATGTGATAAAAATGTCTCATAATAGCATAATTACACTTTTAAAGCAAACAATCCTATAAAGAAATTTAGTGAAATAGAGTAAGCCAATTTACTATAAAACGACCATTCGTCATCAAGGTTAATTTGTAAGCATAATATCATTATATTCATCATCAAGGTTATTTTCACATCTAATTCGTTATATTCACATAAAGCTCCTACATCTCCTACTTCATTCCGTTCATCCAAATTACAAAAGGCAATGGTTCTGTTTCAATTATATATATATATATATATATATATATATATATATATATATATATATATATATATATATATATATATATATATATATATATAGTCATGTTTTGATAGATGTCTAACTTTAATACGCTTTTCTTGAATGCAGGAATCCAATTTCCTTTAACAGGAACCAGATTTCTTTGCTGCACTTTACGAAAGGTAACATATTTGTAATTTTTGAAAGGCAATAGGTAAATAGATAAACATGCTCATTATATTATATGTCGAACTTCATTTATTCCATGAGCAAACTTGTTTTGTTTTGGATAGAAAAATAGTTGCATTGATCTATTATCAACCTATCAACATTAATTACAATTACCTTGTCCTAAGAATCTGATAAATTATTGATTTTGCAGATTTTTTTTCCGTCAACTTTGGCATGGGCAAAGGTATTTACTCTATAATTTTAATATTTTATTTATGCTTCTGCAATTCAATAGAATTGTTTTTTATATTTAAGTTAATTTTTTTTTATTTTTCCAGAATCGGATAATCCTCCTATCATCAACATCTTGATAGAAGTTGGCACTATAATAGTATTTTTTATTATTTTAATTATTGTTAATCGTCTTTGGAGATTTTATAGACGTCGATAACTTGTTCGGATAATCAAAGAGAGAATCAGTGAGTCAACTTTTGACTCATTTGTCTCGCTTCAACACACTAAAAATCAGTGTATGATATGTGCGTACGAGTTCGAAGATGGAGAAATAATTCATAGTTTGTCACGCACATATGCATTTTATAAAAAATGTTTGCCCCAATATTTATTAAAAATGACTCTTACCTGCTCCATTTGCAGGACAAAGATTTGGGGTATATTAATGTAATATTTTTAAATATATTATATAATAAAGAGTATATTTGTATTAGTAAGATATTTTGAATTATTTTTATTTGTCTGAATGATTGTCTAATAACATATTCAAAATGGCTTTGCATTAATCATAATTAAAAAATTAATCAAAATTGAATTTTTTATAAATTAAAAGTAATTATAAAATAATAAATTAAGTTTATTTTAAAAAAACATACACTGAATAAATACTTTTTATTAAAAAACTTATCCAAATTAAAGTTTTTTTTTATTAATTTCATTAAATTAAAATAAGATAATAACTATAATTATTTTTACACTTCAATTTTATTAAATTAGTGTTTGAGAATGAATATAATAATATATAAAATTAATTAATATTATATTATCTATCAACCCCAGTTATTAAATTATATATTAATAATATTTTACTTATAATATAACTACCTTGAAAGTCGTGTTATTTATTGAGTGTAAAATACATTTACATTAACACATATTTATTGAACAATTTGGATTTATTCAAAGTGTAAAAAGATATACTATAAATAAATATTTATTATCAATGGGAATAAAAAACATGTGTCTTTGATACATAAAAAACTATGAGTCAAATATTTGACATTAATCAGAATAAAAGATACAGAACAAGTTTTGATCATATATATATTTGAATAAACACAAGAAAAATATATAGAAAAACATGGACACATATTTTCAGTGACATATAAAAAAATAATGAATACGTATTTTTATTGGCTAATGTAAGAAAAACACGAGAACAATTTATCATCCATAAATACAACTAAAATATGGGACAAACTTTTATCATTAATACATAATAATATGAGAACAATATTTGAACTAAAAATCAAATTTTATAGTAATTTGTAAAAAATAATCATGATGATTTGATAGAATTTTTTATAGAAATAACCCACTTTTTTATGGAAATTCTCAAAATATCTCTGGTTTCAAAAAAAATCTCAAACTACCCCACTTTTAGGAGGAGGCGCCAATTCAATTGGTGTCTCCTCTTAAATACTTGAATGGAGGCGCTAAGGGCATGTGCCATAGCCAATCCAATTGGCGCCCATGTTTATAATTTGAGAGGAGACGCCAATTGGATTGACACCTCAATGTAAAATACAATTTTTTTTGCTAAATGGTATACGTGATAGATAAATTTGAAATATGACCAATTGATATTAATAAAAAATTTCGTTTACATAAAAAAGCTGAATGGGGATGACCGGGATCACCTAACCAACCTCCGGTCCCACATCCCCTAGCTACCATAATCCACGTTGGTGATTCACCACTGATGTTTGAGCATCTGAGGGCCCAGGAGCGTCACTACCAACTACAGGAGATGGTCTATTGAGGTTGTCAGACAAGTCGACATAGTCTTCAGTATGCATCGAGGGTGTACCTCCGTAGCTGAGTTCATGACCCATGCCAGAGTAGTTGTGTTGTGGTTGACTCATTGGTGGGCGACCGGGACGGTTGAAGGGAGACATGGGTGTGAATGATGCGCCGAGGAAAGGTTGGAAATGTTGTTGGGGTGTTTGGTAGAGATATGGTTGTTGGATGTTTTGGTTTTGTGAGGTTTGGGCTTCTTGTCTATGGCTGGAGGAGGGGCGGTTGGTGTTGAATGATCGTTGGGTGTTCTGACTAAGGTGACTTTGGTAGGGTGATGGGGTGGGTGCGAAGCGATGTTGGGTCTCAGGTTGATGCTCAATTTGTTGGTGGTGGTATGGGGTATGCTCTTGGTATTGGGGTTGGGTGTATGGCATGTTTTGGTTGTATGTTTGTGTGTTGGTTGAACGGAACGTTTGAAGGACAAGGGGTTGTGTGTATCCGGTCTGACACTGTTGTTGGGGGTTTGATGTTGAGGTGTCAGGTGTGTAAGTCATCTGGCGTGGGTCGTACAAGTACATATCCTCGACGATGAACTGAAAACCAACCGATCTGTACCAAGCCATATAAGTACGACTTGGTTTTTCTTCAGTTGGCATGACTGCGTCAGTTAACACATGGTCATGGCGGTGCTTCCATTTGCGACACTTCGATCTTGCGAAGCTTTGCCATGGATTGAAGTTCCATTGGTCGTTAACTTTGCGCAGATGTCATTCTCCTAGGCTAGTTGGGGGATCTGGGATGTTTTGGGGCATACCGAACTGCAGCTTCACACGATCACTGTTGTGCATCTCCACAGTTGTGAACTGTATTGTAGCGGTAAATTCATGATCATCAAGCTATGGATAAGCTAGAGATCAAATAACAAGAGTCGCCACCGCGCTTTTATTGTTTCCAAGGGAAAAAGGGAAAAAGTACGAACAAAACCCAAAAGTAAGAAGTTTTCAAATCAAAACTAGTAACATGTCAGAGATTACAGGTAAGGGGGTTGGTTACACAGTGGGAAGGTGTTAGCACCCAAAGTTTCCTAGGTACTCCTAGGGAGCCCTTTTTGTGTGCATATGTATTTGATACAAATTGATGTTTACAAACAAATATAATGGGGGGATGATAAAAGAATTCATTAATTATACTTTTGTGTTTGGCAATACCTTCGGTCTTGTGCCTACGTACCAACATAAAAATGAGGGATCAAAATCTCGTAGTTCGTGATACAAATTTCAAAGTGGATGCATTGCTTTTAACAAAAAATTAAGTTTGCTTTTGGTTAAGCTTCCCCCACCACGTGATGATGAGATAATGAAGTTTCATTCTCAACTAATGAAAACAAAGGAGTAGATATCCTTACAGAGTTAGAGTTGACGAAGCAGAAAGAAGCAGTTTTAGAAAAACTACAAAAAAATTCTGAGTTAGAGTTGATGAAGCAGAAAGAAGCAGTTTTAGAAAAACTAGAAACAATTTCTTCTAATCTCTTTCTTTCACACAAAAAATTGTGTCTATTAATATATTAGTTGTTATAAAAATATGTCTTTATTGACTATTTTGGTTATAAATTTATTTTAAATAGACATTTTAGCTATTGAATTATTGTTGTTAGAAAATCATGTGAATAAAAATAGTAAAATTGGATTAATAAATGTTTATAAAGTGTGTGCTTAATAATTGGTACGATTGAATTTTAAGATGGAATATTGAAAAATGAATAGAAACAAAAGAAAATTCAAACTTTGTATCTAGTAGCAATGTAGCATATGATACCTACTACCATATGATACCATTAATTAACGTAAACTATAGTACAATATTTAATTACCTTACCACCACTATAAATCAATTACCATATTTTAATGATTATTCATTTTAAAAAAAGCTTTCAAACCGACCCACCACTGAAAATATCAACATTCACACAAAGGAATAAAGATTGCATCACACGTAAAAGTTTATTATATATTTGGAGGTAGTGAGTTTATTAAGGCATGTTTTCATATTTTGGTAAGTGGACCTATATCTCTACTATAGTATGAATATGCATTCTCAGAGATAATTGTTTTGTCCCATTAATAATTGGCTGAATTTTGCAGTGGTTCCTTGTTAGCTATTAGCATGTATTCTCAAAATCTGTTTATTTTGATGAACAAGTAATTCATGTGATAAAAATGTCTCATAATAGCATAATTACACTTTTAAAGCAAACAATCCTATAAAGAAATTTAGTGAAATAGAGTAAGCCAATTTACTATAAAACGACCATTCGTCATCAAGGTTAATTTGTAAGCATAATATCATTATATTCATCATCAAGGTTATTTTCACATCTAATTCGTTATATTCACATAAAGCTCCTACATCTCCTACTTCATTCCGTTCATCCAAATTACAAAAGGCAATGGTTCTGTTTCAATTATATATATATATATATATATATATATATATATATATATATATATATATATATATATATATATATATATATATATATATATATATATACATATATAGTCATGTTTTGATAGATGTCTAACTTTAATACGCTTTTCTTGAATGCAGGAATCCAATTTCCTTTAACAGGAACCAGATTTCTTTGCTGCACTTTACGAAAGGTAACATATTTGTAATTTTTGAAAGGCAATAGGTAAATAGATAAACATGCTCATTATATTATATGTCGAACTTCATTTATTCCATGAGCAAACTTGTTTTGTTTTGGATAGAAAAATAGTTGCATTGATCTATTATCAACCTATCAACATTAATTACAATTACCTTGTCCTAAGAATCTGATAAATTATTGATTTTGCAGATTTTTTTCCGTCAACTTTGGCATGGGCAAAGGTATTTACTCTATAATTTTAATATTTTATTTATGCTTCTGCAATTCAATAGAATTGTTTTTTATATTTAAGTTAATTTTTTTTTTATTTTTCCAGAATCGGATAATCCTCCTATCATCAACATCTTGATAGCAGTTGGCACTATAATAGTATTTTTTATTATTTTAATTATTATTAATCGTCTTTGGAGATTTTATAGACGTCGATAACTTGTTCGGATAATCAAAGAGAGAATCAGTGAGTCAACGTTTGACTCATTTGTCTCGCTTCAACACACTAAAAATCAGTGTATGATATGTGCGTACGAGTTCGAAGATGGAGAAATAATTCATAGTTTGTCACGCACATATGCATTTTATAAAAAATGTTTGCCCCAATATTTATTAAAAATGACTCTTACCTGCTCCATTTGCAGGACAAAGATTTGGGGTATATTAATGTAATATTTTTAAATATATTATATAATAAAGAGTAAATTTGTATTAGTAAGATATTTTGAATTATTTTTATTTGTCTGAATGATTGTCTAATAACATATTAAAAATGGCTTTGCATTAATCATAATTAAAAAAGTAATCAAAATTGAATTTTTTATAAATTAAAAGTAATTATAAAATAATAAATTAAGTTTATTTTAAAAAAACATACACTGAATAAATACTTTTTATTAAAAAACTTATTCAAATTAAAGTTTTTTTATTAATTTCATTAAATTAAAATAAGATAATAACTATAATTATTTTTACACTTCAATTTTATTAAATTAGTGTTTGAGAATGAATATAATAATATATAAAATTAATTAATATTATATTATCTATAAACCAAGTTATTAAATTATATATTAATAATATTTTACTTATAATATAACTACCTTAAAAGTCGTGTTATTTATTAAGTGTAAAATACATTTACATTAACACATATTTATTGAACAATTTGGATTTATTCAAAGTGTAAAAAGATATACTATAAATAAATATTTATTATCAATGGGAATAAAAAACATGTGTCTTTGATACATAAAAAACTATGAGTCAAATATTTGACATTAATCAGAATAAAAGATACAGAACAAGTTTTGATCATATATATACTTGAATAAACACAAGAAATATATATAGAAAAACATGGACACATATTTTCAGTGACATATAAAAAAAATTAATGAATACGTATTTTTATTGGCTAATGTAAGAAAAACACGAGAACAATTTATCATCCATAAATACAACTAAAATATGGGACAAACTTTTATCATTAATACATAATAATATGAGAACAATATTTGAACTAAAAATCAAATTTTATAGTAATTTGTAAAAAATAATCATGATGATTTGATAGAATTTTTTATAGAAATAACCCACTTTTTTATGGAAATTCTCAAAATATCTTTGGTTTCAAAAAAAATCTCAAACTACCCCACTTTTAGGAGGAGGCGCCAATTCAATTGGTGTCTCCTCTTAAATACTTGAATGGAGGCGCTAAGGGCATGTGCCATAGCCAATCCAATTGGCGCCCATGTTTATAATTTGAGAGGAGACGCCAATTGGATTGACACCTCAATGTAAAATACAATTTTTTTTGCTAAATGGTATACGTGATAGATAAATTTGAAATATGACCAATTGATATTAATAAAAAATTTCGTTTACATAAAAAAGCTGAATGGGGATGACCGGGATCACCTAACCAACCTCCGGTCCCACATCCCCTAGCTACCATAATCCACGTTGGTGATTCACCACTGATGTTTGAGCATCTGAGGGCCCAGGAGCGTCACTACCAACTACAGGAGATGGTCTATTGAGGTTGTCAGACAAGTCGACATAGTCTTCAGTATGCATCGAGGGTGTACCTCCGTAGCTGAGTTCATGACCCATGCCAGAGTAGTTGTGTTGTGGTTGACTCATTGGTGGGCGACCGGGACGGTTGAAGGGAGACATGGGTGTGAATGATGCGCCGAGGAAAGGTTGGAAAGGTTGTTGGGGTGTTTGGTAGAGATATGGTTGTTGGATGTTTTGGTTTTGTGAGGTTTGGGCTTCTTGTCTATGGCTGGAGGAGGGGCGGTTGGTGTTGAATGATCGTTGGGTGTTCTGACTAAGGTGACTTTGGTAGGGTGATGGGGTGGGTGCGAAGCGATGTTGGGTCTCAGGTTGATGCTCAATTTGTTGGTGGTGGTATGGGGTATGCTCTTGGTATTGGGGTTGAGTGTATGGCATGTTTTGGTTGTATGTTTGTGTGTTGGTTGAACGGAACGTTTGAAGGACAAGGGGTTGTGTGTATCCGGTCTGACACTGTTGTTGGGGGTTTGATGTTGAGGTGTCAGGTGTGTAAGTCATCTGGCGTGGGTCGTACAAGTACATATCCTCGACGATGAACTGAAAACCAACCGATCTGTACCAAGCCATATAAGTACGACTTGGTTTTTCTTCAGTTGGCATGACTGCGTCAGTTAACACATGGTCATGACGGTGCTTCCATTTGCGACACTTCGATCTTGCGAAGCTTTGCCATGGATTGAAGTTCCATTGGTCGTTAACTTTACGCAGGTGCCATTCTCCTAGGCTAGTTGGGGGATCTGGGATGTTTTGGGGCATACCGAACTGCAGCTTCACACGATCACTGTTGTGCATCTCCACAGTTGTGAACTGTATTGTAGCGGTAAATTCATGATCATCAAGCTATGGATAAGCTAGAGATCAAATAACAAGAGTCGCCACCGCGCTTTTATTGTTTCCAAGGGAAAAAGGGAAAAAGTACGAACAAAACCCAAAAGTAAGAAGTTTTCAAATCAAAACTAGTAAAATGTCAGAGATTACAGGTAAGGGGGTTGGTTACACAGAGGGAAGATGTTAGCACCCAAAGTTTCCTAGGTACTCCTAGGGAGCCCTTTTTGTGTGCATATGTATTTGATACAAATTGATGTTTACAAACAAATATAATGGGGGGATGATAAAAGAATTTATTAATTATACTTTTCTGTTTGGCAATACCTTCGGTCTTGTGCCTACGTACCAACATAAAAATGAGGGATCAAAATCTCGTAGTTCGTGATACAAATTTCAAAGTGGATGCATTGCTATTAACAAAAAATTAAGTTTGCTTTTGGTTAAGCTTCCCCCACCACGTGATGATGAGATAATGAAGTTTCATTCTCAACTAATGAAAACAAAGGAGTAGATATCCTTACAGAGTTAGAGTTGATGAAGCAGAAAGAAGCAGTTTTAGAAAAACTACAAAAAAATTCTGAGTTAGAGTTGATGAAGCAGAAAGAAGCAGTTTTAGAAAAACTACAAACAATTTCTTCTAATCTCTTTCTTTCACACAAAAAATTGTGTCTATTAATATATTAGTTGTTATAAAAATATGTCTTTATTGACTATTTTGGTTATAAATTTATTTTAAATAGACATTTTAGCTATTGAATTATTGTTGTTAGAAAATCATGTGAATAAAAATAGTAAAATTGGATTAATAAATGTTTATAAAGTGTGTGCTTAATAATTGGTACGATTGAATTTTAAGATGGAATATTGAAAAATGAATAGAAACAAAAGAAAATTCAAACTTTGTATCTAGTAGCAATGTAGCATATGATACCTACTACCATATGATACCATTAATTAACGTAAACTATAGTACAATACTTAATTACCTTACCACCACTATAAATCAATTACCACATTTTAATGATTATTCATTTTAAAAAAAGCTTTCAAACCGACCCACCACTGAAAATATCAACATTCACACAAAGGAATAAAGATTGCATCACACGTAAAAGTTTATTATATATTTGGAGGTAGTGAGTTTATTAAGGCATGTTTTCATATTTTGGTAAGTGGTCCTATATCTCTACTATAGTATGAATATGCATTCTCAGAGATAATTGTTTTGTCCCATTAATAATTGGCTGAATTTTGCAGTGGTTCCTTGTTAGCTATTAGCATGTATTCTCAAAATCTGTTTATTTTGATGAACAAGTAATTCATGTGATAAAAATGTCTCATAATAGCATAATTACACTTTTAAAGCAAACAATCCTATAAAGAAATTTAGTGAAATAGAGTAAGCCAATTTACTATAAAACGACCATTCGTCATCAAGGTTAATTTGTAAGCATAATATCATTATATTCATCATCAAGGTTATTTTCACATCTAATTCGTTATATTCACATAAAGCTCCTACATCTCCTACTTCATTCCGTTCATCCAAATTACAAAAGGCAATGGTTCTGTTTCATATATATATATATATATATATATATATATATATATATATATATATATATATATATATATATATATATATATATATATATATATATATAGTCATGTTTTGATAGATGTCTAACTTTAATACGCTTTTCTTGAATGCAGGAATCCAATTTCCTTTAACAGGAACCAGATTTCTTTGCTGCACTTTACGAAAGGTAACATATTTGTAATTTTTGAAAGGCAATAGGTAAATAGATAAACATGCTCATTATATTATATGTCGAACTTCATTTATTCCATGAGCAAACTTGTTTTGTTTTGGATAGAAAAATAGTTGCATTGATCTATTATCAACCTATCAACATTAATTACAATTACCTTGTCCTAAGAATCTGATAAATTATTGATTTTGCAGATTTTTTTCCGTCAACTTTGGCATGGGCAAAGGTATTTACTCTATAATTTTAATATTTTATTTATGCTTCTGCAATTCAATAGAATTGTTTTTTATATTTAAGTTAATTTTTTTTTATTTTTCCAGAATCGGATAATCCTCCTATCATCAACATCTTGATAGAAGTTGGCACTATAATAGTATTTTTTATTATTTTAATTATTGTTAATCGTCTTTGGAGATTTTATAGACGTCGATAACTTGTTCGGATAATCAAAGAGAGAATCAGTGAGTCAACTTTTGACTCATTTGTCTCGCTTCAACACACTAAAAATCAGTGTATGATATGTGCGTACGAGTTCGAAGATGGAGAAATAATTCATAGTTTGTCACGCACATATGCATTTTATAAAAAATGTTTGCCCCAATATTTATTAAAAATGACTCTTACCTGCTCCATTTGCAGGACAAAGATTTGGGGTATATTAATGTAATATTTTTAAATATATTATATAATAAAGAGTATATTTGTATTAGTAAGATATTTTGAATTATTTTTATTTGTCTGAATGATTGTCTAATAACATATTCAAAATGGCTTTGCATTAATCATAATTAAAAAATTAATCAAAATTGAATTTTTTATAAATTAAAAGTAATTATAAAATAATAAATTAAGTTTATTTTAAAAAAACATACACTGAATAAATACTTTTTATTAAAAAACTTATCCAAATTAAAGTTTTTTTTTATTAATTTCATTAAATTAAAATAAGATAATAACTATAATTATTTTTACACTTCAATTTTATTAAATTAGTGTTTGAGAATGAATATAATAATATATAAAATTAATTAATATTATATTATCTATCAACCCCAGTTATTAAATTATATATTAATAATATTTTACTTATAATATAACTACCTTGAAAGTCGTGTTATTTATTGAGTGTAAAATACATTTACATTAACACATATTTATTGAACAATTTGGATTTATTCAAAGTGTAAAAAGATATACTATAAATAAATATTTATTATCAATGGGAATAAAAAACATGTGTCTTTGATACATAAAAAACTATGAGTCAAATATTTGACATTAATCAGAATAAAAGATACAGAACAAGTTTTGATCATATATATATTTGAATAAACACAAGAAAAATATATAGAAAAACATGGACACATATTTTCAGTGACATATAAAAAAAATAATGAATACGTATTTTTATTGGCTAATGTAAGAAAAACACGAGAACAATTTATCATCCATAAATACAACTAAAATATGGGACAAACTTTTATCATTAATACATAATAATATGAGAACAATATTTGAACTAAAAATCAAATTTTATAGTAATTTGTAAAAAATAATCATGATGATTTGATAGAATTTTTTATAGAAATAACCCACTTTTTTATGGAAATTCTCAAAATATCTCTGGTTTCAAAAAAAATCTCAAACTACCCCACTTTTAGGAGGAGGCGCCAATTCAATTGGTGTCTCCTCTTAAATACTTGAATGGAGGCGCTAAGGGCATGTGCCATAGCCAATCCAATTGGCGCCCATGTTTATAATTTGAGAGGAGACGCCAATTGGATTGACACCTCAATGTAAAATACAATTTTTTTTGCTAAATGGTATACGTGATAGATAAATTTGAAATATGACCAATTGATATTAATAAAAAATTTCGTTTACATAAAAAAGCTGAATGGGGATGACCGGGATCACCTAACCAACCTCCGGTCCCACATCCCCTAGCTACCATAATCCACGTTGGTGATTCACCACTGATGTTTGAGCATCTGAGGGCCCAGGAGCGTCACTACCAACTACAGGAGATGGTCTATTGAGGTTGTCAGACAAGTCGACATAGTCTTCAGTATGCATCGAGGGTGTACCTCCGTAGCTGAGTTCATGACCCATGCCAGAGTAGTTGTGTTGTGGTTGACTCATTGGTGGGCGACCGGGACGGTTGAAGGGAGACATGGGTGTGAATGATGCGCCGAGGAAAGGTTGGAAATGTTGTTGGGGTGTTTGGTAGAGATATGGTTGTTGGATGTTTTGGTTTTGTGAGGTTTGGGCTTCTTGTCTATGGCTGGAGGAGGGGCGGTTGGTGTTGAATGATCGTTGGGTGTTCTGACTAAGGTGACTTTGGTAGGGTGATGGGGTGGGTGCGAAGCGATGTTGGGTCTCAGGTTGATGCTCAATTTGTTGGTGGTGGTATGGGGTATGCTCTTGGTATTGGGGTTGGGTGTATGGCATGTTTTGGTTGTATGTTTGTGTGTTGGTTGAACGGAACGTTTGAAGGACAAGGGGTTGTGTGTATCCGGTCTGACACTGTTGTTGGGGGTTTGATGTTGAGGTGTCAGGTGTGTAAGTCATCTGGCGTGGGTCGTACAAGTACATATCCTCGACGATGAACTGAAAACCAACCGATCTGTACCAAGCCATATAAGTACGACTTGGTTTTTCTTCAGTTGGCATGACTGCGTCAGTTAACACATGGTCATGGCGGTGCTTCCATTTGCGACACTTCGATCTTGCGAAGCTTTGCCATGGATTGAAGTTCCATTGGTCGTTAACTTTGCGCAGATGTCATTCTCCTAGGCTAGTTGGGGGATCTGGGATGTTTTGGGGCATACCGAACTGCAGCTTCACACGATCACTGTTGTGCATCTCCACAGTTGTGAACTGTATTGTAGCGGTAAATTCATGATCATCAAGCTATGGATAAGCTAGAGATCAAATAACAAGAGTCGCCACCGCGCTTTTATTGTTTCCAAGGGAAAAAGGGAAAAAGTACGAACAAAACCCAAAAGTAAGAAGTTTTCAAATCAAAACTAGTAACATGTCAGAGATTACAGGTAAGGGGGTTGGTTACACAGTGGGAAGGTGTTAGCACCCAAAGTTTCCTAGGTACTCCTAGGGAGCCCTTTTTGTGTGCATATGTATTTGATACAAATTGATGTTTACAAACAAATATAATGGGGGGATGATAAAAGAATTCATTAATTATACTTTTGTGTTTGGCAATACCTTCGGTCTTGTGCCTACGTACCAACATAAAAATGAGGGATCAAAATCTCGTAGTTCGTGATACAAATTTCAAAGTGGATGCATTGCTTTTAACAAAAAATTAAGTTTGCTTTTGGTTAAGCTTCCCCCACCACGTGATGATGAGATAATGAAGTTTCATTCTCAACTAATGAAAACAAAGGAGTAGATATCCTTACAGAGTTAGAGTTGACGAAGCAGAAAGAAGCAGTTTTAGAAAAACTACAAAAAAATTCTGAGTTAGAGTTGATGAAGCAGAAAGAAGCAGTTTTAGAAAAACTACAAACAATTTCTTCTAATCTCTTTCTTTCACACAAAAAATTGTGTCTATTAATATATTAGTTGTTATAAAAATATGTCTTTATTGACTATTTTGGTTATAAATTTATTTTAAATAGACATTTTAGCTATTGAATTATTGTTGTTAGAAAATCATGTGAATAAAAATAGTAAAATTGGATTAATAAATGTTTATAAAGTGTGTGCTTAATAATTGGTACGATTGAATTTTAAGATGGAATATTGAAAAATGAATAGAAACAAAAGAAAATTCAAACTTTGTATCTAGTAGCAATGTAGCATATGATACCTACTACCATATGATACCATTAATTAACGTAAACTATAGTACAATATTTAATTACCTTACCACCACTATAAATCAATTACCATATTTTAATGATTATTCATTTTAAAAAAAGCTTTCAAACCGACCCACCACTGAAAATATCAACATTCACACAAAGGAATAAAGATTGCATCACACGTAAAAGTTTATTATATATTTGGAGGTAGTGAGTTTATTAAGGCATGTTTTCATATTTTGGTAAGTGGACCTATATCTCTACTATAGTATGAATATGCATTCTCAGAGATAATTGTTTTGTCCCATTAATAATTGGCTGAATTTTGCAGTGGTTCCTTGTTAGCTATTAGCATGTATTCTCAAAATCTGTTTATTTTGATGAACAAGTAATTCATGTGATAAAAATGTCTCATAATAGCATAATTACACTTTTAAAGCAAACAATCCTATAAAGAAATTTAGTGAAATAGAGTAAGCCAATTTACTATAAAACGACCATTCGTCATCAAGGTTAATTTGTAAGCATAATATCATTATATTCATCATCAAGGTTATTTTCACATCTAATTCGTTATATTCACATAAAGCTCCTACATCTCCTACTTCATTCCGTTCATCCAAATTACAAAAGGCAATGGTTCTGTTTCAATTATATATATATATATATATATATATATATATATATATATATATATATATATATATATATATATATATATATATATATATATATATATATATATATATATATATATATATATATATATATATAGTCATGTTTTGATAGATGTCTAACTTTAATACGCTTTTCTTGAATGCAGGAATCCAATTTCCTTTAACAGGAACCAGATTTCTTTGCTGCACTTTACGAAAGGTAACATATTTGTAATTTTTGAAAGGCAATAGGTAAATAGATAAACATGCTCATTATATTATATGTCGAACTTCATTTATTCCATGAGCAAACTTGTTTTGTTTTGGATAGAAAAATAGTTGCATTGATCTATTATCAACCTATCAACATTAATTACAATTACCTTGTCCTAAGAATCTGATAAATTATTGATTTTGCAGATTTTTTTCCGTCAACTTTGGCATGGGCAAAGGTATTTACTCTATAATTTTAATATTTTATTTATGCTTCTGCAATTCAATAGAATTGTTTTTTATATTTAAGTTAATTTTTTTTTATTTTTCCATAATCGGATAATCCTCCTATCATCAACATCTTGATAGCAGTTGGCACTATAATAGTATTTTTTATTATTTTAATTATTATTAATCGTCTTTGGAGATTTTATAGACGTCGATAACTTGTTCGGATAATCAAAGAGAGAATCAGTGAGTCAACGTTTGACTCATTTGTCTCGCTTCAACACACTAAAAATCAGTGTATGATATGTGCGTACGAGTTCGAAGATGGAGAAATAATTCATAGTTTGTCACGCACATATGCATTTTATAAAAAATGTTTGCCCCAATATTTATTAAAAATGACTCTTACCTGCTCCATTTGCAGGACAAAGATTTGGGGTATATTAATGTAATATTTTTAAATATATTATATAATAAAGAGTAAATTTGTATTAGTAAGATATTTTGAATTATTTTTATTTGTCTGAATGATTGTCTAATAACATATTAAAAATGGCTTTGCATTAATCATAATTAAAAAAGTAATCAAAATTGAATTTTTTATAAATTAAAAGTAATTATAAAATAATAAATTAAGTTTATTTTAAAAAAACATACACTGAATAAATACTTTTTATTAAAAAACTTATTCAAATTAAAGTTTTTTTATTAATTTCATTAAATTAAAATAAGATAATAACTATAATTATTTTTACACTTCAATTTTATTAAATTAGTGTTTGAGAATGAATATAATAATATATAAAATTAATTAATATTATATTATCTATCAACCCCAGTTATTAAATTATATATTAATAATATTTTACTTATAATATAACTACCTTGAAAGTCGTGTTATTTATTGAGTGTAAAATACATTTACATTAACACATATTTATTGAACAATTTGGATTTATTCAAAGTGTAAAAAGATATACTATAAATAAATATTTATTATCAATGGGAATAAAAAACATGTGTCTTTGATACATAAAAAACTATGAGTCAAATATTTGACATTAATCAGAATAAAAGATACAGAACAAGTTTTGATCATATATATATTTGAATAAACACAAGAAAATATATAGAAAAACATGGACACATATTTTCAGTGACATATAAAAAAAATAATGAATACGTATTTTTATTGGCTAATGTAAGAAAAACACGAGAACAATTTATCATCCATAAATACAACTAAAATATGGGACAAACTTTTATCATTAATACATAATAATATGAGAACAATATTTGAACTAAAAATCAAATTTTATAGTAATTTGTAAAAAATAATCATGATGATTTGATAGAATTTTTTTAGAAATAACCCACTTTTTTATGGAAATTCTCAAAATATCTCTGGTTTCAAAAAAAATCTCAAACTACCCCACTTTTAGGAGGAGGCGCCAATTCAATTGGTGTCTCCTCTTAAATACTTGAATGGAGGCGCTAAGGGCATGTGCCATAGCCAATCCAATTGGCGCCCATGTTTATAATTTGAGAGGAGACGCCAATTGGATTGACACCTCAATGTAAAATACAATTTTTTTTGCTAAATGGTATACGTGATAGATAAATTTGAAATATGACCAATTGATATTAATAAAAAATTTCGTTTACATAAAAAAGCTGAATGGGGATGACCGGGATCACCTAACCAACCTCCGGTCCCACATCCCCTAGCTACCATAATCCACGTTGGTGATTCACCACTGATGTTTGAGCATCTGAGGGCCCAGGAGCGTCACTACCAACTACAGGAGATGGTCTATTGAGGTTGTCAGACAAGTCGACATAGTCTTCAGTATGCATCGAGGGTGTACCTCCGTAGCTGAGTTCATGACCCATGCCAGAGTAGTTGTGTTGTGGTTGACTCATTGGTGGGCGACCGGGACGGTTGAAGGGAGACATGGGTGTGAATGATGCGCCGAGGAAAGGTTGGAAAGGTTGTTGGGGTGTTTGGTAGAGATATGGTTGTTGGATGTTTTGGTTTTGTGAGGTTTGGGCTTCTTGTCTATGGCTGGAGGAGGGGCGGTTGGTGTTGAATGATCGTTGGGTGTTCTGACTAAGGTGACTTTGGTAGGGTGATGGGGTGGGTGCGAAGCGATGTTGGGTCTCAGGTTGATGCTCAATTTGTTGGTGGTGGTATGGGGTATGCTCTTGGTATTGGGGTTGAGTGTATGGCATGTTTTGGTTGTATGTTTGTGTGTTGGTTGAACGGAACGTTTGAAGGACAAGGGGTTGTGTGTATCCGGTCTGACACTGTTGTTGGGGGTTTGATGTTGAGGTGTCAGGTGTGTAAGTCATCTGGCGTGGGTCGTAAGTACATATCCTCGACGATGAACTGAAAACCAACCGATCTGTACCAAGCCATATAAGTACGACTTGGTTTTTCTTCAGTTGGCATGACTGCGTCAGTTAACACATGGTCATGGCGGTGCTTCCATTTGCGACACTTCGATCTTGCGAAGCTTTGCCATGGATTGAAGTTCCATTGGTCGTTAACTTTGCGCAGATGTCATTCTCCTAGGCTAGTTGGGGGATCTGGGATGTTTTGGGGCATACCGAACTACAGCTTCACACGATCACTGTTGTGCATCTCCACAGTTGTGAACTGTATTGTAGCGGTAAATTCATGATCATCAAGCTATGGATAAGCTAGAGATCAAATAACAAGAGTCGCCACCGCGCTTTTATTGTTTCCAAGGGAAAAAGGGAAAAAGTACGAACAAAACCCAAAAGTAAGAAGTTTTCAAATCAAAACTAGTAACATGTCAGAGATTACAGGTAAGGGGGTTGGTTACACAGTGGGAAGGTGTTAGCACCCAAAGTTTCCTAGGTACTCCTAGGGAGCCCTTTTTGTGTGCATATGTATTTGATACAAATTGATGTTTACAAACAAATATAATGGGGGAATGATAAAAGAATTCATTAATTATACTTTTGTGTTTGGCAATACCTTCGGTCTTGTGCCTACGTACCAACATAAAAATGAGGGATCAAAATCTCGTAGTTCGTGATACAAATTTCAAAGTGGATGCATTGCTTTTAACAAAAAATTAAGTTTGCTTTTGGTTAAGCTTCCCCCACCACGTGATGATGAGATAATGAAGTTTCATTCTCAACTAATGAAAATAAAGGAGTAGATATCCTTACAGAGTTAGAGTTGACGAAGCAGAAAGAAGCAGTTTTAGAAAAACTACAAAAAAATTCTGAGTTAGAGTTGATGAAGCAGAAAGAAGCAGTTTTAGAAAAACTACAAACAATTTCTTCTAATCTCTTTCTTTCACACAAAAAATTGTGTCTATTAATATATTAGTTGTTATAAAAATATGTCTTTATTGACTATTTTGGTTATAAATTTATTTTAAATAGACATTTTAGCTATTGAATTATTGTTGTTAGAAAATCATGTGAATAAAAATAGTAAAATTGGATTAATAAATGTTTATAAAGTGTGTGCTTAATAATTGGTACGATTGAATTTTAAGATGGAATATTGAAAAATGAATAGAAACAAAAGAAAATTCAAACTTTGTATCTAGTAGCAATGTAGCATATGATACCTACTACCATATGATACCATTAATTAACGTAAACTATAGTACAATATTTAATTACCTTACCACCACTATAAATCAATTACCATATTTTAATGATTATTCATTTTAAAAAAAGCTTTCAAACCGACCCACCACTGAAAATATCAACATTCACACAAAGGAATAAAGATTGCATCACACGTAAAAGTTTATTATATATTTGGAGGTAGTGAGTTTATTAAGGCATGTTTTCATATTTTGGTAAGTGGACCTATATCTCTACTATAGTATGAATATGCATTCTCAGAGATAATTGTTATGTCCCATTAATAATTGGCTGAATTTTGCAGTGGTTCCTTGTTAGCTATTAGCATGTATTCTCAAAATCTGTTTATTTTGATGAACAAGTAATTCATGTGATAAAAATGTCTCATAACAGCATAATTACACTTTTAAAGCAAACAATCCTATAAAGAAATTTAGTGAAATAGAGTAAGCCAATTTACTATAAAACGACCATTCGTCATCAAGGTTAATTTGTAAGCATAATATCATTATATTCATCATCAAGGTTATTTTCACATCTAATTCGTTATATTCACATAAAGCTCCTACATCTCCTACTTCATTCCGTTCATCCAAATTACAAAAGGCAATGGTTCTGTTTCAATATATATATATATATATATATATATATATATATATATATATATATATATATATATATATATATATATATATATATATATATATATATATATATATATATATATATATATATATATATATATATATATATATATATATATATATATATATACATATATAGTCATGTTTTGATAGATGTCTAACTTTAATACGCTTTTCTTGAATGCAGGAATCCAATTTCCTTTAACAGGAACCAGATTTCTTTGCTGCACTTTACGAAAGGTAACATATTTGTAATTTTTGAAAGGCAATAGGTAAATAGATAAACATGCTCATTATATTATATGTCGAACTTCATTTATTCCATGAGCAAACTTGTTTTGTTTTGGATAGAAAAATAGTTGCATTGATCTATTATCAACCTATCAACATTAATTACAATTACCTTGTCCTAAGAATCTGATAAATTATTGATTTTGCAGATTTTTTTCCGTCAACTTTGGCATGGGCAAAGGTATTTACTCTATAATTTTAATATTTTATTTATGCTTCTGCAATTCAATAGAATTGTTTTTTATATTTAAGTTAATTTTTTTTTTATTTTTCCAGAATCGGATAATCCTCCTATCATCAACATCTTGATAGCAGTTGGCACTATAATAGTATTTTTTATTATTTTAATTATTATTAATCGTCTTTGGAGATTTTATAGACGTCATTAACTTGTTCGGATAATCAAAGAGAGAATCAGTGAGTCAACGTTTGACTCATTTGTCTCGCTTCAACACACTAAAAATCAGTGTATGATATGTGCGTACGAGTTCGAAGATGGAGAAATAATTCATAGTTTGTCACGCACATATGCATTTTATAAAAAATGTTTGCCCCAATATTTATTAAAAATGACTCTTACCTGCTCCATTTGCAGGACAAAGATTTGGGGTATATTAATGTAATATTTTTAAATATATTATATAATAAAGAGTAAATTTGTATTAGTAAGATATTTTGAATTATTTTTATTTGTCTGAATGATTGTCTAATAACATATTCAAAATGGCTTTGCATTAATCATAATTTAAAAAGTAATCAAAATTGAATTTTTTATAAATTAAAAGTAATTATAAAATAATAAATTAAGTTTATTTTAAAAAAACATACACTGAATAAATACTTTTTATTAAAAAACTTATTCAAATTAAAGTTTTTTTATTAATTTCATTAAATTAAAATAAGATAATAACTATAATTATTTTTACACTTCAATTTTATTAAATTAGTGTTTGAGAATGAATATAATAATATATAAAATTAATTAATATTATATTATCTATAAACCCCAGTTATTAAATTATATATTAATAATATTTTACTTATAATATAACTACCTTAAAAGTCGTGTTATTTATTGAGTGTAAAATACATTTACATTAACACATATTTATTGAACAATTTGGATTTATTCAAAGTGTAAAAAGATATACTATAAATAAATATTTATTATCAATGGGAATAAAAAACATGTGTCTTTGATACATAAAAAACTATGAGTCAAATATTTGACATTAATCAGAATAAAAGATACAGA
This sequence comes from Lathyrus oleraceus, assembly GCF_024323335.1. Taxonomy (NCBI): domain Eukaryota; kingdom Viridiplantae; phylum Streptophyta; class Magnoliopsida; order Fabales; family Fabaceae; genus Lathyrus; species Lathyrus oleraceus. Next base: position 11,444,874 of record NC_066585.1, on the reverse strand, counting down.
ACAAGTTTTGATCATATATATACTTGAATAAACACAAGAAATATATATAGAAAAACATGGACACATATTTTCAGTGACATATAAAAAAAATTAATGAATACGTATTTTTATTGGCTAATGTAAGAAAAACACGAGAACAATTTATCATCCATAAATACAACTAAAATATGGGACAAACTTTTATCATTAATACATAATAATATGAGAACAATATTTGAACTAAAAATCAAATTTTATAGTAATTTGTAAAAAATAATCATGATGATTTGATAGAATTTTTTATAGAAATAACCCACTTTTTTATGGAAATTCTCAAAATATCTCTGGTTTCAAAAAAAATCTCAAACTACCCCACTTTTAGGAGGAGGGAGGAGGCGCCAATTCAATTGGTGTCTCCTCTTAAATACTTGAATGGAGGCGCTAAGGGCATGTGCCATAGCCAATCCAATTGGCGCCCATGTTTATTATTTGAGAGGAGACGCCAATTGGATTGACACCTCAATGTAAAATACAATTTTTTTTGCTAAATGGTAAACATGATAGATAAATTTGAAATATGACCAATTGATATTAATAAAAAATTTCATTTACATAAAAAAACCTAATGGGGATGACCGAGATCACCTAACCAACCTCCGGTCCCACATCCCCTAGCTACCATAACCCACGTTGGTGATTCACCACTGATGTTTGAGCATCTGAGGGCCCAGGAGCGTCACTACCAACTATAGGAGATGGTCTATTGAGGTTGTCAGACAAGTCGACATAGTCTTCAGTATGCATCGAGGGTGTACCTCCGTAGCTGAGTTCATGACCCATGCCAGAGTAGTTGGGTTGTGGTTGACTCATTGGTGGGCGACCGGGACGGTTGAAGGGAGACATGGGTGTGAATGATGCGCCGAGGAAAGGTTGGAAAGGTTGTTGGGGTGTTTGGTAGAGATATGGTTGTTGGATGTTTTGGTTTTGTGAGGTTTGGGCTTCTTGTCTATGGCTGGAGGAGGGGCGGTTGGTGTTGAATGATCGTTGGGTGTTCTGGCTAAGGTGACTTTGGTAGGGTGATGGGGTGGGTGCGAAGCGATGTTGGGTCTCAGGTTGATGCTCAATTTGTTGGTGGTGGTATGGGGTATGCTCTTGGTATTGGGGTTGGGTGTATGGTGTAACACCCCAATTAAAATAAGATAATTATTTAATTTAAATTAATATTTTTTTTATTAATTTAATTGAATAATTGGAATTTTGGATTATTATTACTATTATTTTGGAATAATAATTATTGGGATAATTATTTATTGGAAAATATATATAAGTTGGAATTAAGGAAAAAGTCCCATTTTGGAGTAAAAAGGTTTTTACGTGAAAAACAGAGAAGCGATCGTGAAAGAGGAAAAGGGCAAAGGCAGAGCAAGAGGAAGAAGGTTGGAGAAGAGAAGAGCTTGAAGCTTGAGATTTGCCGGATTAACTCAGGTAAGGGGGGTTTATCATCGGTTAAAGGGTATTATATGATAATATGTACTGGGTAGTGATAACCATTGTTTTATCTCTGATTGGATTGTTGTATGATGAATTTGTGAGCCAGTGGATGAATGAAATTAGATGATAATTGAAAGGGAATTCGTAGAAATTTAACATCTATGCACATAACAGCCAGTGGATGAATGAAATTAGATGATAATTGAAAGGGAATTCGTAGAAATTTAACATCTATGCACATAACAGCCAAATGACGTTCGCCATTATGCCTTCGGCGTTCGCCGTTTGGGTTTTTTTTCAGAATAAGAGCGTTTAACGCTAATGGCGTTCGCCATTAGCCTAATGGCGTTCGCCATATCAGTTTGACAGACAGTTTTTCCAGAATGAGAGCGTGTAACGCTAATGGCGTTCGCCATTAGCCTAATGGCGTTCGCCATATCAGTTTGAAGGGCAGATTTCGCGTTTTAAACTCCCAGATGTGATATCGTGGTAATGTTGTTGTTGTTTTGTTGGGTCTTGAGTAGTATAGGCATTAGTAGAGTGTGCTAATACTGTTTTTGATTATGTGGCATGATATGATATGCTTATGTGATAATATACTGATGATGTGTGATGGTATGCATGATGCTGTGAATGTATCAGTTATGTGTGCACTTGTGAATAGACTGTTTTATGGCTTAGAGTGTGAGCATATGTCTATTCTTGAATTGTTGTTGATGATGTAGCATGGCTAGGTGATTAGCATGCATATTGTGGCCTTTATGGTGGTAGCTAATTCCCATTGTGAGGAATTAGTGAGTTAGTCATTATGGATTGTTGTCGATGTTTGCATGCTAGGTGAATTAGCGTGCATAGCATAGCCCTTGAGGGGTGGTAGCTAATTCCCGTGGTGAGGAATTAGTGAGTGAGTCACTAGGTCTCAAATGAGTGGGACTAGTTGGACTTGGTAGCCGTGCCTGGATTTGGACGGTGAGGTGAACTATATGTTCACAATTAGTCGGTACCGCATGCATGGAGTCTCATTGCATAATATGTGTATGGCGTATAATATGAATGGATGTATTCCAATATTATACGTGTGGTTGTATTGATATTGAGTATGAATATGAGTTGTATTGGTATTGAATATGATGTTTGAATTGATACTGCCGTTATTGAGTGTGTAGTCTGGTTAGAGTGATTTGATGCGTTAGTTACTTAACATTACATAATGTTGTATAATGCTTATTATATTGATTGAGGAACTCACCCTTACACCTATTTTTCAGGTAACGAGCAGTGAGTTGAATAGGAGCTAGTGCTTGGAGTCTAGTGTAGTCTCCTAGTGGGTCATGCTCTGATAGATGTAACATCGGGAAGGGATGTTTGAATATTTTATTGATTGGTTGTGAACCATTTTGCATGTAATATGTTACATGATGTGAATAATTGAATTGATTTTATCCGCTGCGTATTATGCAGATACTTTATAATTTGGATTAAATAAATGAGCATGACAGGATATTCTGATGATGGTTGTGAAATGATTGTGTGACACCCTTCGGGGCATAATTACTCTGATTGACATGTTGCTATTTTAATTGAAATATTTGGGGTATTTTAGAAGGGTGTTACATATGGCATGTTTTGTATGTATGTTTGTGTGTTGGTTGAACGGAACGTTTGAAGGACAAGGGGTTGTGTGTATCCGGTCTGACACTGTTGTTGGGGGTTTGATGTTGAGGTGTCAAGTGTGTAAGTCATCTGGCGTGGGTCGTACAAGTACATATCCTCGACGATGAACTGAAAACCAACCGATCTGTACCAAGCCATATAAGTACGACTTGGTTTTTCTTCAGTTGGCATGACTGCGTCAGTTAACACATGGTCATGGCGGTGCTTCCATTTGCGACACTTCGATCTTGCGAAGCTTTGCCATGGATTGAAGTTCCATTGGTCGTTAACTTTGCGCAGATGTCATTCTCCTAGGCTAGTTGGGGGATCTGGGATGTTTTGGGGCATACCGAACTGCAGCTTCACACAATCACTGTTGTGCATCTCCACAGTTGTGAACTGTATTGTAGCGGTAAATTCATGATCATCAAGCTATGGATAAGCTAGAGATCAAATAACAAGAGTCGCCACCGCGCTTTTATTGTTTCCAAGGGAAAAAGGGAAAAAGTACGAACAAAACCCAAAAGTAAGAAGTTTTCAAATCAAAACTAGTAAAATGTCAGAGATTACAGGTAAGGGGGTTGGTTACACAGAGGGAAGGTGTTAGCACCCAAAGTTTCCTAGGTACTCCTAGGGAGCCCTTTTTGTGTGCATATGTATTTGATACAAATTGATGTTTACAAACAAATATAATGGGGGGATGATAAAAGAATTCATTAATTATACTTTTCTGTTTGGCAATACCTTCGGTCTTGTGCCTACGTACCAACATAAAAATGAGGGATCAAAATCTCGTAGTTCGTGATACAAATTTCAAAGTGGATGCATTGCTTTTAAAATTAAGTTTGCTTTTGGTTAAGCTTCCCCCACCACGTGATGATGAGATAATGAAGTTTCATTCTCAACTAATGAAAACAAAGGAGTAGATATCCTTACAGAGTTAGAGTTGATGAAGCAGAAAGAAGCAGTTTTAGAAAAACTACAAAAAAATTCTGAGTTAGAGTTGATGAAGCAGAAAGAAGCAGTTTTAGAAAAACTACAAACAATTTCTTCTAATCTCTTTCTTTCACACAAAAAATTGTGTCTATTAATATATTAGTTGTTATAAAAATATGTCTTTATTGACTATTTTGGTTATAAATTTATTTTAAATAGACATTTTAGCTATTGAATTATTGTTGTTAGAAAATCATGTGAATAAAAATAGTAAAATTGGATTAATAAATGTTTATAAAGTGTGTGCTTAATAATTGGTACGATTGAATTTTAAGATGGAATATTGAAAAATGAATAGAAACAAAAGAAAATTCAAACGTTGTATCTAGTAGCAATGTAGCATATGATACCTACTACCATATGATACCATTAATTAACGTAAACTATAGTACAATACTTAATTACCTTATCACCACTATAAATCAATTACCACATTTTAATGATTATTCATTTTAAAAAAGCTTTCAAACCGACCCACCACTGAAAATATCAACATTCACACAAAGGAATAAAGATTGCATCACACGTAAAAGTTTATTATATATTTGGAGGTAGTGAGTTTATTAAGGCATGTTTTCATATTTTGGTAAGTGGTCCTATATCTCTACTATAGTATGAATATGCATTCTCAGAGATAATTGTTTTGTTCCATTAATAATTGGCTGAATTTTGCAGTGGTTCCTTGTTAGCTATTAGCATGTATTCTCAAAATCTGTTTATTTTGATGAAGAAGTAATTCATGTGATAAAAATGTCTCATAATAGCATAATTACACTTTTAAAGCAAACAATCCTATAAAGAAATTTAGTGAAATAGAGTAAGCCAATTTACTATAAAACGACCATTCGTCATCAAGGTTAATTTGTAAGCATAATATCATTATATTCATCATCAAGGTTATTTTCACATCTAATTCGTTATATTCACATAAAGCTCCTACATCTCCTACTTCATTCCGTTCATCCCAATTACAAAAGGCAATGGTTTTGTTTCAATTATATATATATATATATATATATATATATATATATATATATATATAGTCATGTTTTGATAGATGTCAAACTTTAATACGCTTTTCTTGAATGCAGGAATCCAATTTCCTTTAACAGGAACCAGATTTCTTTGCTGCACTTTACGAAAGGTAACATATTTGTAATTTTTGAAAGGCAATAGGTAAATAGATAAACATGCTCATTATATTATATGTCGAACTTCATTTATTCCATGAGCAAACTTGTTTTGTTTTGGATAGAAAAATAGTTGCATTGATCTATTATCAACCTATCAACATTAATTACAATTACCTTGTCCTAAGAATCTGATAAATTATTGATTTTGCAGATTTTTTTTCCGTCAACTTTGGCATGGGCAAAGGTATTTACTCTATAATTTTAATATTTTATTTATGCTTCTGCAATTCAATAGAATTGTTTTTTATATTTAAGTTAATTTTTTTTTACTTTTCCAGAATCGGATAATCCTACTATCATCAGCATCTTGATAGCAGTTGGCACTATAATAGTATTTTTTATTATTTTTATTATTTTTACTCGTCTTTGGAGCTTTTATAGACGTTGATAACTTGTTCGTATAATCAAAGAGAGAATCAGTGAGTCAATGTTTGACTCATTTGTCTCGCTTCAACACACTAAAAATCAGTGTATGATATGTGCGTACGAGTTCGAAGATGGAGAAATAATTCATAGTTTGTCACGCACATATGCATTTCATAAAAAATGCTTGCCCCAATATTTATTAAAAATGACTCTTACCTGCTCCATTTGCAGGACAAAGATTTGAGGTATATTAATGTAATATTTTTAAATATATTATATAATAAAGAGTATATTTGTATTAGTAAGATATTTTGAATTATTTTTATTTGTCTGAATGATTGTAATAACATATTAAAAATGGCTTTGCATTAATCATAATTAAAAAATTAATCAAAATTGAATTTTTTATAAATTAAAAGTAATTATAAAATAATAATTTAAGTTTATTTTAAAAAAACATACACTGAATAAATACTTTTTATTAAAAAACTTATTCAAATTAAAGTTTTTTTATTAGTTTCATTAAATTAAAATAAGATAATAACTATAATTATTTTTACACTTCAATTTTATTAAATTAGTGTTTGAGAATGAATATAATAATATATAAAATTAATTAATATTATATTATCTATAAACCCCAGTTATTAAATTATATATTAATAATATTTTACTTATAATATAACTACCTTGAAAGTCGTGTTATTTATTGAGTGTAAAATACATTTACATTAACACATATTTATTGAACAATTTGGATTTATTCAAAGTGTAAAAAGATATACTATAAATAAATATTTATTATCAATGGGAATAAAAAACATGTGTCTTTGATACATAAAAAACTATGAGTCAAATATTTGACATTAATCAGAATAAAAGATACAGAACAAGTTTTGATCATATATATATTTGAATAAACACAAGAAAAATATATAGAAAAACATGGACACATATTTTCAGTGACATATAAAAAAAATAATGAATACGTATTTTTATTGGCTAATGTAAGAAAAACACGAGAACAATTTATCATCCATAAATACAACTAAAACATGGGACAAACTTTTATCATTAATACATAATAATATGAGAACAATATTTGAACTAAAAATCAAATTTTATAGTAATTTGTAAAAAATAATCATGATGATTTGATAGAATTTTTTATAGAAATAACCCACTTTTTTATGGAAATTCTCAAAATATCTCTGGTTTCAAAAAATTCTCAAACTACCCCACTTTTAGGAGGAGGCGCCAATTCAATTGGCGTCTCCTCTTAAATACTTGAATGGAGGCGCTAAGGGCATGTGCCATATCCAATCCAATTGGCGCCCATGTGTATTATTTGAGAGGAGACGCCAATTGGATTGACACCTCAGTGTAAAATACAATTTTTTTTGCTAAATGGTATACGAGATAGATAAATTTGAAATATGACCAATTGATATTAATAAAAAATTTCGTTTACACAAAAAAGCCTAATGGGGATGACCGGGATCACCTAACCAACCTCCGGTCCCACATCCCCTAGCTACCGTAACCCACGTTGGTGATTCACCACTGATGTTTGAGCATCTGAGGACCCAAAAGCGTCACTACCAACTACATGAGATGGTCTATTGAGGTTGTCAGACAAGTCGGCATAGTCTTCAATATGCATTTAGGGTATACCTCCGTAGCTGAGTTCATGACCCATGCCAGAGTAGTTTGATTGTGGTTGACTCATTTGTGGGCGACCGGGACGGTTGAAGGGAGACATGGGTGTGAATGATGCGCCGAGGAAAGGTTGGAAAGGTTGTTGGGGTGTTTGGTAGAGATATGGTTGTTGGATGTTTTGGTTTTGTGAGGTTTGGGCTTCTTGGCTATTGTTGGAGGAGGGGCGGTTGATGTTGAATGATCGTTGGGTGTTCTGGCTAAGGTGGCTTTGGTAGGGTGATGGGGTGGGTGCGAAGCGATGTTGGGTCACTGGTTGATGCTCAATTTGTTGGTGGTGGTATGGGGTAGACTCTTGGTATTGGGGTTGGGTGTATGACATGTTTTGGTTGTATGATTGTGTGTTGGTGGAACGAAATGTTTGACGGACAAGGGGTTGTGTGTATCCGGTCTGACACTGTTGTTGGGGGTTTGATGTTGAGGTGTCAGTTGTGTAAGTCATCTGGCGTGGGTCGTACAAGTACATATCCTCGGCAATGAACTGAAAACCAACCGATACCTACCAAGCCATATAAGTACGACTTGGTTTTTCTTCAGTTGGCATGACTGCGTCAGTTAACAAATGGTCATGACGGTGCTTCCCTTTGCGAACTCCGATCTTGCGAAGCTTTGCCATGGATTGAAGTTCCATTGGTCGTTAACTTTGCGCAAATGCCATTCGCCTAGGCTAGCTGGGGGATCTGGGATGTTGTAGGGCATACCAAACTGCAGCTTCACACGATCACTGTTGTGCATGTCCAAAGTTGTGAACCGTATTGTAGCGGTAAATTCATGATCATCAAGCTATGGATAAGCTAGAGATCAAATAACAAGAGTCGCCACCGCGCTTTTATTGTTTCTAAGGGAAAAACGAAAAAAGTACGAACAAAACCCAAAAGTAAGAAGTTTTCGAATCAAAACTAATAGAATGTCAGAGATTATAGGTAAGGGGGTTGGTTACACAGAGGGAAGGTGTTAGCACCCAAAGTTTCCTAGGTAATCCTAGGGAGCCCTTTTTGTGTGCATATGTATTTTGTACAAAGTGATGTTTACATACAAATAGAATGGGGGGATGAGAAAAGAAGTCATTAATTATATTTTTGTGTTTGGCAATACCTTCGGTCTTGTGCCTACGTACCAACATAAAAATGAGGGATCAAAACCTCGTAGTTCATTATACAAATTTCAAAGTGGATGCATTGTTTTTAACAAAAAATTAAGTTTGAAAGGCACAAGGGCTTAAAAATGGTTTGAATGAGTTAGTTCTTTTTTGGCTTTTTGAAAGTTTAAGTCAAGTATAGTTCAGTTTATTTACAAGTTTGATTCAAGAAAAGGAGTTTGAAAATGCAATGGCATAAGGCCAAACTTTCCATCTTTTGCAAAAGTGGTCAATGTTTAGAACAAAATAAGTTCAATCAAAGAAGGTTTTGAAAAGGAGGGAGATATTTTGGAATTAAAGAAATGGGGAGAAGATGAAGAGACTAATACTATGTACAAAATTAAAAGTTTAGAGTTGAAAAGATCTGACCAAATGGGTAGCAATCCAATAGACAAGAATGTCAATAGAAACCCAGAATTCCATTGGACTTTTAGAATCAAGCAACACATAAATGCACAATTATATTATCTTGAAGAGCAAGGCATCAAATAAAGATGGCCACATCCAAGCTTATCCATTCCATAATCTTCTTCAAGGTAACCCATGTATCAGATGAGTTTCACAAGTCACAGGTTCAAAATAACAGCTTCACAATGACCAGGTTGCAGATGAACTTGGAGAGATTCTGAATGATGTATCAGATGGAGTTTCAAATTGCAAGCACTTGGTTTCTCAATAAGTTGGAATTGGCCAAGTCCTTTAGCATAGGAATGTTGCCTAAGTTCTAAGTCCATTTGTTCAGGATCACGCCAACAGTCCACACAAAAGTTTTTTAGGGTTTTTGTTGTTATTATGTACATTAATGGTCAAAGACCACACAAACAAACAAAGTATACACAAACAAAATATATCACACAATATGGTCCAAGTGGACAAAGTGAAAATTGCATTAACATAAACAATTAGAATGATATGAACAATGACAAATGTATAAAAGCTAGAATTAAATGACATTAAAGTAAAGGGCTTGAAATTAAAAGTTAGTAGTTAATAGGTTAGAAGTTAGTATTGTTCTGTTTTTGCTTTTCATTCTTAGACATTCTTTGGAGAACACTCAACCCACTTATCATAAGCATGGATCCTTGAACCAAGACATCTTCCAAAGAAAGGGAAAAAGGCAAAGTTTCCACACAATACCATGAAAGAGGGGAGACTTACAATCTCACTAACTAGAATGCTATGCCTTTTATGTCATAAATTTAGCGCTATGTTAAGTAATAGTAATTGGGCTTATGTAGAAGTCACAACTATTTGAGGTCGGACAATAGAATTTTGGTGTTAATGCATGTTAGAGACATAGTATTATAAACTATGCTCATGAAACATACCACACACAAAAAGAATATGCAAAAGGTGTGGCCTAATCTCATCCATACTCATGTTAATTTTTCAATCAACTAGCTTTAGGACTTTGAGATATCATAGGCCAAATGAGATGAAAGCATAAAGAAGGGGAATGAGATGAAGAGGGAGGGGAGTAGATGAAAACACAAATTGATCAAAGAAGGACTTTTACCAAGTTAATATCATTCATTTATTTTGGGAGATAGAATGTACATACTTAATTTCTGTAACGGCAAATTCATGATCATCAAGCTATGGATAAGCTAGAGATCAAATAACAAGAGTCGTCACCGCGCTTTTAATGTTTCCAAGGGAATAAGGGAAAAAGTATGAACAAAATCCAAAAGTAAGAAGGTTTCAAATCAAAACTAATAAAATGCGAGATATTACAGGTAAGGGGGTTGGTTACACAGAGGGAAGGTGTTAGCACCCAAAGTGTCCTAGGTACTCCTAGGGAGTCCTTTTTGTGTGCATATGTATTTTGTACAAAGTGATGTTTACAAACAAATAAAATGGGGGGATGATAAAATAATTCATTAATTATACTTTTGTGTTTGGCAAGACCTTCGGTCTTGTGCCTACGTACCAACATAAAAATGAGGGATCAAAATCACGTAGTTCGTGATGCAAATTTCAAAGTGGATGCATTGCTTTTAACAAAAAATTATGTTTGCTTTTGGTTAAGCTTCCCCCACCACGTGATGATGAGATAATGAAGTTTCATTCTCAACTAATGAAAACAAAAGAGTAGTAATCCTTACAGAGTTAGAGTTGATGAAGCAGAAAGAAGCAGTTTTAGAAAAACTACAAAAAAATTCTGAGTTAGAGTTGATGAAGCAGAAAGAAGCAGTTTTAGAAAAACTACAAACAATTTCTTCTAATCTCTTTCTTTCACACAAAAAATTGTATCTATTAATATATTAGTTGTTATAAAAATATGTCTTTATTGACTATTTTGGTTATAAATTTATTTTAAATAGTCATTTTAGCTATTGAATTATTCCCTCCGTTCCTTTTTAAGTGTCATTTTTTGACTTTTTACACATATTAAGGAAGCTAATCATTATTGTTACTTTTCAAACAATAATTCTTCTTTTACCTATAATAACCTTAATTATTTATTACATTCACTTTACTTTTTCTCTCTCTGCAATCATTATCTAGGGGTAATTTTGACAAAATTGCAATTAATACTACCTTGAACTTTGCAAGTGACAATTAAAAAGAAACAATTTTTTTGCAAGAAAGTGACACTTATAAAGGAACGGAGGGAGTATTTTTGTTAGAAAATCATGTGAATAAAAATAGTAAAATTGAATTAATAAATGTATATAAAGTGTGTGCTTTATAATTGGTACGATTGAATTTTTAGATGGCATATTGAAAAATGAATAGAAACAAAAGAAAATTCAAACTTTGTATCTAGTAACAATGTAGCATATGATACCTACTACCATATGATACCATCAATTAACGTAAACTATAGTACAATACTTAATTACCTTACCACCACTATAAATCAATTACCACATTTTAATGATTATTCATTTTAAAAAAAGCTTTCAAACCGACCCACCACTGAAAATATCAACATTCTCACAAAGGAATAAAGATTGCATCACACGTAAAAGTTTATTATATATTTGGAGATAGTGAGTTTATTAAGGCATGTTTTCATATTTTGGTAAGTGGTCCTATATATCTACTATAGTATGAATATGCATTCTCAGAGATAATTGTTTTGTCCCATTAATAATTGGCTGAATTTTGCAGTGGTTCCTTGTTAGCTATTAACATGTATTCTCAAAATCTGTTTATTTTGATGAACAAGTAATTCATGTGATAAAAATGTATCATAATAGCATAATTACACTTTTAAAGCAAACAATCCTATAAAAAAATTTAGTGAAATAGAGTAAGCCAATTTACTATAAAACGACCATTCGTCATCAAGGTAAATTTGTAAGCATAATATCATTATATTCATCATCAAGGTTATTTTCACATCTAATTCGTTATATTCACATAAAGCTCCTACATCTCCTACTTCGTTCCGTTCATCCCAATTACAAAAGGCAATGGTTTTGTTTCAATTATATATATATATATATATATATATTATATATATATATATATATATATATATATATATATATATATATATATATATATATATATATATATATATATATATATATATAGTCATGTTTTGATAGATGTCTAACTTTAATACGCTTTTCTTGAATGCAGGAATCCAATTTCCTTTAACAGGAACCAGATTTCTTTGCTGCACTTTACGAAAGGTAACATATTTGTAATTTTTTAAAGGCAATAGGTAAATAGATAAACATGCTCATTATATTATATGTCGAACTTCATTTATTCCATGAGCAAACTTGTTTTGTTTTGGATAGAAAAATAGTTGCATTGATCTATTATCAACCTATTAACATTAATTACAATTACCTTGTCCTAAGAATCTGATAAATTATTGATTTTGCAGATTTTTTTTCCGTCAACTTTGGCATGGGCAAAGGTATTTACTCTATAATTTTAATATTTTATTTATGCTTCTGCAATTCAATAGAATTGTTTTTTATATTTAAGTTAATTTTTTTTTACTTTTCCAGAATCGGATAATCCTCCTATCATCAGCATCTTGATAGCAGTTGGCACTATAATAGTATTTTTTATTATTTTTATTATTTTTACTCGTCTTTGGAGCTTTTATAGACGTCGATAACTTGTTCGGATAATCAAAGAGAGAATCAGTGAGTCAATGTTTGACTCATTTGTCTCGCTTCAACACACTAAAAATCAGTGTATGATATGTGCGTACGAGTTCGAAGATGGAGAAATAATTCATAGTTTGTCACGCACATATGCATTTCATAAAAAATGCTTGCCCCAATATTTATTAAAAATGACTCTTACCTGCTCCATTTGCAGGACAAAGATTTGAGGTATATTAATGTAATATTTTTAAATATATTATATAATAAAGAGTATATTTGTATTAGTAAGATATTTTGAATTATTTTTATTTGTCTGAATGATTGTAATAACATATTAAAAATGGCTTTGCATTAATCATAATTAAAAAATTAATCAAAATTGAATTTTTTATAAATTAAAAGTAATTATAAAATAATAAATTAAGTTTATTTTAAAAAAACATACACTGAATAAATACTTTTTATTAAAAAACTTATTCAAATTAAAGTTTTTTTATTATTTTCATTAAATTAAAATAAGATAATAACTATAATTATTTTTACACTTCAATTTTATTAAATTAGTGTTTGAGAATGAATATAATAATATATAAAATTAATTAATATTATATTATCTATAAACCCCAGTTATTAAATTATATATTAATAATATTTTACTTATAATATAACTACCTTGAAAGTCGTGTTATTTATTGAGTGTAAAATACATTTACATTAACACATATTTATTGAACAATTTGGATTTATTCAAAGTGTAAAAGGATATATTATAATTAAATATTTATTATCGATGTGAATAAAAAACATGTGTCTTTGATACATAAAAAACTATGAGTCAAATATTTGACATTAATCATAATAAAAGATACGCAAAACAAATTTTGATCCTATATATACTTGAATAAACACAAGAAAAATATATAGAAAAACATGGACACATATTTTTAGTGACATAAAAAAAATAATGAATACGTATTTTTATTGGCTAATGTAAGAAAAACACGAGAAGAATTTATCATCCATAAATACAACTAAAATATGGGACAAACTTTTATCATTAATACATAATAATATGAGAACAATATTTGAACTAAAAATCAAATTTTATAGGAATTTGTAAAAAATAATCATGATGATTTGATAGAATTTTTTATAGAAATAAGCCACTTTTTTATGGAAATTCTCAAAATATCTCTGGTTTCAAAAAAATTCTCAAACTACCCCACTTTTAGGAGGAGGCGCCAATTCAATTGGCGTCTCCTCTTAAATACTTGAATGGAGGCGCTAAGGGCATGTGCCCTATCCAATCCAATTGGCGCCCATGTGTATTATTTGAGAGGAGACGCCAATTGGATTGACACCTCAGTGTAAAATACAATTTTTTTTGCGAAATGGTATACGAGATAGATAAATTTGAAATATGACCAATTGATATTAATAAAAAATTTCGTTTACACAAAAAAGCCTAATGGGGATGACCGGGATCACCTAACCAACCTCCGGTCCCACATCCCCTAGCTACCGTAACCCACGTTGGTGATTCACCACTGATGTTTGAGCATCTGAGGGCCCAAAAGCGTCACTACCAACTACATGAGATGGTCTATTGAGGTTGTCAGACAAGTCGGCATAGTCTTCAATATGCATCGAGGGTGTACCTCCGTAGCTGAGTTCATGACCCATGCCAGAGTAGTTTGATTGTGGTTGACTCATTTGTGGGCGACCGGGACGGTTGAAGGGAGACATGGGTGTGAATGATGCGCCGAGGAAAGGTTGGAAAGGTTGTTGGGGTGTTTGGTAGAGATATGGTTGTTGGATGTTTTGGTTTTGTGAGGTTTGGGCTTCTTGGATATTGTTGGAGGAGGGGCGGTTGATGTTGAATGATCGTTGGGTGTTCTGGCTAAGGTGGCTTTGGTAGGGTGATGGGGTGGGTGCGAAGCGATGTTGGGTCACTGGTTGATGCTCAATTTGTTGGTGGTGGTATGGGGTAGGCTCTTGGTATTGGGGTTGGGTGTATGACATGTTTTGGTTGTATGATTGTGTGTTGGTGGAACGAAACGTTTGACGGACAAGGGGTTGTGTGTATCCGGTCTGACATTGTTGTTGGGGGTTTGATGTTGAGGTGTCAGTTGTGTAAGTCATCTGGCGTGGGTTGTACAAGTACATATCCTCGGCAATGAACTGAAAACCAACCGATACGTAGGCTAGCTGGGGGATCTGGGATGTTGTAGGGCATACCGAACTGCAGCTTCACACGATCACTATTGTGCATGTCCACAGTTGTGAACCGTATTGTAGCGGTAAATTCATGATAATCAAGCTATGGATAAGCTAGAGATCAAATAACAAGAGTCGCCACCGCGCTTTTATTGTTTCCAAGGGAAAAACGAAAAAAGTACGAACAAAACCCAAAAGTAAGAAGTTTTCGAATCAAAACTAATAAAATGTTAGAGATTATAGGTAAGGGGGTTGGTTACACAGAGGGAAGGTGTTAGCACCCAAAGTTTCCTAGGTAATCCTAGGGAGCCCTTTTTGTGTGCATATGTATTTTGTACAAAGTGATGTTTACAAACAAATAGAATGGGGGGATGAGAAAAGAAGTCATTAATTATATTTTTGTGTTTGGCAATACCTTCGGTCTTGTGCCTACGTACCAACATAAAAATGAGGGATCAAAACCTCGTAGTTCATTATACAAATTTCAAAGTGGATGCATTGTTTTTAACAAAAAATTAAGTTTGAAAGGCACAAAGGCTTAAAAATGGTTTGAATGAGTTAGTTCTTTTTTGGCTTTTTGAAAGTTTAAGTCAAGTATAGTTCAGTTTATTTACAAGTTTGATTCAAGAAAAGGAGTTTGAAAATGCAATGGCATAAGGCCAAACTTTCCATCTTTTGCAAAAGTGGTCAATGTTTAGAACAAAATAAGTTCAATCAAAGAAGGTTTTGAAAAGGAGGGAGATATTTTGGAATTAAAGAAATGGGGAGAAGATGAAGAGACTAATACTATGTACAAAATTAAAAGTTTAGAGTTGAAAAGATCTGACCAAATGGGTAGCAATCCAATAGACAAGAATGTCAATAGAAACCCAGAATTCCATTGGACTTTTAGAATCAAGCAACACATAAATGCACAATTATATTATCTTGAAGAGCAAGACATCAAATAAAGATGGCCACATCCAAGCTTATCCATTCCATAATCTTCTTCAAGGTAACCCATGTATCAGATGAGTTTCACAAGTCACAGGTTCAAAATAACAGCTTCACAATGACCAGGTTGCATATGAACTTGGAGAGATTGTGAATGATGTATCAGATGGAGTTTCAAATTGCAAGCACTTGGTTTCTCAATAAGTTGGCATTGGCCAAGTCCTTTAGCATAGGAATGTTGCCTAAGTTCTAAGTCCATTTGTTCAGGATCACGCCAACAGTCCACACAAAAGTTTTTTAGGGTTTTTGTTGTTATTATGCACATTAATGGTCAAAGACCACACAAACAAACAAAGTATACACAAACAAAATATATCACACAATATGGTCCAAGTGGACAAAGTGAAAATTGCATTAACATAAACAATTAGAATGATATGAACAATGACAAATGTATAAAAGCTAGAATTAAATGACATTAAAGTAAAGCGTTTGAAATTAAAAGTTAGTAGTTAATAGGTTAGAAGTTAGTATTGTTCTGTTTTTGCTTTTCATTCTTAGACATTCTTTGGAGAACACTCAACCCACTTATCATAAGCATGGATCCTTGAACCAAGACATCTTCCAAAGAAAGGGAAAAAGGCAAAGTTTCCACACAATACCATGAAAGAGGGGAGACTTACAATCTCACTAACTAGAATGCTATGCCTTTTATGTCACAAATTTAGCGCTATGTTAAGTAATAGTAATTGGGCTTATGTAGAAGTCACAACTATTTGAGGTCGGGCAATAGAATTTTGGTGTTAATGCATGTTAGAGACATAGTATTATAAACTATGCCCATGAAACATACCACACACAAAAAGAATATGCAAAAGGTGTGGCCTAATCTCATCCATACTCATGTTAATTTTTCAATCAACTAGCTTTAGGACTTTGAGATATCATAGGCCAAATGAGATGAAAGCATAAAGAAGGGGAATGAGATGAAGAGGGAGGGGAGTAGATGAAAACACAAATTGATCAAAGGAGGACTTTTACCAAATTAATATCATTCATTTATTTTGGGAGATAGAATGTACATACTTAATTTCTGTAACGGCAAATTCATGATCATCAAGCTATGGATAAGCTAGAGATCAAATAACAAGAGTCGTCACCGCGCTTTTAATGTTTCCAAGGGAATAAGGGAAAAAGTATGAACAAAATCCTAAAGTAAGAAGGTTTCAAATCAAAACTAATAAAATGCGAGATATTACAGGTAAGGGGGTTGATTACACAGAGGGAAGGTGTTAGCATCCAAAGTGTCCTAGGTACTCCTAGGGAGTCCTTTTTGTGTGCATATGTATTTTGTACAAAGTGATGTTTACAAACAAATAAAATGGGGGGATGATAAAATAATTCATTAATTATACTTTTGTGTTTGGCAAGACCTTCGGTCTTGTGCCTACGTACCAACATAAAAATGAGGGATCAAAATCACGTAGTTCGTGATGCAAATTTCAAAGTGGATGCATTGCTTTTAACAAAAAATTAAGTTTGCTTTTGGTTAAGCTTCCCCCACCACGTTATGATGAGATAATGAAGTTTCATTCTCAACTAATGAAAACAAAAGAGTAGTAATCCTTACAGAGTTAGAGTTGATGAAGCAGAAAGAAGCAGTTTTAGAAAAACTACAAAAAAATTCTGAGTTAGAGTTGATGAAGCAGAAAGAAGCAGTTTTAGAAAAACTACAAACAATTTCTTCTAATCTCTTTCTTTCACACAAAAAATTGTATCTATTAATATATTAGTTGTTATAAAAATATGTCTTTATTGACTATTTTGGTTATAAATTTATTTTAAATAGTCATTTTAGCAATTGAATTATTTTTGTTAGAAAATCATGTGAATAAAAATAGTGAAATTGGATTAATAAATATATATAAAGTGTGTGCTTAATAATTGGTACGATTGAATTTTAAGATGGAATATTGAAAAATGAATAGAAACAAAAGAAAATTCAAACTTTGTATCTAGTAGCAATGTAGCATATGATACCTACTACCATATGATACCATTAATTAACGTAAACTATAGTACAATACTTAATTACCTTACCACCACTATAAATCAATTACCACATTTTAATGATTATTCATTTTAAAAAAAGCTTTCAAACCGACCCACCACTGAAAATATCAACATTCCCACAAAGGAATAAAGATTGCATCACACGTAAAAGTTTATTATATATTTGGAGGTAGTGAGTTTATTAAGGCATGTTTTCATATTTTGGTAAGTGGTCCTATATCTCTACTATAGTATGAATATGCATTCTCAGAGATAATTGTTTTGTCCCATGAATAATTGGCTGAATTTTGCAGTGGTTCCTTGTTAGCTATTAGCATGTATTCTCAAAATCTGTTTATTTTGATGAACAAGTAATTCATGTGATAAAAATGTCTCATAATAGCATAATGACACTTTTAAAGCAAACAATCCTATAAAGAAATTTAGTGAAATAGAGTAAGCCAATTTACTATAAAACGACCATTCATCATCAAGGTTAATTTGTAAGCATAATATCATTATATTCATCATCAAGGTTATTTTCACATCTAATTTGTTATATTCAAATAAAGCTCCTACATCTCCTACTTCATTCCGTTCATCCCAATTACAAAAGGCAATTGTTCTGTTTCAATTATATATATATATATATATATATATATATATATATATATATATATATATATATATATATATATATATATATATATATATATATATATATATATATATATATATATATATATAGTCATGTTTTGATAGATGTCTAACTTTAATACGCTTTTCTTGAATGTAGGAATCCAATTTCCTTTAACAGGAACCAGATTTCTTTGCTGCACTTTACGAAAGGTAACACATTTGCAATTTTTGAAAGGCATTAGGTAAATAGATAAACATGCTCATTATATTGTATGTCGAACTTCATTTATTCCATGAGCAAACTTGTTTTGTTTTGGATAGAAAAATAGTTGCATTGATCTATTATCAACCTATCAACGTTAATTACAATTACCTTGTCCTAAGAATCTGATAAATTATTGATCTTGCAAATTTTTTTCCGTCAACTTTGGCATGGGCAAAGGTATTTACTTTATAATTTTAATATTTTATTTATGCTTTTGCAATTCAATAGAATTGTCTTTTATATTTAAGTTAAATTTTTTTATTTTTTCAGAATCGGATAATCCTCCTATCATCAGCATCTTGATAGCAATTGGCATTATAATAGTATTTTTTATTATTTTAATTATTGTTACTCGTCTTTGGAGAGTTTATTGACGTCGATATCTTGTTCGGATAATCCAAGAGAGAATCAATGAGTCAACGTTTGACTCATCTGTCTCGCTTCAGCACACTAAAAATCAATGTATGATATGTGTATACGAGTTTGAAGATGGAGAAATAATTCATAGTTTACCATGCGGACATGCATTTCATAAAAAATACGAGTTTGAAGATGGAGAAATAATTCATAGTTTACCATGCGGGCATGCATTTCATAAAAAATGTTTGCCCCAATATTTATTAAAAATGGCTCTTTCTTGCCCCATTTGTAGAGCAAAGATTTAAGGTATATTAATGTGATATTTTTAAATATATTGTATAATAAAGAGTATATTTGTATTAGTAAGATATTTCGAATTATTTTTATTTGTCTGAATGATTGTCTAATAATATATTAAAAATGGTTTTGCATTAATCATAATTTAAAAATTAATCAAAATTGAATTTTTTATAAATAAAAAGTAATTATAAAATAATAAATTAAGTTTATTTTAAAAAAACATACACCGAATAAATACTTTTTATTAAAAAACTTATTCAAATTAAAGTTTTTTTAAAATTAGTTTCATTAAATTAAAATAAGATAGTTATAATACAATAACTATAATTATTTTTACACTTCAATTTTATTAAATTAGTGTTTGAGAATGAATATAATAATATATAAAATTAAATAATATTATATTATCTATCAACCCCAGTTATTAAATTATATATTAATAATATTTTACTTATAATATAACTACCTTGAAAGTCATGTTATGTACCGTTTTTATTTATTGAATGTAAAATACATTTACATTAACACATATTTATTGAACAATTTGGATTTATTCAAAATGTAAAAAGATATATTATAAATAAATATTTATTATCGATGGGAATAAAAAACATGTGTCTATGATACATAAAAAACTATGAGTCAAATATTTGATATTAATCATAATAAAAGATACGGATCATATATATACTTGAATAAACGCAAGAAAAATATATAGAAAAACATGGACACATATTTTTCAGTGACATATAAAAAAAATAATGAATACGTATTTTTATTGGCTAATGTAAGAAAAACACGAGAACAATTTATCATCCATAAATACAAATAAAATATGGGACAAACTTTTATCATTAATACATACTAATATGAGAATAATATTTGAACTAAAAATCAAATTTTATAGTAATTTGTAAAAAATAATCATGATGATCTGATACATGTATTAAAAATTAAATCACAATAATTTATTAGTAAAACATATCATTTATTATTTATGTTATTTAATATTAATTATATCAATGTATTTTAAATTATTTTATCAATCTAGTTTTTAATTGAAGTTGAGAAGTCTCTGAATCCACATTTTGGTTAGTATATGTGGATAACTATGTCTCTTGAGATGCCTATTTAACAAGCTAATATGCGCAAGCGTATACTAGAATTGAAACAGAGAAAAGCGATGATAAGGGGGCGAGGGCGGCCGAAAAAAATGGTGCCACCGTCACTGAAAAATCGTGGAAATCAGGTGACATAAACGGACTTGCGGGATCAAGATGAGACGGAGGAACCAACAAACATAAAAATCATTGCTAACTCAAGTGAAAACAATGGAAGCAAGGAGACAGAGGAAGAGAAAGAGGCGACAACCCTAATCACAGAAGAACCAAAGGAGATTAGGAAGTTGTGGGTGGATTTTCTTGATGATAATAGGAACTCGGCGAAAGGCAAGGTGATGGAATTCATAGCTCCAAAGATTGTGAATCGTGAGATTGAGGTTGAGATCAAGGAAGAAGACATCGAAGTGGAGGTAAAAGTTTGGGACACATCCTTGATTATGTATGTTCTTGGAGGTGATTTGAGTATGAATACGGTGAATCAATACATGAAACTTTTCCCAATTGCCAGACATGTTTTACCATGATGAAGGGTACATTTTGCCCATATTTAAATTGTACAAGGACAAGGATGCAGTGATGATGAAAGGCCTATACACCACCAGAAACATGTATATGCTGCTGAGAGAATGAAGGTCAAACTTCAATATGAAAAAAGATATGTTGAGAACCTTACCCTTATGGATAAAACTCCCTCAAGTTCCGATATACCTTTCGGGGGTAAAGAGTTTAAGTAAGATTGGAAGTGCTATAGAAAATCCCTTGGTTACAGATGAATGCACGACAAATAAACTAAGAGTTTCGTATGCAAGAATACTGGTAGAAGTGGATATCATCCAAGAACTACCATAAGAGATCACCCTTAAAGATAATTAAGGGAAGAATATGAAACATATAATAGAATACGAGTGGAAGCCATTGTTCTGTAGGAAATGTCAAAAGATGGGACACTAATGTGGTGTGACAAAGCCTAAGGAGATGCAACAGAGGATGTAGCGGTAAATTTATGACCACTGAGCTATTGGTTAACTCAACGTCAATAAAACCAGAGTCGCCATCGCGCTTTTATTGTTTCCAAAGGAAAAGGGAAAAAGTACGAACAAACCTACAGATAAGAAGTTTTCAAATCAAAACTAATAAAATGTCAGAGATTATAGGTAAGGGGGTTGGTTACACAAAGGGAAGGTATTAACACCCAAACTGTCCTAGGTACTCCTAGGGAGCCCTTTTTGTGTGTAAGTGCTTTGGTTGAAAAAAGATGTTTACTTTAAAATAGAATGAGAGGATTAGAAAAGAATTCATTTATTTTCATTTTTTGTGTTTGGTAAGACTTTTGGTCTCATGCCTACGTACCAACATAAATGAGGAATCAAAACCTCGTAGTTTGTGGTAAAAAATTCAAAGATAGGTGGATTGATTTTATAAAAATCTTAAAGATATTTTGTTATCAATGAGAGAATACTCAACCAAACATCCACCGATAATGAAGACTTTACAACATTTAAGAAGGAGGGCTCCAACTTGGATTAAATCAACAAGTATGCCATAAACCCCTAATAAATGGAAATACTTACACTCAACACATCATGGAATGAGAGAATTATATCTCAACCAAGGATAACTCAAATCTAAATGCTTTCTTTTTGAAAAGGTTTTAAAGGGAAAAATACACAAAGTGGCCAAAATGATTAGATGAGCTTGTTAGTTCTTTTTGGTCCTTTTGAAAATAAATTCAATATGATTAAGTCTTTTTACAAGTTTGATTAAGAAAATAGTTTGAAAATCAATGGCATAAGGCCAAGGTTTCTACTCATTAAAACAAGTATAAGTTGAAAAACAACATGCAATGAAGTTTTGAAAATGAGAGGGAGATTTTGAAGTTAAAGAAAAATGGGTGGAGATGAAGGGACTATCCTAGACAAGATTAAAAGTTTAGAGTTTAAAAGATCTAATCCATGGCAAGCATCCACAAGACAATAATGTCAGATAGAAATCCATTTTCTTTGGATTGTCAAGCAAGCAACAAAGCCATAATCATCCAAGCAATTAATAGGAAAACCAAATGGTATCAAATAAAGATAACCAAACATCCAAGCTAGCACTCCAAAGCAAGCAATCTTCAATGTCCCTTATGATGTATCCTATGAGAAATCCCTTGAAACACACTCAAAGAGAAACCATCAAATAATATCAATAAGATCAAAGTGACATTTCAGACAAAGAGAAAGAGTGTATCAGATAAAACCAAAGGAGTGTCTTTAACTTGTATCAGATGAATGACATTGGCCAATATTGGGCTCAAATTAATGGAATTGGCCAAGTTTCTTCCATAGCTCAGGAATGTTGCCTACTATAAGTTCATAGATCCAAATTAAGTCACAAACAGAGGCCCAACAATCCACCATTGTTTTTTATTAAGTGTTTTAAGGTCCTAAGACCACAAACAAAACAAAATCACAAACACAAATATGTCACAAGCACAAAAATACAATGGCTCAAGTGAGCAAAGTGAAAATGACAGAAACATAAACAATTTGCATGAATGTAAATGACAATGAATGATAAAGTGCAAGAATTTAAATTGCATTAAAGTAAATGACACTAAAATAAAGTCAATATAAAGAGATGTTAGTGAATGTTAGTGGGAGATATTTTAGTCATTTTTTGGAGAACACTTAACCATCCACTCACAAGCATGAAAATATGAACCTATACATCATTTATGAGAAGGACTCCAACTTGGATAAAATCAACAAGTATGCCACTAGCTCTCACAAATGACAAAGGAGCAAAATTTCCACACAATACCATGAGGAATGGGAGACTTACAATCTCACTTATGAAAATGCCAATACCAAACAGAAGTAAGGTTAACACAAAGTCAATACAAAAGCTCAACAAAACATTAAATCAATTAAACAATTTTAAAATGAAGAAAATAAATTTTTAAAGATCAAAAACCTAAAACCCCTTCAAAACACCAAAGAAATGGCCAAGACATTTATCATAGGTCAAGCAAAATCAAAGGACCATTGAGTAACTTTTTTTGGCATTTTTGAAAAGTCATAAGCAATTAAAAATTAATTAAAACAAGTTGAAAATCACAAAATTCACCAAAAATATCAAACTTAATCCAAAAATTAATTTTAAATCAAAAATGGGAAGAGGAAAATATTTGTGAATTTTTGGTGTTGGTCCCATAATTTTTGGATTAAAAATGAAATTATAATGAATTTTGGAAGAAAATCCTATTTAAAAAATCAATTTAGAAAATTAAAATAAAAGGAAAAAACACGGGCCATCAGATCTCCCTCATTAATTGAGGTGGCAGGTCTGATGGCCACAAGCATGCGCTCCATCATGCACCACAGTCAACGCGTAACAACTTGGTAATCAGAAGCAAGGGCCGAGATTAAAAGATGGAATCAAGATCAGAGGGTGAGGGACAAGCCAACACACCATCGGAGCCCTAGCTCCGGTCATCGTCTCCGGTGAAGGCCACTAGACTGGTCAGATCAAAAGTTCCCAGAAATTGATGGATCATGTACCAATTTAAAGAGAAAAATGCAAGGATCACGAATATCACCTCCATTTCTTCCATCTCTCACTCTATAATCAGGAAAGTGGAGATGAAAATTGAGGTGTTCAATCTGAGTTACTTCGATTCAAGCTCAAAACAACTCAGGAACATTGCCTACATTGGTAGGACTTAGCCATCACAAAATTAAGTCCAGATCTTGAGAATTGAGGGAGAATCTAAGAGATGAAGTTTGAGAAAATTCACCTTTGGGGAGCAACTTCTGAGCTTGATTCTTGATGCAATTCCACTTGGTTTCTCTTCCTCTTTCTTGCATAAGTTCAATGGAGTGAAAATGGCAATGAATCCTTGTAGTTTTTGTTCACAATCTTGAGTTGAACAAAAACTCGATTTCAAATAAATCGTCAAGGAATTATGTAAAGTGAGGCTATGGGATTGATTGGCAAGGCTTGGGAAAGGGTCCTCCTTCATTCTGAGGCAATGGCAATGTATTTATAGGCCAAACATTTGATTTTCACACCATTTCAAGTTTGAACCAAAAATAGAAATTCAAGTTGCATGGGTGCATGGGCGTATTGTATTCCATTCCAAATTGTGCCAAAAAGCTACTAAGGTCATCACATGAGGCCATGCAAAGTTGTACCATGCTTGGAGTTTGAATCTTGCCAAAACTATCCATGGAAATAACTCATATGCAAGTCCTTCATTATTCATCCAAATGATGTGATCTTGGATTTTTTGGAAATCCCTTAATATACGGAACAACTTTGATGTTGAGACCTTTTTAATTTTAAGCTTGGAACATGGTGAATTCTGGCCTTGAAGTTGGTGGTATCAAATATACTTAGAAATTTTCTAAGTTATAAGTCAAATGACCCCTTTTTCCACCTTGAATAACTTTTTCCGTGGGCTTCAAATGAACTTTGTTACGTCTAAAAAGTTGTATCCCTTTAAATTATCTTTATTTTGGTCACAAATCTGACACCATTTGGATTTTGGATGATGGAGTTATGAATTTTAGAAGTTGAGGAAAATTACTTGTTCAATGATGAGGACAAAATGGACCTATAACGTTTCCTCATGGTACATGATTTTTCAAGTATAATTTGATCTTTATAAAATATGAAAAGTTGAATAATACACCTTGAAATTGATCATGAAACTTGGATTATCTTCATATCACAAAAATTGAGGAAGTTACGATTCTTGGAAGTTGACCTTCTATCTAGGGCACAAATAAAATGACCTATAATCTTTCACCATAAAACATGACTTTCTAAGCAAAATTAGATCTTTATGCCAACATGAATTTTTTTTGTAACGTCACAAAGAGTAAAGTTTCTCTTGAAATCATTTTCATATGACAAATATTGTAGGAGATAGGGTCCAGGGAACCTTAGATTTGACCAGTTGACTTTTCTGGTCAACTTCCTTGAATCAATTTGTACACTTGAAGTTACTTTTCTATTTAGGGATCATGGAGGATCATATATGCTTATGGTGATGTAAAATTAAATTTACCTTGATATATTTGACCAATTGTTGAAGAAACTTGTTGAGGAAGGCACACAAAATACCTAGATGAATTAGGGCTTCCTTGACAAACAAGCTTCAAACTCTTGATGAACTCTTGATCAAAATGAGAAATAAAGAACACGGGGATCCATATATGATGTTTAGAATCAATGTAAACATTTTATTGCTTGATCTCTTGCATGTAGGGTCTCAAGCCCTAGTTGTGAGCTTGGTGAGGCATAAATGGACACACACTACCTACAAAAGAAACAAAGCTATACTAGACATATTTTTGTATTTTTGGTTAGTAAACAAAGAAAAATAAAGCATGATACAATCATAAATTCTTGGTGATCTCTCCCAATGCAAATCCAATGAATGATAGGTGAGGAGGATACCAAGGTGTGATCCCAATGCCAATGCAAGGCTATGAGATTGCATGAGGGATCTTAGGGGTCAAAATTGGGGTCTTACAGAGGCCTAGACCTATACCACCAGAAGAAGAAAAGCAGAAACTTTCATCAGCTAGGGGAGGTTGAGAGGAGCTAATATGCATACTGTAGAGAAGCAACAAGAATGGACAATGGTCAACAAAAATGGTAGAGATCGAGGCAAATGGATATTGT
Source organism: Lathyrus oleraceus (assembly GCF_024323335.1). Taxonomy (NCBI): domain Eukaryota; kingdom Viridiplantae; phylum Streptophyta; class Magnoliopsida; order Fabales; family Fabaceae; genus Lathyrus; species Lathyrus oleraceus. The sequence continues at coordinate 11,418,700 of NC_066585.1, read as the reverse complement.
ATGAAGAAATTATCTTCAATTTGGTCTAATATTAATATTCTTCTTGAAAATAGGGTGAAGTTTGATAAAGCTAAGAATGTTAGAATTAGGCTAAACCTTAAGGGTTTACATATAGACAATTATCAACACCATAAGAATGGTATAATTTGGATGGAGTGGAGTAATAACAAGATTGATATCAAGTCTAGTAAAAGCACTAGTCAGATGATTCATTGTGGGGTCTATGATAGGAATGAAGACTTCAAATTTTGGCTAACTGGGATATATGCTCTTAACAAGCTAGATCAAAGAATATATTTATAGAGAGATATTGAGGGATTATATGGGCAACAATAGGGACCTTGGTGTTTAATTGGAGATTTCAATAATGTGATCAAGGCTCAGGACAAAATTGGGGGAAGCCTAGTAACTAAAGTTGAATATATTAATATCCATAAGATGATGGAAATGACAAGTCTGTTTGAGATGGATAATATAGGAGACTACTATTCTTGGTCAAACAAGCACAATCAGGGCACTATTTACTCTAGAATCGATAAGGTCCCATGGAATGTGGATTGGTTTCAAGCTCATTTGGACACAACCTTGAAAATTTTACCCCTAGTGTTTATGACCATGCTCTTCTCCTCTTAACTGGCCAAGAGCATGACAGAACCAGGAAAACTAATTTTAAGTTCATTAATTGTATGGTTAATTTGGAAGGGTATGAGGAAGCTGTCACTAGTAGTTGGAGGGAGCCTATGGAAGGCATACCTATGTCTGTGTTATGGAATAAGTTAAAAAGGCTTCAACCTGCCTTAAAAAAGTTGAGCAAACCTATTTCTTTTGTGAAGCAAAACATTGCCAAAGCAAGAACAGGTCTTGAGAAAGCCAAGCTTGATCTCATTACTGATAGAATGAACAAATAAAGGATTGAGGAGGTTAAGAATTACACTGAGAGTGTTATAAGATAGAATGAGATGGAAGAATATATGCTTAAGAAAAAGGAAAAGATTGACTTGTTAAGATTGATGGATGGGAATAATTCTTACTTACATGTGTCGCAACCTAAATGCGAAACGAAACAACCGGCGAAAAAAGAAAGAAAATGACAGAAGAGTCGCCACCGTGCGTTATTTATCCCAAAGGAGGGAAAGGAAACACTCGAAGTAAACCTGGAAAAAGGAAAGGACAAGACAAGGTCTCGCAACCAAATCTTGGGTTCGGGAGTCGATTATGCGAAGGGAAGGTATTAGCACCCCTACGCATCCGTAGTACTCTACGGGATCCACTCTTGTTGTTCTTGTCTAAAGGGTGTGGATTTATCTAATGTACTATTTACTAAAAGAGGGGTCAAAAGAAAATGACTCGCACGGATGTCGCATCCACTGCATACGTATCTCATCTGAATATGAGAATCAGAGTCTCCATAGCTCGGCTACCTATGGGTTAAAGAGGAGTGTGCTCGCTAAGACATCGCGTCTTATGCCTACGTATCTCATCTGGAATGAGAATCAGAGTGAACCGTAGTTCGGCTAACTACGGGTTTGTTTTGGACGAACGACGTTACTACGCAATCTACCGGATGCTCGACCTTAGGAGACTTACTCGCCTGTAGTAGAAGGAGTAAACGTGTTCTTAGGAGAAGAAGAACCAATGAGTTTGTTTGTGTTCTAGGGATGCTCATGCAAAAAAGGAAGTCCTAGACGAAGGAACCGTGCTACCTTAGTTGACATGCAAACGAGAGACTATACGAAGCCTAGCAATCCTATGGGGAGACGATCACACCATACAAAACAAACATGCATAAAGTAAACAGCCAAGAAGGGGGCTCAAATATACATGGGTAGGGCTTTAGTCAAGAGGGGTCCTATCAACCTCGACAAACAAGCCATGGAAGGGTAATCAAACGGGCTTTTAACCACTGACACTGAACGTCAGGGTGAGCAGATCAGAAGGGTAATGAGGATAAGACCTCATAGCTCTTAACCCTGGACAGGGTGAACTCATGATAAAAAGTGGGGATTCAGAAAGGTGGAACCCTCTCCACTGACTGACCGGACAAAAGATCTTGGGCTTTTGTTCTGAAGCATCGACACGTAGTGTGAGCATAAAGAACGACACACTGAATAACGGGGGATTGACTACTAATCCCTTTTATCCGTCAATTGCCTCTTCATGGAGGTCTTTAGCACTGGTACCTCTTCTTGGAGGTCTTTGGGCACAAAAGTAAACAAACAAAAGAAAACAAACAAAAGAAAACATTGCCTCCTATTGAGGTCTTCCAACTAAGAAAGCAGTAAAATGCGGGAAATATGTAAAAAGCGTCGGAAGATGTACCCCACGGATAAAGATCCGAAGTAACAGCAACTAAAGAAACGAGAAACCCAGAGATCTCTCAAGATGGCATCATCAAAGAAAGCAAGTCAGTACAAGTAATCGGAATAGATCTACAAGTGGTATCCCACAAATAAAGTGGAATACCAAGCAAACTATCTCCTCAAGGGTCATGTGAGCCCTCACAAAAAACTCAACAAACGGGTTAGAATAATGAGATGCAATCAAGAATCGCACCAACAAGAGAAACATAACAACAAAGCGTCAGGTAAACAGTGCACGGATGCAAGAGAAAGCATGTCATAACAAACACCAACCATATTAGAGCAAAAAACACCTATATCACGCTCGCTACTGCTTCGCTTAGCGAGGTGCTAGTGAAGCTTCGCTATAGGCTCGCCTAGCGATGTGCTAGCGAATGCCTGTGGGTTTTGGTTTCTTCTTTTGGTAACAGTCCGATTTCAGTAACCCCAAACCCTATGGTACACATTTCAGAAATTAAACGATTACACATTCAGGGCATTATTTTACACGTTCAAGCATATCTAAACCCGTGTGCAAAACCTAACGATACCCACTCTTCCAAATTTACCCATAATGCCTCATACATTTAGAGATTTCAAATTGAAGGCATAAAGTAATGGGAATAGGGCAAACCTGATCGGAGAGATCGAATGAAATTGAATTTGCCCGGTTGGGTTTGCAAAGCGATCTTAGGGTTTGTCTGAGATAGAGGTGGTAAAGGTGATCCTGTGCAAAGGAGTTCTTTCCTTTAGTGTCTATCGAGACTGCTCTGGATTCTGTTAGCTCTACTCTTCTGCCAGGGTAATAGGAATAGAATAGGGTTTGGCTCAATGAAATCCTGAATTTATAACCTGATTTTCGTTGCTTTGTGGGCTCAAATGAGAGAGGTCCAAGTCCAAGATTTTCTGTTATATTTTGAAAACGCGTGCTCTTCGCCTAGCGAATAATTTGCTCGCCTAGCGAGCATGACAGTTCAGATTCGCTAAGCGAACCACGTTGCTCGCCTAGCGAGCATGACAACTCAGGCACCGACTTTTGCTCCTTTAAGATTAGCGTTTTGACTGATGAATAGCCCCCATTTGGACATGTTGGAAGTAACTCAAGTCATTCCCTTATGTTGACCGATCACCCAGATAGAACCCACAAAGTGTCTTGGATGATATTCAAGCTTCTTGGAGCTAATTCTGATTGACATGATGAAATCAATATGAAATGTTAAATGACCTAAAAAATGAATGCATGAATGAGGGGGTAAATTTTGGGGTATTACAGCTGCCCATATTCAATCAACTGGAGACCCGAAAAGAAGATAACAGCGGCTTTCGCACTTTCGAGGTATCAAGGGATTGAATATAATAAAAGCCCTAAAATTTGCACTGAAGTGAAGTGAAGTAACAATGCCTGTCAGGATCGGCAAATGGGTGGTCTTGAAAGAAGAATCCGTATGGTACGGTGAGAGTCGGTCTGAATACCGAAAAAGAATGTTAACCTGGATACCAAAATAAATGGTAATACAGAAATAAACATGGCCTGAATGCCGCTCATCAGTCTGGATACTGGAAATGACTTCGATCTGAGTATCGAGAGATATGAGATTATTAATATCGGTCTGAACACCGAGAGACTGGCCTGAATCCCACTTCGGTCTGAATACCGGAAACCTGGCCTGAATGCCACAAGTTGCATCGACCTGAACGTCGGAAACTTCTTCGATCTGAACATCGGAAAATTGGCCTGAACGCCACTTCGGTCTGGATGCCGGAAAACTGGCCTGAATGCCACAAGTTGCGTCGACCTGAACGTCGGAAACTTCTTCGATCTGAATATCGAAAAATTAGCCTGAATGCCACTTCGGTCTGGATGCCGGAAAACTGGCCTGAATGCCACAAGTTGCGTCGACCTGAATGTCGGAAACTTCTTCAATCTGAACATCGGAAAACTGGCCTGAATGCCACTTCGGTCTGAATACCGGGAAACTGGGCTGAATGCCACTTCGGTATGAATACCGGAAAACTGGCCTGAATGCCACTTCGGTCTGAATACCGGAAAATTGGCCTGAATGCCACTTCGGTCTGAATACCGGAAAACTTTCATGCCTGCCAGCATCGGAAAAAATAGGGAAAATGGTAATTGAGGTGGCGCGTGGGCCAACGACCTATGTTGGGGGATAATAAGTCATGAACAACCTCCAGTTTGAATATTGGAAACAAGCTTCTGGTTTATCACTTGGGATACCGAGAATGTTTTATGCTTCATATGCGTATGTTTGAATTTTTCATGAAAATGGAAATGCTATGCGATTTGGGAGGATGTAATGCAATACGATTCTATATGCATGGATGCAAAATGCTGGGTAGAATGCCAAGCCGAGGCAAGGAATTCTGCTGGGGAAATGATCACAATCTTCTGCACAGCATAAAGAACTATGTGGGGAAATGACCCGCCACACGGTGTTCTGGCAAATAACAAAATACCGAGGCTCTGACTGGGGAGAGAATGACACTAAAAGCTTGCTGCTGAGGAAGGTGACGGTGGTTCTGGCAACCATAATCTGCGAGAGAGACGACTCAACGGGGGAAGCAAAAACCGTTATGGTACCGAGATTTTGTTTCAAGGAGGGGGACCATGGATCTAGCGTCGAGATCATCGATCTGGCATCGAACTCTGAGGGGCAGCTGCTTCTGCTGGGAAGATACAGTCTGTCACTATCAACTCCGCTGGGGATATACAGTCAGGTGTTGTCAACTCTACCGGGGAGTGTATAGTTTGAAACAACCGCTTGGGGGAGCACAGTGGTGAGAACCTGCTGGGAGTTGAAGAATCCAACGCTTGGACAAGCTCTGTAGGGATAAGATACCAAATTCCAACTATTGAGGAAAACCATCCGCGATCATTTGATGAGGACCTTAAGGAAATGCCCCGAGTGTACCTGTTCTGAATAGACGATCCAAAGCACTTAAAATTTACAGCAATTTTAAATGTTTATTAAGCATGTACCTGTAAAGCTCTTATGTTTCATGATGCAACGTTTATCAAAAATTCGGACGTCATTTTTGCAAACAAAACCGTAAAAATGAAAATGAACACAGTGATGTACTAAATAACATGATTTTATTAATTGAATGGCCTCTGAATAGGCATTTACATCAGGAAGCAATCCCTGGAAAGAGGTAATCGCACAAAAGATAAAAACAGAAATTAATCGAATGGCAATGTGAAATGGATTTCTATCGGGTTCCAATTCTGCTATGACTCGCTCGTCTTCAAGATCCTCCAGATGATCAGCTTTCTGAAAAGAGTGATTGAGCTGTTTCCTATCCTTCGGAAGTTTCCAGTTATCGACACGAGATGAGATTCAGAACTACTCAGAATGCAGTCATTCGCTTAATCCCTAACTTTTGCCTGGATCGCCCTTTCCGGGTTTTCAATCCATCGGGATACCCATTTTTGCCTAAGTTGCCTATTCAGGTTTTCAACTTACCGGGTGTACAATCTTTTCATTTTTTTAATCCCTAATTTTTGCCCGAACCTTTCCATTTTCTTGGTTCGTCGGGATGCCCATTTTTTGCCTGGACTATTCTTTTTATTGTCCAGCGGGTCTATTTTATGCGAAGTATTTTTTAACTGCGTCTGAGTTCACAGGGGAAGTGAAGTTTTCACCATCCATAGTTGCAAGCATTAAGGCTCCATCGTCACAAACCTTGGTGACGATATATGGTCCATCATAGTTAGGAGTCCACTTGCCCCTGTGATCTGTTTGAGGAGGAAGGATCCTTTTCAACACTAAATCTCCGACTCGGAAGCATCGAGGACGCACTCTCCGATCAAAGGCTCTCTTCATCCAACTCTGATACAACTGCCCATGACAAATGGCTGTCGTTCGCTTCTCTTCGATAAGACTCAACTCATTGAACCTTGTTCGAATCCATTCAGCTTCGTCTAACTTGACATCCAATAGAACTCTTAGAGAAGGAATCTCCACTTCATCAGGTAGGACTGCTTCCATACCATACACAAGGGAGTAAGGGGTTCCCCCGGTCGATGTACGTACTGAAGTACGGTACCCATGCAAGGCGAAGGGTAGCATCTCATGCCAATCTCTGTACGTAACGACCATCTTCTGCACAATCTTCTTTATGTTCTTATTTGCTGCCTCAACAGCGTCGTTCATCTTAGGACGATAAGGGGAAGAGTTATGATGTTGAATGTTGAAGTTCTTGCACAACTCTTTCATCATTTTGTTATTGAGATTAGAACCATTTTCAGTAATGATTCTTTCGGGAATCCCATAACGACAAATGATTTCTTTCTTAATGAATCGGGCAACCACATGTCTGGTGACATTCGCGAATGATGCTGCTTCGACCCACTTGGTGAAGTAGTCGATGGCAACAAGGATGAAGCGATGCCCATTGGAGGCGGTTGGCTCGATCTTTCCAATCATATCAATGCCCCATATAGCGAAAGGCCACGACGAAGACATCACATTCAAAGGATTTGGCGGCACATGTACCTTATCAGCATAAATCTGGCATTTATGACACTTCCGAGCGTATTTGAAACAATCAGATTCCATGGTCATCCAGTAATAACCTGCTCTCAACAATTTCTTAGCCATTGCATGTCCGCCGACATGAGTACCAAAGGAGCCTTCATGAACTTCCTGCATTAAAATGTTTGCTTCGTGTCTATCCACGCATCTGAGCAAAACCACGTCGAAGTTCCTCTTATACAACACATCGTATTTGTTCAAGAAGAAATTGCCTTCCAATCTTCTCAAAGTCTTTCTATCATTGTGGGATGCCCCTGTAGGGTACTCTTGATTCTTCAGAAAGCACTTGATGTTGTGATACCAGGGCTCGTCATCAACTACCAGTTCAGTAGCAAACACATACGCGGTCCTATCAAGGCGCATGACATCGATCCTGGAAACATGATTCCACCGAATCACCTTGATCATGGAGGACAGAGTAGCAAGAGCATCTGCCATCTGGTTCTCATCACGAGGTATATGATACAACCTTACTGTTGTGAAGAAAGTCAAAAATCTTCTCGTGTAATCTCTGTAGGGGATCAGATTGGGCTGGAGGGTATTCCAATCACCATTCACTTGATTGATTACTAGAGCTGAATCTCCGAAGATGTCCAGAGTCTTGATTCTCAAATCAATGGCTTGCTCAATACCCAAAATACAGGCTTCATACTCAGCTTCATTATTGGTGCACTCAAAAGTCAGACGAGTGGTGAAAGGCATGTGGACACCTTTCAGAGTAGTGATGACAACACCAATTCCGCTTCCTTTGGCATTGACAGCCCCATCAAACGTTAAAGTCCACTTCTCATCTGGATCAGGTCCCTCCTCAACAACTGGCTCTTCGCAGGCTTTCATCTTGAGGAACATGATGTCTTCATCTGGAAAATCAAACTTCATCGGCTCATAATCTTCAATCGGCTATTGAGCAAGATAGTCTGACAAAATACTCCCCTTGATGGCTTTCTGGGATGTATACCGGATGTCGTACTCTGTCAGTACCATTTGCCAACGAGAAACCCTTCCTGTGAGAGCTGGTTTCTCGAATATGTACTTGACTGGATCCATTTTGGAGATCAAGAAGGTTGTGTGAGTCAGCATGTATTGTCTCAATCGCTTAGCAGCCCATGCAAGTGCACAACATGTCTTTTCAAGCATTGAGTATCTCGACTCGCAGTCTGTGAATTTCTTACTCAGGTAGTAGATGGCATGCTCTTTCCTACCTGTCTCGTCGTGTTGGCCGAGAACACAACCCATGGAATTATCGAGTACTGTCAAATACATAATCAGCGGTCTCCCTGGGACTGGAAGCATAAGGATTGGAGGATTATGCAAATACTCTTTTATCTTTTCAAAAGCCCTTTGATAATCGTCATTCCACCTGATAGCCTGATCTTTTCTTAGCAACTTGAATATTGGCTCACACGTGGTTGTTAGGTGAGAGATGAACCTTGCAATGTAGTTCAACCTCCCTAAGAAACCACAGACTTGTTTCTCTGTTCTTGGTTCAGGCATTTCTTGTATTGCCTTCACTTTGGCCGGAACCACCTCAATCCCTTTTTCACTAACAATAAAACCAAGCAGTTTTCCAGATCTCACCCCGAAAGTACACTTGTTCGGATTAAGCCTCAGCTTGAATTTCCTCAAACGCTCAAACAGTTTCTGCAAATTCACCAAATGTTCCTCTTCTGTCTGAGATTTGGCAATCATATCATTAACATACACCTCGATTTCATGATGAATCATATCATGGAAAAGAGTCACCATCGCTCGTTGATATGTTGCCCCAACATTTTTCAAACCAAACAGCATCACCTTGTAGCAGAAGGTGCCCCACGGGGTTATGAAAGTTGTCTTCTCCATGTCTTCTGGTGCCATCTTAATTTGATTATAGCCAGAAAATCCATCCATGAAGGAGAATATCGAGAACTGAGCTGTGTTATCCACCAAAACATTGATGTGAGGTAATGGGAAATCGTCTTTAGGGCTAACTCTGTTCAGATCCCGGTAGTCAACACACATCCGTACCTTTCCATCCTTCTTAGGTACTGGAACGATATTTGCAACCCATGGCGGATAGTTGGTAACTGCTAGAAACCCTGCATCCAACTGCTTTTGCACTTCTTCCTTTATTTTGACAGCCATCTCTGGTCTTGTTCTTCTAAGCTTCTGCTTGACCGGAGGACGCCCTTCTTTGAGAGGTAAGAGGTGTACCACGATGTCTGTGTCAAGTCCGGGCATGTCCTGATAAGACCAAGCGAAGATGTCAACATACTCTTGCAGCAATTCAGTCAGCCCCTTCTTCACATTATCTTCCAAAGCAACCCCTATCTTGATCTCTCTCTTGACGTCCTCGGTGCCAAGATTAATCACCTCAGTAGACTCTTGATGCGGTTGAATGATCCTTTCCTCCTGTTTTAACAGCCTGGCAAGCTCTTCAGGGAGTTCACAGTTTTCATCACCCTCTTCTTCAGCTTGAAAGATCGGATTTTCAAAGTCGAAGCGAGCCATAGCAGAACCGTTATCAATAGGATCCGGTGACGTGCATCTGCATGGGTGATGGTATGTGCTTATGAGTGTGAACAAGGAATGAAAGCTAAACAAAACATTGCCAAAATGTGTATATATATATATATATATATATATATATATATATATATATGTATATATATATATATTTTATTTTTCTAAAAACTGCAAAAATAGAAAGACAGTGAACAAAATATTTGAATGCAAAAAGACGTCCTTTATTTGTGATAAAAAATGCAGGTATCCACATAGATGAGCCCTACAATGAGTCATTACGCCCTGGGCGGAACGTAAGACTTGGACATGCATGAATAAACAAGAAAAATTACTCCTCCAGAAAAGTGACTTGGACAATCTCCTTAGAAGACCAATTGTTGATGACTTCACCCGGGATCCTCAGACGCACCCAGTTGTCGATGTCGCAATCACTATCCCCATCTTCATCATTGACCGCAGAGATCTGGCCATATTGGATGATGCCAGCGCTGGAGAAAGTAATCAGCCCCTGACGAGTCTGAAGTGCTGAAGTTGTAGAAGTCAGAGCTGATTGATACCCAATCCCGAACTTGTCTTCTTTTACAGGTAAATCCACCAACAGACGTCCCCAGCCCGGGGCAACGCCCGAATCTACCAAGGCCTGTGCCTGTTTGAAGGACGACAAAGAGGCACCCTCTTTAACTTCTTCCACCGGAGCCGCGTCCTTGATCTGAACTGCCTCAAAGGCCTGACATAGGGTCTCATGAAATTCACCTTCTACCTCTACATACTTGAATGTAGACAGGTTACTGACCAGAATGTCCTCCTCACCACAGACGGTGATAATCCTTCCCTTGACTGGGAATTTAACCTTCTGATGTAAAGTTGAAGAGACTGCCCCAGCATTGTGGATCTAAGGACGACCCAGCAGGCAGCTATAGGAAGGACTGATATCCATCACATAGAAGACGGTGTTGAAGGTTTGTGATCCAATCAGGATTGGCAATTCTACCTCTCCAAACACCGACCTCTTAGAACCATCAAAGGCTCTCACAATAAGATCAGAAGGCTTCAAGACCAAACCTTCTACTTCTAACCTTGACATGGCTCTCTTGGGTAGCACATTGAGAGAGGAACCTGTATCCACCAGAACATGAGATAGCACGGTGTCTCTGCATTCTATCGAGATGTGCAAAGCCTTGTTATGGTTGCATCCAGCTGGCGTCAAGTCAGAATCAGTAAAACCCAACCCGTTGCTTGCATGAACATTTGCAACGATCCCTTCCAGTTGGTTCACTGAGATCTCCTGAGGCACATATGCGGAATTTAGGACTTTCAGCAGCGCCTCCCTGTGCGCCTCCGAACACAATAGGAGTGAGAGGATGGATATTTTGGACGGAGTCTGAATCAACTGATCGACTACCTTGTAGTCGCTTTTCTTTATAATTCTCAAAAGCTCGTCCACATCATTCGCAAAAGTGGGCTCAGAACCAACCTGGGGTACAGAGGCACCCTCACTCACGATTTTCTTGCCTTTGGCTTTCGCCGCAGCATCAACCCTATCAGTTTGGGTAATGGGTGGTGAGAACAGTCTACCACTCCTAGTGAATCGCCCGATTCCACCAACATTGCCTACTGCGGGACCTTCAACTCCAAGTTCGGACTTCTGACCCTCTATTTTCAGTGGCTGTTCCACTCCATGATCGTGAGGGTACATACTTCCCCCATAATGCCAAGGGATGGCCCTTTCACTGGTGAAAGGTAACGGACCAGGGGTTGTGATAGTCATAGTGGACGGTCGCGCTGGTGGCACCGGTTGCGCTGGTGGCACCGGTTGCGCCTCTGGTACATTGATCTGATTAGTTGGGTAGAAAATGGTGATAGTAGCAACATCATAGTCATACTCTGAAATCTCATTCATCGAAACATAAACATCCGAAACATCAGAATCAAGTTCAATTACATTAGAATCAACCACATTGTTTGGGATATCAGCAATAACATTGGAAAAATTAAATACATCATCATGGATTACAGAACCAGTAGGAACAACATCTGCGAATTCATCAGTAGCATCTTCAAACACCTCTTCCTCAGACTCTTGGACAGACAAATCGTCAACCTGGAGGATACCATTGCCAAGCAAGGTCTGGATACCCTGCTGCAGCTTCAAACAATCTCTATTCTGAGTAGCACAATCCACACAACCTTTCCCACAACCGGGGAAAACATCGGCCTTTAACAAGTAACCCTTGATATCCAACAACGGAGTCTTCAGCTTCAACACATCTTTGACGGGTCTGACTTCCCCTTCCATCATATTAACATTCGCACCACCATGTTGGGGCATGGGATTGTTGATGACATTCGGAGCCGGTGCAAGGTCGGTGGCCTTTGAATCTATGAGGTCCTGAACTACGAGCTTAGAAGCTTTACAGTTCTCAATATTGTGGCCAGGTGCCCCAGAGTGGAAGCCGCACCTAGCGTTGGTGTCGTAACCCAACGGAAGCCTACCAACAGGAGGAGCCAGAGTGCGCAACTGCACAAGTTGTAGCTGTTAAAGACTAGAAAGCAACTGAGCGTACGACATTGGAAGAGTGTCGAAACGCCGGTCCATCGTCCTTGGCCTCTGTTGATAGGTGGGTCTGTTACCCAGTTGTTGTTGTTGGTACTGAGTTTGCTGACGCTGTGGTTGTTGTTGTTGTAGTGGTGCTGCAGCTGGAATGGTCACAGTCGCAACATACGGTTGTTGATGATAGTTCTGAAAGTTATTCCTCCGGTTACCCCTGTTCTGATAAGAAGATATGGCACTTGCATCCCCTTCTCTCCTCTTCCATCACTGAATGAACGACTTCTTCACCCCTGATGAAGATCCACCTCCACTCTGGATCTTGTAGGTTTTCAAATAGTTCTCCACCCTCTCACCGGTTGAGACTACATCAGCAAAGTTGGAGGAATTGCAACCCACCAGACGCTCTAAGTAAGATCCGGGCAGAGTGTTCATGAACATGTTAGCCATTTCCTTCTCCAACATAGGAGTTTGAACACGGGAAGATGTCTCCCTCCAGCGTTGAGCGTATTCCCTAAAGCACTCATTGCTTTTAAGAGACAGATTCTGAAGTTGAGTTCTGTCCGGAGCCATGTCTGTATTATACTGATACTGTTTCACGAAAGCATCAGCCAAATCCCTCCAGCAGCGGATGTGGGCTCTGTCCAGCGTCATATACCATTCCAGGGATGCCCCAGCTAGGCTATCCTGGAAAAAGTGCATAAGCAACTTTTCATCGTCAGAGTATGCAACCATTTTTTGAAAGTAGGCTTACACATGGGTCTTCGGGCAAGAGTTGCCATTGTATTTGTCAAATATCGGGACCTTGAATTTCGGTGGCACCCTCACGCCTGGGACTAATCCCAAGTCAGCAACGTCTACTCCGATAGCACTTGTCCTTCCACAGCCTTCAGCCTCTCCTCCAATCTCCGAAACATAGGGTCCATACCATGACTCATACCAAAGTCGTCCTGAAGCAAGGGGAACTGATCCTCCTGGTCATCATGGACGGGTTGTTGACCGGAGGTGACATGTAGGATCGGGGTAGGCCCCGGTCCACTGGGTCCGTTAACCTTTCCAACTAGAGGGTCAGTCAACGTCTCTGGTTGAGTAGTGGCGGGATTCCTCTGCATCATCTGCCTGAGCTCTTGCTGCCCCTGAGCCACCCCTTGAACCACATCCATGAATTGATTCATGCGAATCTTCATCTCGGCGAACTCTTCTTGTAGGCTTTCCATTACTCTTTGCTGGTTTCTGCGGGTACCGTACCGGTGAATGCCTGAGTCAGCTATCCTGCTGATGGAACACCAAATAATATGAGAACATCGCAGCGGTACCTGTTATGCAAGATATGCAAATGAATATGTAAATGCAATGACATGTTTATCAATTCCAACGGGTATTCTACCCCCTTGATTCCAGTCTCACATCAGACAAAAAGCGCAAGAAGACCGAGTTGTGGATAAACTTCTGAGATCAAGATGCAATAAAGGAAAACCATCATATAAATAAGTTCAAGAAGGGAAAGGCCTTAGCCAACAGTACATCAAAAAGGGTCTCCACAACAAGCCTTTGGATCATCACTACAATACAATAAGTAAAGAGAGGAACAAAAATCAGGGATCAGCCTCCTGTATACAACCCATAAGGACTGCTCCTCACTTCAGCCAGTAGTACCACTGTGTCAGGATGATCTGGAGATTCTGTCAAACGCCGGATAAGCAGATTCCTCTTGTGAATAACTCCATCCAACTCGTTGATGTGCTCTCTGTAGTAATTCCCATCATCTTTTCCGAATACCTCTTCAAGTCTGGGTTTCTTCAAACCTTCCAGCACTTTGAGTTCCTCAATCTGTCCTTGAGCTTTGTTGAGTTGATCCGTGATATAACCATTGGTTGAACGGGCGCACAAAAGCTCATTGTTCTTCTCCTTCAGCAAAATCTTCAACTTCTCCATCTGACCAGTCAGTTCGGCCACCATCTCCTCCTCCTTTACCTTCCTAGAAGCTGAAAATGTATCCCATTGCTCTTGCCAACCAGCTAGCTTACCAAGAGCATCTGTTAACTGCTGTTTGACTCGCCTCAACTCATAACTGGATGATCTCAGGGCTTCGTCTGTTTTCCTGAAGAAATCCACCTCCACAACTAATTTCCTCTCTGCTTCCCCTTGCAATCTGACGGCTTCCCTCTTCTGATATTCCGCCTCATGGAATTGATGCATACAGTCTTGTAGCTTCACACTTAACTCTGAGTTTTTAGTTTGAAGCTTCTCCATGGCATTCTTCAATTTGTCATACTCCTCTCGGCTCACCATTGTTGACTGCTCAGGAGTAGGTGGATACAAAGGTTCTTCAATAGGAAACGGAAGACCAAACTCTTCGACTCTTCCCTGAAGCCAAACTTCATACTGAGGGTAAGTTCTACAATCTCCTTTTCCAAGCACAGTTCTTCCTCTCTTGATCACTTTGAGCCAAGCCTCAGCTGCCTTACGGGCTACAGTCAAATCAGATGAAGAATGGAAAAATAGAGATTCTTCCACATCTTTTTCCAAAGGCGGAGTTCTTAAAGCATATCCAAACTGTCTGACTGCCAGAGAAGGATTGTAGTTGATCCCTCCTCTTTTTCCTACCAACGGTACATTCGGGAATTTCCCACAACTGTGAATGATATCTGCCCGAAGCAAGCTCTGGTCAGACCACCCAGAAATATCTTTAGCTCTTATCCCCATCAGTCTCTTTGACCAACTCAACGAGTTCTTGACATCAACGAACGCCCCTGACTTGGGTAGGTGGGAACTGAACCACTTATAAAACAAAGGCGCACAACAATTCACCAATCCTCCCCTTCTATTCTCATTCATGTGGTGCACCGAATGAAAGAAATCTCCCAACAAGGTCGGCACCGGATTTCCCAACACGAAGAGGCGTATGGCGTCTACGTCCACAAATTTCGCCACATTAGGGAATAGGACATTCCCATACACACAAAGAGCCAACACATCATTGAAACCCCTCTGGTCACCATCCTCAAGCTTCTTCTTTGCTTCTCCCTCTAAGAAACTCAAATGAAAACCATTAACTCCTCCCTTCTGACACATATTAGCCTTCAAGACTGATTTCCCCAAATATGTGGCTGAAGCAACCATGTTGAGATCGGGCAGAAACTCGGAGCTAGAGAATAGCAACCGCGGCTTGATAGGAACTCTGAGAAAACTAGCAACCTCCTCCAAAGTAGGGACCAAAATATAATCTGGGAACGTGAAACACCTCAATGGAGGGTCATAGAACTGCAACAATGTAAAGAGAGCATCATGTTGATCTTTGGAGAGAACCGTGACGAAACTTAGAATCAAACCGTACTCCTTCCAGAATTCTTCTAGAGAACCGTGATCCATTAACTTCATCAGCTGTTGAATAGGCTCCAAGCAAACCACAGGAAATTTGTAGGCGACATGTCTCTTTCTGCCAATATCCATCTTAAGAGAACCAGAAAAACCCGACCGGAATCAAAAGGAAGATGTAAACCCCTAGAAATAGATAAACATGTGTTAAATGATATGAATGCAAATGATGTGATGCAATGCAGTGACATGCAAATCAAGGTTGCTGTATCTGCTTGAATATCTGTTGGGTCGCACTGTCTGAAGAGAAAACCTACTGAGGAATATAATACAAGATCAAAGCTCTGCTCCATAAGAATACCAGAAAACCGGGTTGGTTGAAGGTTAAGGTTTCCTGAATTTAGCCCGCCCCTCACTGGTGGGTTCTAAGAACAGAAGTTCGTCAGTTTCTAACCTTTCAGCCGAATAATACGTTTACCACTAAAGGTTTGGCATTATTACGAGACAAAAGACCTCCACTGACTCCCCTCAACAGGACATCCTAATAGCAAGTTCCCAGCCTCGGGGTCCTCGGATTGCAGCGAGAATGCGCTCACCAGAGCTAACATAAACGCGTCTCGGAGGAGAGGCCTCGACTGAGTTCTCGGGAAATGGTCACCAGAGTCGACGATTTCTAAAGGAACATCTGTCGTTATGGAACACCCATAGGACATAATATATCCAAAAGAAACCTCGTCTGGAATGTGGGTCTTCATGAACGACTTAACGTAGCAACATGCCACGCAAGCCTCATGACTATCCACTCTAAAACTTGTGTGTACGCTCAAGCCTGGGTAGTGGGCTTATCTCTCATAGAATATCCCATCCCAACAAACAAGCAACCCACAGAACCCACTGATCGCGACTTTATGAGTCGAATTGGGGTACTAACTGCAAGTGCACAGTTCTATCGCGTAGTTTTAAAAGATATCGATCCCACAGGGACTTATGAATAGATATACCGTTTTCTAAGGTTACTTCGTAAAGCTAAGGCAAATGATACTTTGATTGTTCGGGGAAAAGTAAAACTAAAACTAGATCTAAATTAAATATCAATTAAGCGGATATCGGTATGTAGTTCGTCGTAATTAGGGAATCAAATCTTCGTTGGTTTCTTGATTTAAAATAAACCTTTTCAGTAGACACTATTGATTAAAAGCCTTTTCTCAAACTCTCGCTCTGTTGAATAGACCATGACTTTATATTAACGTAGCTGTCACTTATTAGTTAAGTCCAAAACCACTTTTTGAAAACAATAGAATCTATAGAAACTCTTTTTATTAAAATAATAGCCGTTTAAACACCCTCGTCTCAAACTCTCGCTCTGTTGACTTAGATTATATAATTAAACTTAAATGCTTAACTCTCGTCCTCACATTTAACCTTTAAAAATACTTTTTGAAAAAGATTAGAATTTAATTAACTCTAAAAATTGTTTTCGCCCTGATTTAGAATTAATGTCCAATTTACACTGTCCAGTTAAAAACTCAAACTTTCGTTCTATTGATTTTAACTTCTTTATGTCTTTTACTCTCGTACAAAAACTTTGGGATTAACCCTGTAAATTGAGACTATAAAAAGAGTGATTTATTTTTAAATGAAATTAAACCAACTTAGTTTTGATTCCTTATTCCGCTTACTTTACATACCGATATCTAAATTAATTAGCCGGACATGCTAAACAGGTCTAAACAATTATCATGCTTAAATAAAACCATATCAGGCAAATAATATAAATAAACAGTAATGCAGGGCATATATAAATTAAAACAATAAATTAAAGAACCTGAATAATTAATAGCAATCTTGAACACTCCACCACAGACCGGTTGGATTTGTTCTTGAACTCTTCAATCGGACAGGAAAATAAAAGCGAAGGAATAAAATACTATGATCTAACGTAAGGTTAGATCCAGTAAAAGATACACAATAATTTCCGGTGTAGAAACTATTGCGTGAAAAATTAATTAAGTGCTTGAAAATTGACTGGAAAAGAAAAGAAAATAAAAGTTGCTATGGAGGTAAAATGCTGAAAAAAATAGAAAGTAGTAATAATAAAGCTATGCCAAAAACTGGAAAAATTCTCAACCTCCCTAGGGTTCCATAATTGGTCCTATTTATACCAATCCAATAAGTGACCGTTTCCTTCAAAGCCCATTCCGTTTGCTTCAACGAGTCTACTGGTCAAGCGGAGGAAAAGGAGTAACGTGCCTTCTGTTACGCGTCAAACCCAAAAATATAGGAATGGGGGTGTGACGGTCGTCACACCTTGTGTTATGCTCGTAACACTTAGCAGGGGGCGTGACGCTCGTCATGCCTTGTATGGCGTTCGTCACAGGCTCAGCGCTCCTGGCTTGTAATTGTGGACTGGGCTTTTGCTTTCCTCATCTTTTTGCACCCCCTTTTCTTCTTTTTTCACTTTTGCTTCAAATAAATTACCTGAGATAAATAGAAGGAAAAATACCAAGTAATCTCGAATAAAATGAAATAAATCGAAACAAATAATAATATAATTTAATTAAATCGAGTCAAAAAATGTGATATTATTTCATGTTATCAAACTCCCCCATACTTAGACCTTTGCTTGTCCTCAAGCAAGATACAGTATAGAAATCGTTTAAAAATTAGCCAGATGAAATTTCAAAACACACATCAATTCGTACCAGGTTGCAAGTAAAGCTTGTTTAGAAGTATCCTGGGTTTAATCTTGACATCAACAACTACCGTTACAACCTCAGATAACCTCACCTTATGCAAACCAGTTCGAGTCATGCTATTATAACTAGCCTAGTTCCTTTACTCTTATTTCACCCGTTTTCATTCTAGCGAAATCACATTAAGCCCTTTATCGTTTTGCACACATAGTGGAGTGACCGGTTAGTGATTCTGATCCCCTTTTTAGCTTGAAGTTCTGGTACATAAGTTGGATAACTTCGTTATTTAGTCCATTGCAAATTGCGGGGGATCAGACCGTAGTCCACCCTACCAAGTTCAGCACCAGATACCTGCTGAACCAACTCATAATGGGTCTTTTGTATCATGCTTTTGTATGATCTGCAACCTTTAGATTAAATGATCTGGTAAGGATCACCTAACTCAATTAGTGCATTTCCTGATATATATATTTTTTTGTTATTTTGGGAATCATTCACTTATATTCATTGGCTCTCCACGTAGTTTGCTATTAAGATGGTGCTGACTTCTTGTATAAACTACTCGGGGTTACTATAAAACTAAAAGTTCAAGGGGTTGGTATAATAGGTACTTTTCTGATCTAACATGTTGAGGTTTGTTTAGAGCGTTGGTATGGTAATAATTTTGTCTTGATTTCACTCAAGTTTGATAAAATAAGCAACCTTAATATTTATTGATTGTGTTAAATTTTTGTTATGGCTCAAGAAAATTGAGGGGAATAGATAATAAGAATTTTTCACACTAGGGACTTAACTTAAAATAAATATATATTATAATAATTTTTTTTATTTTATATAATAATAAGAAAAGGAAATAACATACTTGAAGAGGGAAGGTTGAAAGAACAAGGTTCCCCCCCCCCCTCCACACACTTAAATGAAACATTGTCCCCAATGTTTCAAAGAAAACAAAAGAAATAGAAAAAATAAAAAGAAACTAAAATCAATGCTGCCTGCCGCCTCTTGTTCTTGGACCTGGTGATCGTTGACGTACTTCTAAGTCGTCAAATCTGTTGAGCAACTCAGTGAACCGCTGGTCGGTTATGGCATTTCTCGCTTCCTGTTGTTGTTGCATCTGGCGCATCATTTGCATCACTTCGAGATTCTGCGCTTGCATACCATCAATAGCATCCATGATGTCATCATTGGTTGCTGGCCTTCTTCGTCGACGATGTCGTGAGGATGGACCAGCTGCGTTATCGGAAGGGTTGAGCGGGACTGATTGTTGTGCAGGAACCTGATCACCTTGCTCCATTTCTTCAAACTCGTCTGGAGTCGGGTTTGCATGTGAAGGCTCGGTAGCTTCGGGAGTAGTCAGATCGTAGATGAAGCGGTTGGGGTTGGTGACATCTGTGAGGGCAATGTTGGGCAGAACAACGCTTGGGACTTCTTGGTTGTTTACCACAAGATAGTACCCTCCGCCTACCCTGTTTTTGATTAGGCGGCTGGAGCGACAGTAACTGGTATCCATAGATAGGGGTGGCAAAGATTCTAAATTTTGGAGTCGGTCCCCTAGATTTAAACCAAGTGCTATGGAGGTTATTAATCCTCCAATCACGAAAGGTTGGCGGCCTCTAGCACATAGGGTGCGGATATGATGAAATAAGAAAGAAGCAGCGTTTACCTATGCAGTGGAGGAAGAATAATTCCTTGGCGTTGACTTTGCTGTTGTTCGGTCTTCCAAAAACTGTGTTTTGCAGGATGCGGATAAAGTACCGGATGGTTGGGTTATGTATATGGGAAGCAAGTAGCACATCCCAGTTGTTGGTTTCCACACCGGATATTTTCCTAAAGAGGTCGAAGGCGTTTATTTGCCACTGGGAATTCGGAGGGATTCTTGGGTGGACTCGGTCTCCTACAGGGAACTGCAGCATGACACTCAACTGATCCTGGGATAGTGAGTATTCGGTGTTGAACATGCGGAAGGTTGCGGTACCGGTTAAGTACTCGTCTTCACCGGTGGGAGTGTTGTACGAATAAGAACTTAAAAATTCTAAGGTGAGAGATGGGTAGGTAGGTTGATTATGAGTGCATAGAAAGGTTAAATCAGCAAGGCGGAGCATCCATTGTATACCTTGAAGTAATCCTAATTCTTGTAAACAAGTTGAATCAGGATACCTGATGGATACGACACCTCGCTGTTGGAAACGCTCGAACTGC
The DNA here is from genome assembly GCF_024323335.1 of Lathyrus oleraceus. Lineage (NCBI taxonomy): Eukaryota > Viridiplantae > Streptophyta > Magnoliopsida > Fabales > Fabaceae > Lathyrus > Lathyrus oleraceus. The sequence goes on along the minus strand of NC_066585.1, from coordinate 11,398,545 downwards.
TCCCTTTGATAATTATCATCTCCGGATCGGAAGATGATATTTCCGAATTCTTGGTTTCCCGCCATACTAAGATGTGGGTTGAAAGAGGTAAAAGGTAAGAAAATGAAATGTATTTTATAGAATGGTTTGTGGTGTATGAAGAGAGGTATGGTGGGTATTTATAGGAAAAAAATTGGAAGTTGGAAAGGGAGTGGGTGAAAAATAAATAAATGTGGGTAAGTGTGAGTAAATGGGTGAATAAATGGGGAAGGTAAAAAGTGGGTGGTGTAACGGTCGTGTCTCCAACGGTTACTAACGTTCACCTAGTCTGAAGGTGTCACGCTCATGACAGAGGTGTTACGGGCGTCACAGGCACTTGGTGTGACGACCGTGATGGAGTGTGTGACGCTCGTCAAATAGTAAGTTTGCAACGGTCACTGCTTGCGTTCTTCCTAATTTGTTTTTTTTTTGTTTTTTTTGTTTTTTTTACTATTATATTTTATTTTATTTTTTTGTTATTTTGTTTTGCTTATGCTTATTTTATTTTGCTATTGTAATGCTTTTAAATTTCCTTGCATGCTATTCTACTACCATAATATATGTATTTCTTTAACAGGCATAGCATATAGTGGATATCATTACTTGTAATTATAGAAATTGCATAGATCAAAATAAAATAAACCAATAATGCAATAGCTTCATAAATAATCATAATGTAACATTGGAAGACCAAAGGCAAACATGCGAAAGAAAAACAAATACTAACATTAAAAATAATGTGAAACAAAATTAATAAATAGCCTAAACTAAAACTAAGTAACTAAGAAAAACAACTTCTAGCCACTTGCAGGATCTCTGGCCGGAGGAGCAAAGGAGTTAACACGGTTTAACAACTCGTGGAATTGATTTGTCATACTGCTCATGTATCCCAGAAATTCTTGTCCCATGTTAGCTAACTCTTCTCTGAGGGCGTTTTGTTCTGACATCAAGGCTTGAATGATGGTGTTATAATTATCTCCGGGCATATGATGTCTAGGATCGGGTATTGCCGACTCTTCGGTCGGGACGGGTTGAGGAGGAGGGTCAATATCATAATAACCAGATGGTGTCTAAGGGTCAGACTCAGCATAAGGAATCTGGTCGTCACAAATCTCATAGTCCTGGATGGATTCAGTAGATCTAGCAGGAGAGGGTATTCCGTTTAGATTGTAGAGCCAGTTATTACGGTTATGAACACTAGTCCTCGGACTAGGCAAGGTGAATAGGCAAAGAACTTAGTCGTTAATTATTAGTTCGAACTCTTCAGCCCCGAGGTTTGCTATAAACATAATGTTGAAGAGGAAGGGTATACTCATAGTCGCAATGCCACAGAAAGGGCTTAGGTCAAGCATAGGTTGACGTAATCCGATAGCATTACCAATCATGGTTATCAATCCGCCTATTTGAATTGGTGCTCGTTCATCTTGGATAAGGCGGTCAAAGTTCGCCAACATAAAAGTGGCACCATTCACAGGACGGTTCTGGGGAGCACAAAACATGATGAAGAGTTCATCACGTGATACTGTAGTACTATTTGACTTCTTCCCAAAAAGGGTGTGGGCCAGGATCTTATGGAAATAACGAAAGGCCGAATTATGTATGTTTCCAGAAAGAAACTCATGTTCCTCGGGGTCGTCATTTTCAGTCAAATGTCCCCAAAAATGTTCAAGTTCTCTATATTCAAAAAGGTCTTCTTGGCTCACTGTGAATGTATCAAAAGAGGTAGGGAAACCTAAAAGGTTGGTAAAATCTTGAATGTTAAATTGATACTCCATGTTGAACATTCTGAATTGAATGAAACCTCTGCTTATTCCTTTTCCATGGCTGGGTAGATAGATCAGGGAGCTAAGGAATTCTAGCGTTAGTCTCCGGTAAGTGACGAATTATCTACGGATAGGAGTGGTTTCCCACCCTATCTGACTCAGCAAATACAGGACAATCTCTCTTAGTCCAAGGGCAGTCATTGCCCAATCATCAGCATACAAACTAGGTAGCATCTCTCTCTCTGCTAGTTCCTCAAACTTTTTTTTCTGAGCTTTCCCTCTGAATTTGATACCCATACGATCAATTTGTCCCATCAGGTTAGTGTTAGCTAGAGAAAAGAAAAACAAGAGTTTTAGTCAGGATTTGGCCAAATGCCGAAAGAAGAAAAGAAGAAAAATTTTATAAGTTAAAATAAATTAAGAATGAATACTAAATAAAATTTAAAAGAATAATTAAAGAAGAAATAAAAATAAAAATATTTGTGGGTTGCCTCCCACGAAGCGCTTTGTTTAATGTCGTAAGCTCGACATAAAAACTATCAAATATAATCTATAACTTCTTGAGGCATTACGTCCAAGTGCAGGACTTGCAAATCTTCATTGTTCTCTGCATAGTGATAATGTTTTAGACGCTGCCCGTTTACGATAAATGGTTCCATAGATTTGCCTTTAATTTCCACAGCTCCACTTGGAAAGACATTGGTGATTTGGAAAGGGCCTGACCATCTAGAACATAGTTTTCCTGGGAATAACTTAAGTCTAGAGTTGAACAAATGGACTATATCGCCTTGTTTGAAGATTTTTCTTGATATACGTTTATCATGTCATTTCTTCGTTCTTTCTTTGTAGATTCTGGCATTTTCGTAGGCGTCTTGTCGAAGTTCCTCTAATTCGTTTATGTCAAGAATTCGCTTTTCACCAGCGGCCTTATAGTTTAAATTTAGATTTTTAATAGCCCAGTAGGCTTTATATTCTAATTCTACCGGGAGGTGGCAAGATTTTCCATAAATAAGCTTAAATGGGGTTGTCCCTATGGGAGTTTTGTAAGCGGTTCGATATGCCCATAAAGCTTCCGGTAGTTTCTATGACCAGTCTTTCCTTGAGGTGGCGACTGTTTTTTCCAATATTTGTTTGATTTCTCTGTTAGACACCTCCACTTGTCCACTGGTTTGAGGATGGTAAGGTGTCGCTACTCTATGTGTCACACCATACTTAAACAGTAGTTTTTCGAGTATCTTAGATATGAAATGCGATCCACCATCACTGACTACTATTCTTGGGACACCAAATCTCGGAAATATTATATTCTTAAAGAGTCTAGTTACTACTCGTGTGTCGTTTGTTGGAGAAGTTATAGCTTCAATCCATTTTGATACGTAGTCAACCGCTACGAGTATGTACTTGTTACTGAAAGAAGGTGGAAAAGGTCCCATGAAATCTATTCCCCACACGTCGAAAATCTCTACTTCCAAAATGCCCTTTTGTGGCATCTCGTCACGGCTAGATATGTTTCCTGTGCGTTGACATCTATCACATTTCTTGATAGCCGCATGCACATCCTTCCATATGTTTGGCCAATAAAGACCGGCTTGTAGGATTTTGGAGCAGGTCTTGGATGTACTTGCATGTCCACCATAAGGAGCGGAGTGACAGTGTTGGATTATATTTTCTATCTCTTCTTCAGGTATACACCGACGGAAAATACCATCGGGGCCTCTTTTGAAAAGTAAAGGGTCATCCCAGTAATAATGTTTTGTGTCATGGAAGAATCGTTTCTTTTGTTGGTAAGATAAATTAGGTGGAACTATACCATGGTGTAACACATATAGCTAAGGTGGTCTCTGTAGCGGTGTATTCGTCGCTATATGATTTATTGGTTAAACCATAAGCAATGTATACAAAGAATCGAGTCGCCACCGCACTTTTATTTATCCTAAGGACTGGTTAAAAAGCGAACAAAAACCTAAGAAGTTTTACACGTAGAAAACTAATAAAAAGATCAGAGAATCTGGGTAAGGGGTAAATTACGCAATGGGAAGGTGTTAGGCACCCATCACGTCCTAGGTACTCCTAGGGAGCCCTTTTCACACTTGTTGTATAAAAAATGTTTATTTCTTTTGACATATTGTGCAAACATGAATGGGATGATGAGAGGAGAATGTACAAGTTAATTATTTTTGTGTTCGAACGGATGAACCCGTTGCCTACGTACCTTCCATCAAAGGTAAGGATCAAAACGCCGTAGTTTGGCTAAAAGATTTCCAAAAATTAGTGAGTTCATTTTTAAACACAAGCATTAAGGCTTTTCATTACCAAAGGGAGAAAACTCAACCCGAATCAACAATCCACCATGCGAGGACGGCTTCAACATACTAATGAGGGGTTAACCCTATAATAAGTATGGAAGACTTACAATCAACTCACTAAGGATAAGGTAAGATTTACATCAACCACTGTGGTAATTAAAACCTAAGGCTAATGCATGAAAACATATTAACAATGGACAAAGCCAAAACAATTGAATGGGTGAAGTTAATGGATTATGATTATTCACAAAATATGGTCAAAGCATGATTAGGATTGATTCAAAGAAGTGTTATAAAATGGAGTTTTGAAAAGTCAAGGACTTAGGGTCCAAGTTTCTAATTTGAAAAGAGGTGAAAATGTTTGCACAACAAGTCAAAGTTTTTTGAAAGTAAAGTGTGAAAATTTTTAGGACAAAGAGGGTATGGATGATGGAATGTAAAACTTTTTAGAAAAGTTCACCTCTTGAAATCATATAGAAGATGATTCAAGTGTGTCCTTAGGAATGAGGCAACAAAGCGAATAAGCATAAAGCAAGGTGATACCGGATTCCATCAATGGTCTTATACCAATCTCACAAAGCAAAAGCGGATATCGGATACCAATAAATGGGTTTATACCAATCTCCTAAAACAAAACTATGATACCGGATGCCATCAATGGTCTTATACCAATCTCACAAAGCAAAAGCGGATATCGGATACCAATAAATGGGTTTACACCAATCTCCTAAGGTAAAACAAAACTTGGATGTCGGATGCCAATCTATCTGGACTTATACCAACCTCCAAAGTATGGTCATAGGAATACAAATGCCACATCATAGGGACTTACAATTGCATCCTCTCATACAACAAACAAGAGCAAAGAAGATATGAGTGACCAATGAGGTCTTACACTCTATCCTTCCATATCATGGGAACAAAAGCCAATCAACATGGACTTACAATTGTCCTCAATGGGCAAACAAACATAGATCACAAGGATATGCAATGATGATCATGCAATAATGATAAGTGCACAAAGGCAAGCAAGCATGTACAAATGCAACAAACACTCAATCAACAAGGTCATTTAGCACCCACTATAACCAAACAATTAGGCTCAATCAAAGGGTTAGACTTAAAAGTCCACTGGAATAGGGTCAATGGCGCTCTTAACCTTGACATTGAGAGCCAAGGTGAAGCAGATGAAAGGATATGAGGGGTGTGCCTCATCACTCTTATCCCTGGTCAGGGAGAGCATTGAATATAAGAAGGCGGGGGAGTTCAGAAAGATGGAACTCTCTCCCCAAAGTTAGACTCGATAGATCTTGGGTTTTACTCAACATGCATCAAACACAAGTAGTGTGAGCAATGTGAATGACTCACAGAATAGTAGGAGATAGGCTACATATCTCTTTTGTCTACCAATTTCCTCACATGAGGTCTTTACCTGCTTGGGGACAAAAATAAACAATCACAAACATCGCCTCTTAAGGAGGACTTCAGACAGTTGCCTGGCTAAATAACAAGCCAGGTCTTCCAGACTACATGAAGAAGAAGGTGCTATACCTCAATGCAAATTCTATACAAGCAAAGCAATGCAAGTTCTCAAAGAACTATTAGCGACTATGGTACCTGAAATCAATCAAATATAATCAGTACCAATCACAAAGTCAAAGACAAGCAAGGTAAAAACCAACAGATAACACAATCAAACATGTGCAAAGCACAAAGCTCAAAGCTCAAATGAGCTAAGCACCCTACAAAACAAACAAGTTAGTTTACAATAGTCAAATGAAACAACTCAATCAACTTGCATTAATTCCTTTAAAGCACTTTGCTTCTTAACCTGAAAAGTCAAAGTCAAACTCAAACATGAGAAGTAAGACCACTAGGACAAGCCTAGGGTCAAAAAGGAGGGAAAAATATTAAAACAGCAAGTGAAACATGATCAAAACCAAGATAATTCAATTAAGAAGAAAGTCTAATTGGTCTCATATCAAAACAATATACCAATTTCATTTCATGCACAATTTAGGTCAAAGTAAGCAAGTGTGAACCACATATGAGTAAACAGAATGATTACAATCAAACAAATACCAAAACAGCTCAATAAATTCCACAAAAATTCCATTTTAAACAGAACACATTCAATGAGCTGTATATCAAATTTCATAGCATTTGGACAAGTGGAAGTAGGGGAATTAAATCAGGAAATCATGGTATGCAAAAATCAACCTAAACAAGGTCACAAATCATGTGTCAACTTCAAATGAATGCCAAACAGTAATGGTGCAAGATAAATGAACCACTCCAAAGCCAAATTGACATTAAACATGTTAAGATTCAATCCACAAAATTTCAGCTTCATGTAATAAGGTATGAGAATTTCACAAGCTATGGAAGTTGATCACTTAAGAAAAGTTCACAAAATGGTAAACAACAAACAAAAATATCAATCAAATAGGAAATGTATCAACAAATCCTACAAAAAATCATGGTTAAACTAGACATATAGATGTAATCACATGCAAAAATCCAGAGCAAATGGCATTCAATAAGCATGGAAACAAAATTCATGAACATGGCATAACATAGTGTGACACACATTGTTACACTCAACAAGATCACATCATATCTCCCTAACCAGGAACTCAAAATTAGCAAACTATACATCAAAATCACCAGGAAAGAGTCTAGAATAGCCATGTAAAATTTCAATCATTTTGGATAAGGCATTATTATTTCATGAATGAAATGGTAAAACATACACATATAGCATACATGTCAAAGATCACTAGGCAAAATCAAAAAATCACCAGGCACAACTTCCATTATCATGCCTAAAAAAACTAGAGGAAATTTGGAGGTTAACACAAAAATCCCCATGCAATTTGGATTAAAATTGATTTAGTTATGAATTTTAGAAGTTAGGTTAAGATAATGAAATAATTATTTAAGATTAAAATGAATTAATTCAAACGAATGGCAAACTTGTAATTACTGGATCCAGGGGACAAAACGCCGCCTTCAACTAAAGATGCTGGCAACACGCTATTGGTCCGTTTCGGCGGTAAACATTAATTTGAATGGCAAGGCGAGAAAACAAGATCCAGCACGCGAATTGGACGGAAATCAGAACAACAACGCGTGTTCTTCGTGTTCATCATCGTCATTCACTTTTTTGCCACGAAAACTATCATGCCATATATCGTTGCGATCGTCTCATCATGTACATCAATAATCCAGCTAGCATTTGTTCTAATTCTAACCATATCAACGGGATCGATCGAAATAAGTTTCACACTCAAAGGTTCAAATCAAGATATCTCATGCGATACTCAACGAAAATTCATGATTCGAGTTGCAGTATATTCTATGTCGCAAGATCTATCTAAACCACATGTGGATTTCAAGAATCGAAGCTTTCCAAATTTTACCTTGTGATTGTGCAGCTGTGGAAATCGTGTGAGTTTGGTCCTAATTGATGAAAACATATCGTCTATTATGCTCAGGAAGGTGATTGGGAATGGTTGCTCAGCTCAACAAGTCTTGGAGATGGAGAAATTGCGAATTGCCATTGAAGCTCAAGGTTGCAACAGTTGCGAATTTGCAAAGTTTCTTCCACAATCTTGTTCAACAGATCTCCCAAATTACCTGGAGATGATGATTCAGCAAAGAACTAGCACAAGCATTGATGAATTCTTGAAGAATTGATGAAAAAAAGTGTATGTGAAAATGGAGAAAATTGAGAGAATTTTGAGATTTTTGTGATTTTGATCTGAATTGTGATTGTGGATTCTGAGCATTCTGTTATGATTAGGCTTTTATATCATCACTTAATCCATGCCTTAATCATGTTTAACCAAATTGGAGTGATTAGTGAATTGAGCTTATTATGCAATTTGGCCAATTTGCCCTTTGATAGCTTGAACCAATGGAACAGTGTTTTTTCTTTTGAAGCAAGTCATAAATCACATTTAGAAGCTATTCCAATTGGTTTCATGTGGAAATTCCATGTATTTTGAAATTTGGCCTTTTTTCCCACCAATTTTTAAATGGTTCACTTCAAAAATGACCTTTTTATGTGAAGGTTTTTGATGAAATGTGATGATGGATTTGGCTAGTACACATTAAATGTGGTTTGCTCAAAAAAGAATCAACCAAATTGGCCTTATGGTTTGAAAGATATGCCACTTTGAAATTCCAAAATTCTTGAAAATGATTTGATCACAACTTGCCAACCACACATGGGAAATGAGTGTTCTTGAACTTTTTGGAAAGGTAAGAACAAGATCTTCAACTTTCATGTTGAACAAATTTTGATTTGAAGCTTGGTTCATGATGTAATTTTGAGGAGCATGACTTTCCATTTTGGGCAGTTGAAAATTACAGGTCATTTCCATTTTGGGAAACTTTTTGTCTGACCTCAAATCCTTCACTGTGGATGTTTGAAATGCCAAATGAGGCTTGTATGGACATGAATGAGACCTTTCCAACTATCTCACACCTTCAAATTCCTGATTAAATGCACAGTTGACCACAGTTGACTTTGCTAGGGTTTTGGTTAACTGAGCCATGTTCTGATGAATTTCAAGCCTTGTTCTCTTGAGATCTTGATACCAAATGATGTCACAACTCATATGAATCCTTGATGAATAATCATGGTGCCCAAATTCTTCAAGAATGGTCACCATCCATTGCTCAATGAATGATTTGACTGTTTTGACCTAGTTTGCTTCATCTGCAAGAAACAAGGTTAGATGACAATATTTTTGTACTTTTGGTTAGTAAACAAATGAAAAGCAATGATATACAAATGCAATACATGCTTGGTGATCAAGAATCACACTCAAGATACCCCACCCACTAGGAGGGAAGCAAAGGTGCATAATTGATCCTTGAGGCTATGATATGATATGATATGAGCCATGAGGGATCTTAGGGCAAAAATTGGGGTCTTACAGATGCCCCTATTTAAGGTCATTCTAGCCGGAGAAATGAAGTTTAGAAATCTTCATCTCGACGCGGTAGAATGGGCTTAAATAACAGTAATGATACAAATTTGGGTCCCTAAGAGACCTCATGATGCAAATGTATGCGTGCAAAAGACACAAACTCTGTGGGGAAAATGATTCACACAGAAGAAAAGACGATCCATCGGAGTAGTACACTCACCAGGAACAGAGACTCTAACAGGACTCTCATGGGGATAATAAAAGAAAGGGGATGCGTGAGCAGGACACGACTTCGAGTTGGGGAAAACAAAACTGACACAGTGTGTGCAAGACACGACTCTGATTAGGAGATAACAGGAATCTGACTGGAGACCTCACTGGGGAAGCAAAGGACTCACACTGGGGAGAGAATCGATTTCAAAGGGAACACATCCATTGGAATGACTCAAGCTGACCCACAAAATGTATGTACTGGGGATAACACCAATACAGCAACACAAATAGCAAGACAAATCCGCTGGGGAAATCTAGGAAAGACTTTCCAGGGGAAACCAGAGGATGAGATGTTACCGGTATAAGGGCAACAAACTCAGGAAGAATGAATATCTAAGACCGGTATAAGGGTGAGAGATATCAATCAATCCACACATCTGAGAAAGACCTGAAAAAGGTACATCAACTCAGGCAAATCTGACTCCACAGGGGACCAAGGTCATAATAGGGAGCATAAAGGAGGGAACACCAGGGATACCGAGGTATATAATAGGCGACCGACCGAAACGTGAATTGGTATATATGCCAAGACACTCATCATCCTGAAAGAAACTAGAACAGCGGACTTATTCATAGGATGGATATTCAATTCCGCAAGGAATATGAATCTTACTCTGAGGAGAAAACAATCAACAGATTGACCCAAGAGTGCATGAGACATATTATTCATCACCGGCAGACCGTGAATAATGTGCTCGAAAAGGAAGAGACACCAGAGTTACTGAAGTATATAATAGGTGACTAACCAAAGACATGAATTGGTATATATGCCAAAACACTCATCATCCGAAAGGAGGGCTTGAAAAAAGCAAATAGACTTACAGGATGGACATTCGAATCCACAACGGGAAAACGAATCTTACTCAACTGGGGGCACAAACCCAAAGAGTGCATGAGATATAATATCCATTACCGTCAGAACGTGGATAGAATACTCGCATGAGATATATTATCTATTGCCGCCAGACCGTAGATAATAAACTCGCATGGTAAGAAACACCAGGGATACCGAAGTATATAATAGGTGATCTACCAAAAACGTGAATTGGTATATATGCCAAAACACTCATCATCCAAAACACAAACTGGTTAAAGGATGGATATTCGATTCTACAAAGAATACGAATCTTACTCTACCGGGGAAGATCAACAAAGGATTCCAACCAAAGAGTGAAAGAGATATATTATTCATTACCGACAGACCGTGAATAACACACTCGAAAGGAAAAGACACCAGAGATACCGAAGTATATAATAGGTGACTAACCAAAAAGAGAGACAATCGATACCAAGCATCCGGGTAAACGAAAGACAACTCAAAGGGGATAAATTGCAAGCATCCGGCAATTATCCGAACAACAAACATTCGACTCCGCAAAGGGAAATAACGAATCTTACTCGACTAGGGAAACACAAAAGGCTTCGACTGAAGAGCGTATGAGATATATTATCCATTACCGTCAGAACGTGGATAACACACTCGCATGGAAGATTATCCACAACCGGTTACTGGGTTAACAAAGGATAAATCGACCGAAATAGGAAGGCATCGGGATACCAAAACTAGGTATATAATAACGACCAATCAAAGGAGCAACAATCATTACCGAGCAAACGGGTAAATGAAAGGCGATCCGCTGGGAATGAATTGCAAGCATCCGACAATTATTCACAGGGACTGGCTGGGGATACATTGATAAACACTCAATGATCCGGGGAACAAATCACTAGCAAACGGTGAAAAGACCCACTGGCGACTTCAGAAGGGATAACATTGCGAGCATACGGCAATGATCCAGAAGACAACTTGCTGGGGATAAATTGCTAGCATCCGGAAATTATCCACACGCAAAGGAGTATCGACATCGAATATTGAATGAAGATAACCACAAAGAGTAACCATCATCGGTTAGGATGAACAACAAGGTTAACTCTGCAAAGGAGAGAAATTAGGGTTTACAACTACCGAATACGGGGTAGAATACCAAAAATCTGGCTGAGGAAACAAGAGGTTAACACTACCGACTACTGGGTAGAACCAAAGACTCAGCTGGGATAAAATTGCAAGCAACCGACAATTATCCGACTGTACCACAAGGTACAAACTCCGATGGGGAGAACAAAACAACATGGGATTTACAACTACCGAATACGGGGTAGAAGACCACAAACTCCACTGGGGATAGGATGAATGAAGGCCAAATACTGAGCACTTATTCAACTTATACCACCGGGAAACACAAATTCTGTTGGGGATAAAAACCACAACAACAGAAAATCCGCCATCAATCAGAACGAACCACAAAGGTTACCTCTGCTAGGGGAAAAGAGATAGGACTTACGACTACCGAATATGGGGTAGTAGCCATACTCTGGTGGGAATAACCACAAATTAGGGTTTACATCTACCGAATACTGGGTAGAAGACCAACAACTCCGCGTGGGGATGGAACGAATCACAAATCCGCACGGGAAACAAAATAGGGTTTATAACAAAACCACACACTGCTGGAGAGCAGGCAAATAGGATTTACGACTACCGACTACTGGGTAGAAAACCAACAACTCTTGCTTGAGGAATAACAGGTATATAACCGCAAATTCTGCCAAGAAGCAAGAACATAGGACTTATAACTACCGGTATAAGGGTAGAGGCCCAACAAAAACTCCACTGGGGGGTAAATGACTTGATGCCGGTTACTGGGCAAACCATTCATTTCTTCCACAGGGAAGCACAAGAAACTGCTGACAAAACGCCGATCCAGGATTGATCCGAAAAGACAGACTGAATCAAAACACGTCCTATGAGGATATAGCTCAATAGGAAAATCCACCCCAATATATGTGTTGGGAGGAAGCGGAAGAAACCGTCATCCACGAGGACAATCTCAGTGGGGAACTGCAGAAGAAAAAGACAGACACTTTCTGCTTATGGGGCTGACTCTATATGGAGAGATTTAAACACCCGACATCTGCTTGGGAAGATCTATAGAGAGATCTATATCACCCAAAGCAGGAGACAACAAACAAAAGATATATGGCAAACAATGCACTATGAATATCTGAATGTCTTATGAATATGCATGAATATGCGTGATTTATGTTTGATGAATGCTGACAAAACAGACAATTCTAACACAAACAGGCCCAGGAGTCAAACGCCCGGTACTATACTTCCAGTGGAAAAACCAACTGGAAAGCCAATCTGCTAGAAATCCACATGCTGTAAAGCAAAGATCTGCGGATACTGCAGGGGAAACAAAGAGATCAGGATACACTAAATCTCTGAGCAATGGATCAGCAAAACCACCCAGACAGGGTACAGAAAGTCACAACAGGCAAAACTGCCACTAAGACCAATCCGTAGGGGATCAGGAGAATCCTGAGGATATCTGCAGGGGATCCCAGCATCAACTGAGGAACAAGAGTTCATGGCTCAACCAAGAACTGCTGCAAAAGCAACTCCAAACAAATCTGGGGAATAACCCACTGTAGGAGAATCATCCAAGTAGAATCTAACTGCACAAGCAACTCTACTGGGGAAAGCTGTCAGCTATCCTCTTGGGGAACAACCCACTGAGGGAGAAAGCACCACACAAGTAGATTCTGCAACAAGCCACTCTACTTCGGGAGAACACACATCCGACGGATCACACGAGTAGATTCTGCAATAAGTCACTCTACTGAGGATCAAAAGTAATTAGGAAATCACTCCAATCTTGGGATGCTAGAGCCACCAACCGACCCTACTGGGGATTGGGATAGCTTTCAACAGGCAGAAACTGCCACAACAACCATTCTGCAGACTAAGCTGGAAAAAAGGGGATGCAACCATGCTGAGGAGATACACAACAACTCCGCTGGCAACTGCTCTGGGGAGAGACTACTGCTGGAGAAGAACGCGAAGTCTTCAACAACATCTCTGCTCGCGACAATGCTGAGGAAAGCGGTAAGGTACCGGGATATCAATCCACCAACCACTGAATCTACCACAATGAGAACAACCATGCTGGGGAGATTACTGCTGGAGAAGAAACTGAGTCTTCAACAACATCTCTGCTTGGGGAACAACCCCAACAGCAAACCGGGAGAAAGAGGATACAATCAAATGCCAGGAGTATGAACCAATGTCTTACCTGTTGGGAATCATGCCACCCTCGGGAGAGCACTGAGACATCCCTGAGTATCCTTTTGTCGTTGTGAATATCCACTTTGTTTAAAACAACAATTTGAAAAAATTTATTTGTTTAAAACAATGATATTTTATCAATTAAAACATGCAAAACATTTGTTGAATTGAAACAAATAAGAGTGCAAATAATTGGATAAAGGCTCAAATTTATTTGATGGAATGGTAGCCTGCAAATGGCAAGACTCCATAGATCTATACAAATTTGAAATCAGTGATATATATTGGAAGAGGGCTACATTGAACATAATGATCCTTTCTCTACCAATTTGAATCTCGATGTATGCGAAGCTTCAGTCGACGACGAATCGAGAATCTTCTGACGAAAAGACGGCTGCGAACAGAAAGTCTTGTCAGGATGCAGTTACTTGCCAAATCCCTAACTTTTGCCTAGATTGCCCTAGGGTGAGGTACTCAATCTAGCGGGATGCAAATATATTCTTTTTTCAAGTCTCTAATTTTTGCCTGGATTACCCTTGCGGGTTCTCCACCGAGACGCTCATTTTTGCCTAAGCCGCCCTTTCGGTTTTTCAACTTAGCGAGCCATTCTGTTTTTCATTTGCATATACTTTTTTTTTTAGGCAAAGTATTTCTTGACTGCATCTGAATTCACAGGACAAGTGAAATCCTCCCCATCCATTGTTGTAAGCATCAAAGCTCCGCCTGAAAAGGCTCTCTTAACAACATATGGACCCTCGTAGTTTGGAGTCCACTTGCCCCTGGAATCGGGTACGAAAGACAAAACTTTCTTGAGCACGAGGTCACCTTCTCGGAACACACGAGGCTTGACCTTATTATCGAATGCTTTCTTCATTCTCTGCTGATATAACTGACCATGGCACATGGCAGTCAATCGCTTCTCTTCAATCAGATTCAACTGGTCATAACGACTCTGAATCCATTCAGCATCAGTCAACTTGGCTTCCATCAAGACTCTCATTGATGGGATCTCCACCTCTACTGGGAGAACAACTTCCATGCCGTAAACAAGAGAAAAAGGGGTTGCCCCTGTTGAAGTGCGTACAGATGTACGATATCCATGCAAAGCAAATGGCAACATCTCATGCCAATCTTTGTATGTAACTGTCATCTTCTGGATAATCTTCTTGATATTCTTATTAGCAGCTTCAATAGCCCCATTCATCTTAGGTCTGTAGGGAGAGGAATTATGGTGTGCAATCTTGAATTCAGCGCACAACTCATCTATCATCTTATTATTCAGATTAGATCCATTATCAGTAATGATCCTCTCTGGCACACCATAACGGAAAATCAGATGGTTCTTGATAAACTTCACAACCACCTGCCTGGTTACATTCGCGTACGAAGCGGCCTCAACCCATTTGGTGAAGTAGTCAATTGCTACGAGAATAAACCTGTGTCCGTTGGACGCTTTCGGCTCAATCATGCCAATCATGTCGATTCCCCACATAGAGAAGGGCCATGGTGATGAAATCACATTCAGAAGTGTCGGAGGAATATGAATCTTATCCGCATAAATCTGACACTTGTGGCATTTCTTCGCATATTTGCAGCAGTCAGACTCCATTGTCAGCCAATAGTAGCCTGCTCTCAACATCTTTCTAGCCATGGCATGTCCATTGGAATGAGTACCAAATGAACCCTCATGGACCTCAGTCATCAACAGGTTTGCTTCGTGTCTATCCACGCATCTGAGCAAAACCATGTCAAAATTTCTCTTATACAGCACTTCACCACTAAGGTAGAAACTGCCTGACAACCTTCTCAAAGTTTTCCTATCTTTTACAGATGCCCCAGGCGGGTAGACCTGGTTCTGGAGGAAATTCTTGATATCAAAGTACCAAGGCTTGTCGTCGTTGACTTCTTCAATTGCAAATATGTGAGCTGGTCTATCCAAGCGCATCAGGACAATGTTGGGAACTTCATTCTAATACTTCACAACAATCATGGAAGCAAGTGTAGCAAGAGCATCTGCCATCCGATTATCCTCTCGAGGAATATGATGAAAGTCAACTTCTGTAAAGAAAGTTGAAATCCTTCTTTCATAATCTCTGTATGGAATGAGACTTGGCTGATTCGTCTCCCATTCACCCTTGATCTGATTAACAACCAGGGCCGAATCACCATAAACATCAAGATGCTTGATTCTCAAGTCAATACATTCTTCAAGTCCCATAATACAGGCCTCATACTCTGCCATATTATTCGTGCATTTGAAAGTTAGCCTTGCTGTAAGCGGAATATGTGTGCCATGAGGAGTAATGATTACTGCCCCAATTCCATTTCCATACTGATTCACAGCGCCATCAAACACCATCGTCCATCTGGAACCAGGTTCTGGACCTTCATCAAGTGTAGGCTCATCACAATCCTTCATTTTCAAATACAGAATTTCCTCATCAGGGAAGTCATACTGGACAGACTGATGATCTTCAATCGGCTGGTGCGCTAAATGGTCAGCCAAGATACTACCTTTGATAGCTTTTTGAGCTCGATACTCAATATCATACTCAGATAACAACATCTGCCAACGGGCAATCCTCCCAGTTAAAGCAGGCTTCTCGAAGATATACTTGATTGGATCCATTCTGGATATCAACCAAGTTGTATGATTTATCATGTACTGGCGTAAACGCTTAGCAGCCCAAGCTAAAGCGCAACACGTCTTCTCAAGCATAGAGTACCGAGACTCACAATCAGTAAACTTCTTACTGAGGTAGTATATAGCAAATTCCTTCTTCCCTGATTCATCTTGTTGACCGAGGACACAACCCATCGAGTCTTCAAGAACTGTCAGATACATAATCAGAGGTCTTCCTTCCACAGGCGGAGACAAGATCAGAGGTTCAGACAGATACTCTTTGATACTGTCGAAAGCTTTCTGGCAATCTTCGGTCCAATCATGAGACTGATCTTTCAGGAGGAGTTTGAATATCGGCGCACATGTGGCAGTCATGTGGGATATAAATCTGGAAATGTAATTCAAGCGGCCAAGAAAACCTCGGACTTGCTTTTCAGTTTTGGGTGCAGGCATCTCTTGTATTGCTTTGACCTTTGCAGGATCAACTTCAATACCTCTCTCGCTGACAACGAAACCCAACAACTTGCCGGAACGGACTCCAAATGTACATTTGTTCGGATTCAGACGAAGTCTGAACTTCCTCAGACGCCGAAAAAGCTTTAACAAATGCTCAACATGCTCAACTTCCATTCGGGACTTGGCAATCATATCATCAACATAGACCTCTATCTCCTTGTGCATCATATCATGAAACAAGGTAGTCATAGCTCGTTGATACGTGGCTCCGGCGTTCTTCAAACCGAAGGGCATCACTCGATAACAGAATGTTCCCCAAGGTGTGATGAATGTTGTCTTCTCCATATCTTCGGGTGCCATTTTGATTTGATTATAACCGGAAAATCCGTCCATAAAGGAAAAGACTTTGAATTTAGCTGTATTGTCTACCAACATGTCAATGTGTGGTAGAGGAAAATCATCTTTCGGACTAGCTTTATTCAAATCTCTATAATCAACGCACATACGGACTTTTCCGTCCTTCTTAGGAACAGGCACAATATTGGCCACCCATTGAGGATATGTAGAAGTCACCAGAAATCCCGCATCAATTTGCTTCTGAACTTCCTCTTTGATCTTCACTGCCATATCCGGATGAGTTCTTCTGAGCTTCTGCTCCACAGGCACGCACTCAGGCTTCAAAGGCAGGAAATGTTGCACAATATCTGTATCTAGACCCGACATGTCTTCATACGACCAAGCGAAGATATCTGAATATTCTCGTAGCAATTCAATCAGATCCTTCTTGATAGACTCTTCAAGAAGTGCCCCAATCTTCACCATACGAACACAATCCTCAGACCCCAAGTTGACTGTTTCCAGATCTTCAAGGTGCGGCTGAATGATCTTCTTCTCGTGCTCAAGGAGACGGGTAATCTCATCAGGAATTCCTTCAACATCATCTTCCTCTGCCTCGAATACAGGGGACTCAAAATTGGGAGATGGCGTTGGATCATTATGTTCAATGGGTTTTATGATCAACCTGCATAATGATTTTGGTTAATGAAAAACTTTAGAATTTAAACAAGCAAATCATTTATGCAGATGAAAAAGCTGTTTTATTTGTTTTTCAGGGTTTTTTGTGATCACTGATTTCATGCAAAAAGCAAAAAGTGAAAACAAATGGAAAAACAAATGTTTAACAATGCATTAATTGGATGAAAACATCATTGTATATATGTCGCCAACAATGTCATCACTTCTCCTTTTGGCATGGGAGAAGGGTTTTGAACAAAGTGAACAATTACTCTAATCTATGGATGACTGTAGGAACATCTACAGCGACCCAATTGTGGCAGACACCGCCAGGAATGACGAAATTGTTCAAATCTTCTGCATCCTCTTCCAAGATGGCAGCAGCTTCTTCAGGTTGGTCAGCATGGATGAATCCTCCACTCTTGAACAAACCTTGCTCATTATATGCCCTAGAACAGTAGCCAATGCCAGCCCGGGATCGGTTAACCAGGAATAAATCCATCAACAGTACATAGTCTGGTGATTCCTCCTCTGAATTCACAATTCTCTTGCTCAACATGATCTATAAATCTTGCAGAGATGGCTCTGGTATAGTACCGGCGAAGTACGTCTTCAAAATAAATGAAGATCGCAGGGTCAGACCACAGGACGGGAGACCGGAACAAAACACCCGCTTATGCAAATGATGCATGAAGTGTTTATGCATATGCTTGTTTTCAATTTCAAAGGAACTCGAGGGTTTTATTTGCAAACTTTGAAATTTTTAAGCATTTTGATCATATATGAGAATATCTCATCAGATATATCAGGTGAAAATTTTTTCCCGGTTTTTCCATGTTTGAAATTTTTTGCAAATAAACTCCTTTGAGCTCCTTGAAAATTTTCTTTTTATCTGATGACATGAAGTGCAGATGAATGCATGAATGCATGAATGCAACAATCACACTCAAGGATCAAGCAAGTCACACCAAACAAAGGTCGTGGGAAAGCTCATTGTATCCCTAATATCAATCATCCATTTTGGTAGATTTAGGTTTTACCTTATCGACACCCAAGTTCCATTGATATTAACGGTACATGAACCGACTCTAACATCCTTAATATCAATCATCTATTTTGGTAGATTTAGGTTTTACACCTTATCAATACCCAAGTTCCATTGATATTAACGGTGTTTGGACGACTCAACCACGAATCACGGGTTTGCTGAGAGTCACGAGCATGGAGTCTCGGTTAAGAACCACCCAAAGGGAGTGTACTAGGGTTTAAACCTGCCAGACATGTTCTACCAGAGGTTCCCATAATCATCGTCCCATCTCTCGGATATTATCGGAGGAACGAATACTCGTATTCCAAAAATATTCTCAAGAGAGACTCTTATGAGTGTAGTATCGCGTAACAATCGCATCAGATCTTACATCTGAACGACCTCCGCACTACGTCCTAAAAATAGGCCAAGATGGGTTTGGTAAACTAAGGTCCTTGGCTTCTAAGGCACATGATTGAACGAATAATGCCTAACCACAAATAACTTGTGTGACATTATTAATCCAACATGACCTCCACCAAGTGAATGGACTCGCAAGTCAACTGGCTAAGGAATACTCCACACCAGTCAACAAGACTACGCCATTCTCCTATCCTAGAGTGCACTCGAGTTCGGGTATAGAACTCATCTCACAGAGATCACCAAAGCAAACAACAATTGTATATCAAGCAATTCAAACATTACAATCAATACAGTTATCCCAAATTGTACAAAAATATGTCAAATAACACATAAACAGTATATCATACAACAAGGGTGAAAAGTAGGCAATACCACCAGGGAAGGTCTAAATCTCTCCCCAGCAGAGTCGCCACTTTTCTGTAGCGGTGTATTCGTCGCTATATGATTTATTTGTTAAACCATAAGCAATGTATACAAAGAATCGAGTCGCCACCGCACTTTTATTTATCCTAAGGACTGGTTAAAAAGCGAACAAAAACCTAAGAAGTTTTACACGTAGAAAACTAATAAAAAGATCAGAGAATCTGGGTAAGGGGTAAATTACGCAATGGGAAGGTGTTAGGCACCCATCACGTCCTAGGTACTCCTAGGGAGCCCTTTTCACACTTGTTGTATAAAAAATGTTTATTTGTTTTGACATATTGTGCAAACATGAATGGGATGATGAGAGGAGAATGTACAAGTTAATTATTTTTGTGTTCGAACGGATGAACCCGTTGCCTACGTACCTTCCATCAAAGGTAAGGATCAAAACGCCGTAGTTCGGCTAAAAGATTTCCAAAAATTAGTGAGTTCATTTTTAAACACAAGCATTAAGGCTTTTCATTACCAATGGGAGAAAACTCAACCCGAATCAACAATCCACCATGCGAGGACGGCTTCAACATACTAATGAGGGGTTAACCCTATAATAAGTATGGAAGACTTACAATCAACTCACTAAGGACAAGGTAAGATTTACATCAACCACTGTGGTAATTAAAACCTAAGGCTAATGCATGAAAACATATTAACAATGGACAAAGCCAAAACAATTGAATGGGTGAAGTTAATGGATTATGATTATTCACAAAATATGGTCAAAGCATGATTAGGATTGATTCAAAGAAGTGTTATAAAATGGAGTTTTGAAAAGTCAAGGACTTAGGGTCCATGTTTCTAATTTGAAAAGAGGTGAAAATGTTTGCACAACAAGTCAAAGTTTTTTGAAAGTAAAGTGTGAAAAAGTTTAGGACAAAGAGGGTATGGATGATGGAATGTAAAACTTCTTAGAAAAGTTCACCTCTTGAAATCATATAGAAGATGATTCAAGTGTGTCCTTAGGAATGAGGCAACAAAGCGAATAAGCATAAAGCAAGGTGATACCGGATGCCATCAATGGTCTTATACCAATCTCACAAAGCAAAAGCGGATATCGGATACCAATAAATGGGTTTATACCAATCTCCTAAAACAAAACTATGATACCGGATGCCATCAATGGTCTTATACCAATCTCACAAAGCAAAAGCGGATATCGGATACCAATAAATGGGTTTACACCAATCTCCTAAGGTAAAACAAAACTTGGATGTCGGATGCCAATCTATCTGGACTTATACCAACCTCCAAAGTATGGTCATAGGAATACAAATGCCACATCACAGGGACTTACAATTGCATCCTCTCATACAACAAACAAGAGCAAAGAAGATATGATTGACCAATGAGGTCTTACACTCTATCCTTCCATATCATGGGAACAAAAGCCAATCAACATGGACTTACAATTGTCCTCAATGGGCAAACAAACATAGATCACAAGGATATGCAATGATGATCATGCAATAATGATAAGTGCACAAAGGCAAGCAAGCATGTACAAATGCAACAAACACTCAATCAACAAGGTCATTTAGCACCCACTATAACCAAACAATTAGGCTCAATCAAAGGGTTAGACTTAAAAGTCCACTGGAATAGGGTCAATGGCGCTCTTAACCTTGACATTGAGAGCCAAGGTGAAGCAGATGAAAGGATATGAGGGGTGTGCCTCATCACTCTTATCCCTGGTCAGGGAGAGCATTGAATATAATAAGGTGGGGGAGTTCAGAAAGATGGAACTCTCTCCCCAAAGTTAGACTCGATAGATCTTGGGTTTTACTCAACATGCATCAAACACAAGTAGTGTGAGCAATGTGAATGACTCACAGAATAGTAGGAGATAGGCTACATATCTCTTTTGTCTACCAATTGCCTCACATGAGGTCTTTACCTGCTTGGGGACAAAAATAAACAATCACAAACATCGCCTCTTAAGGAGGACTTCAGACAGTTGCCTGGCTAAATAACAAGCCAGGTCTTCCAGACTACATGAAGAAGAAGGTGCTATACCTCAATGCAAATGCTATACAAGCAAAGCAATGCAAGTTCTCAAAGAACTATTAGCGACTATGGTACCTGAAATCAATCAAATATAATCAGTACCAATCACAAAGTCAAAGACAAGCAAGGTAAAAACCAACAGATAACACAATCAAACATGTGCAAAGCACAAAGCTCAAAGCTCAAATGAGCTAAGCACCCTACAAAACAAACAAGTTAGTTTACAATAGTCAAATGAAACAACTCAATCAACTTTCATTAATTCCTTTAAACCACTTTGCTTCTTAACCTGAAAAGTCAAAGTCAAACTCAAACATGAGAAGTAAGACCACTAGGACAAGCCTAGGGTCAAAAAGGAGGGAAAAATCTTAAAACAGCAAGTGAAACATGATCAAAACCAAGATAATTCAATTAAGAAGAAATCATCGTTGATCGATGTTCTTTCCGGTTCCAGGTTTTCGAGTCTAGAGAGGTGATCCGCTACTACGTTTTCAGTTCCTTTCTTATCTTTGATTTCCAGATCGAATTCTTGTAGCAACAAGATCCACCTTAGGAGTCGAGGTTTAGCATCCTTTTTTGTTAAGAGGTACTTAATGGCAGCGTGGTCAGTATAAACGATTATTTTAGCTCCGACCAAGTAAGAACGAAATTTATCTAGTGCAAATACTACTGCTAAGAGTTCTTTCTCGGTTGTGGCGTAATTCATTTGTGCTTCATCTAGAGTTCTACTTGCGTAATATATGACGTGAAGCTTTTTATCCTTTCGTTGTCCTAAAACAGCGCCCACGGTGTAATCACTTGCGTCACACATTATTTCGAATGGTTCATTCCAATCCAGGGTCTGCATTATGGGCGCGGAGATCAACACTTGTTTAAGCGTTTGAAATGCTTCTAAACATTTATTGTCAAAGATGAATTCAGCATCTTTCATTAATAATCCGGTCAAAGGTTTAGTTATTTTAGAGAAGTCTTTAATGAATCGTCGGTAAAAACCGGCGTGTCCTAAGAAGCTTCGTATTTTCCTCACAGTTTTCGGAGGTTGAAGGTTTTCGATTACTTCTATTTTGGCTTTGTCTACTTCAATTCCTCTATTTGATATGATGTGTCCTAAAACAATTCCTTCTTGTACCATAAAGTGACATTTTTCCCAATTAAGTACTAGGTTTACTTTTACACATCGCTCTAGAACTCTTTCTAGGTTTTCAAGACATTCTTCAAAGCTTTGTCCGCATACGGAAAAATCGTCCATAAATACTTCCATGATATTTTCGAGAAAATCGGCGAATATTGCCATCATGCACCTTTGGAAGGTTGCGGGAGCATTGCACAAGCCAAACGGCATTCGTCGATAAGCGAAGGTACTAAAAGGACATGTGAATGTTGTCTTTTCTTGGTCATCAGGATGAATTGGTATTTGAAAGAAGCCCGAGTAACCGTCTAGATAGCAGAAATGAGAATGTTTTGCTAATCGTTCTAACATCTGGTCTATGAATGGTAAAGGGAAATGATCTTTTCGGGTTGCTTTGTTTAGTTTCCTATAGTCAATGCACATTCTCCATCCCGATTCGATTCGTTTGGTTATAGTTTCTCCTTTTTCATTTTCAATAACTGTTATACTTCCTTTCTTTGGTACTACGTGTACAGGACTAACCCATTTGCTATCAGATATAGGATATATGATACCTGCCTCTAATAACTTTGTTATTTCCTTTTTCACTACCTCACTCAGGATCGGGTTTAGTCTCCTCTGATGTTCCCTAGAGGTTTTACAGTCTTCTTCTAGCATGATGCGGTGCATACAAATAGAAGGACTTATTCCTTTAAGATCGATGATGTTGTATCCTAGTGCGGTTGGATATTTTCTTAAGATATGTAGGAGTTTTTCGGTTTCGAGTTTTCCTAGGTCTGCGTTAACTATTACTGGTCGTTCAAGTTCTAAGTCTAGGAATTCATATCTCAGATTTTTGGGAAGTGTTTTTAGGTCGAGGTTTGGTTTCTTAAGGCATTGCGCAGGATCCGATGTCATTGCTAAACATTGGTTAAGTTCGTCTTCTACACGATAGTCAAACAATTTGTCATTTTCTAACTCTGTTTCTTTTATGCATTCATTGATGATATCCATAAAGTAACATGTGTCATCTATTGCAGGTGCTTTCAAAAATTGGGAAAGAATGAACTCAATTTTCTCTTCTCCTACTTCGAAAGTGAGTCGTCCTCGTTTTACGTCTATGATCGCACCGGAGGTTGCTAAGAATGGTCTTCCCAATATAATGGGTGTAACTTCATCTTCTCTAATGTCCATAATTATAAAATTGGTTGGAATGTAGAATTGTCCTATGCGTACGGGAACGTTTTCAAGAATTCTTGCAGGATATCTAACGGAACGATCTACTAGTTGTACAAACATTTTAGTTGGTCTTAATTCTCCCATTTCCAGTTTCTTGCATATGGATGTAAGACCCCAATTTTGGCCCTAAGATCCCTCATGGCCCATAACATATCATATCATGGCCTCAAGGATCATTGCATGTCCTAGCTCCCCTCCTAGTGGGTAGGTTGCCTTGTGAGTGTTGTTTCTTGATCACCAAGCTTGTTTTGCATTTGTATATCTTTGCTTTTCATATGTTTACTAACCAAAAAGTACAAAAATATTGTCAGTCTAACCTTGTTGCTTGCAGTTGAAGCAATCATCAGCAATTAAGTCAAAATCAGTCAACAGTCAGTCAAAGAAGTGGATGGTGGCCATTCTTACAGAATTTGGGCACCATGATCAATAATCAAGAGTTCATATGACTTGTGACATCATTTGGAATCGAGATATCAAGGAATTAGGGTTTGGAATTCATCAGAAGGTGGTTCAATCATGCAAAACCCTAGAAAAGTCAACTGAAGTCAAACTTGGTCAACTGTGGATTTAATCAGTGATTTGATGGATGGAATTGATTTGAAGGAGCTCATTCATGTCCATACAAGCCTCATGTATCATGACCAACCTCAACATGGAAGAATTTGAAGCAAAATCAGAAATTTCCCAAAATAGAAAGTGGACCTGTAATTTCAACTGCCAAAAATGGAAACTTCTTGATCTTAAACTTACATCATGATACAAGCTTCAAATGAATTTTTGCCCAACATGAAAGTTGAAGATCTTGTTCTCCCATTTTCAAAAAGTCCAAGAACTCTCAAATCCCATGTGTGGTTGTCAAGATATGATCAATTCAATCTCAAACATTTGTGAACTTCAAATGGCCATATCTCATGAACCACAAGGCCAAATTTGGTGGGGGTTTTTTCCTACAAGCTCCATTTAACCCCCTCTTTCCAAAAATGCAATCATCTTTTACCAAAACCCTGCCAATCAAAATGGCAATTTTGGACTTGTTTCATTTAAATTCAAGATTGACCAAAAGTTGACTTTTCAAATTAAAGGTTTTCAGCACATTTGGCCAATTGGGAATTGTTTGGAAGGCTATTTGCAACATGTTCCAAGCCCAAATTCGTGCTCATGCTACTATCATACCACCATTTTGGCCAAAGGTGCAAAATTAGCAATATGGCTTCATTAAAGTAAAACAAGTTTAGCACTTCAGGAGCAGACATAAAACAACAAATATAAGGGTCATTTGCAGCCTGTTTTGAAGCCCAAATTCGTGTACAACACCACACCTCCATATCCACTTGTGCAAAATTAGCAAAAGGGGCAAATGGTTCATTTTGAGCTAAACAAGCTTAGCATTTGTTAAACCAAGTTAAAACAGACATATATATTCTCATTTTCTGCATTTCAGAACCCTAGTGACAGCAGCCATAACAGAAAAAAAACCCTTGTTCTCTCCTTCCTGCATTTTTTCACATTTTGCCATTTCTGCTAAAACTCCAAAACACTCGAGCAGCTCTTGGTTTTTCCATGACCTAGCCATCATTTGGAGCCCTGTTGCAACATCATTTACCAACTGGAAATCCATTTTCAAGTTCTGTTTCACCAAGACATTTCCATGGCAAGTTTGGATTTAAGGTGGATTTGGTTTGTTTGAGCTGAGTTTCTTCAAGCAATCATCATCATCAACCATTAGCATCATCTGTTCGAGTACAACAACATCAAATCCATCACTGTTTTCATTTTTCTCCAAAAACAAGTAAGGTTTCGACCTTAACCATTTACTATGCCATGCTATGTTTTAGATAGCTCTTGCTATGCTGATTTTAATGAGCTTTGGATTGCATGAAATGGTCAAATATTCCTTGAGATATGCTGTTTTAAAGTTTATGGATGCATGAGTTCTTTGCTCGATTCTTGGATGTTAGTGTGTTTTAATGATTATGCTTGATGGATTTATACTGTATGTTGCTTGTTGATTACAATGGTGTGCTGGATTTCGTGTTTTGGACTGTTCAAATTTTCACGATTTCTGGGATTAGTGATGAAGCTGCTACTGTAGTTGCCATGAAACTCTAATAGTTTTGCCCAGAATTTATTCAACTTTATGCAACGTGAGTGGTTTGTTGTTCTATATTGTTTTGCATGAACCATATCAATGCCATGTTGTTTGAATGCTGCTGTTTTGAAATTCATTTTCCATGATGATTACATGAAGGTGTGGCTGCTGTTAAAACCCTAAGCTTCCTTAAACCCTAACAGCATTTTTCCAGAAAACATGAATGCTATTGGCTGTTGTTGTTTGACTCTGCTACCGAGTTACTGTTCCATTGGCTATTAACCAATCAAAACATTTCCTTGCATTTGTCTGTACGCTGCGTTTAGTTAAATGAAGGTGGTATTTACGAGCGTGCCATCGGTCAACCTTGGTTGACTCTCCATGCCATGTTCTTTGTTCATGTTTGCTACAATTTGTTCATCATCTTTCCAAATTCATTTCTCATCCAATTTAACTCCAAAAATCATGAAATTTTTTCCATCATTTTCACAAGAATGTCTATTATTTAATCATGATTTTTAATGAATTTTTGGTTGGCTGGATTTTTATTGGCTCTAGGGTTCTTAACATGTATGCTCATTTGATACCTTTTGCCATTCCTTTTGTGAAATGATCATGTTGCACCCATTTGAGTTGAAATTTTTTGTGGTGAATCTACACTCATCCATCTTCATTTTGATGTAAAGTTTGTGCATTTATCATATGTGGTGTGTGAGATATGATTTTCTGAAGTAAGGTGTGACAATTTGTGTCACACCAATGATATGCAAGTTCATGATTTTTGTTCACATGCTTCCTGGCTTCCAAATAATGTGAAATTTTGCATGAGCCATCTCTTATATGTCTAGTTGATGTGTGATTTTTCCTGGAATTAATTGAGCCATTTCCTATTTGTTTGTGATTTTTCTTCCCTGCCTAGTCAATTGTTGACTTTGTGTGACACACCTTGCCATTTCATTTGGGAAATTCTCATATCTTATTGTATGATCATGAAATTTCACATATGCATACTAGACATCTTGAGCTTTGCATTGGTGTTAATCCCATCCATTTCTCATCTGTTTTCATTTTGTTATGATTTTTTGAAGATGACACATGTTTTGTTGACTTCTTGGTGCATACTTGAAATTGTGTTGACTTCCTGATTTTAATTGACCATCTTCCCATGATCCAATTGAGCTGAAATTTCATATGCATGCTATGTTATGGATTGTGTTTGAGTATGAATTATTTCATGATTTTTGGAATTGATTATGTTTGGGTTTGAGCTTGGTCTTGATGTTGACCTTTTGTGTGCTCCCTCTTGCCATGTTTTGACTTCTTTGGTCTATAAAATGATGTTGATGAATGATATGAATGTGGGACCAATTGTGCTTGCTTCTTAAATGTTTGAACTTGATTTTGGTTGACTTTCATTTGCTGTTTTGACTTTCTCATTTGTTTTTGACCCTAGGCTTGTCCTAGTGGTCTCTTGGCTTATGTTGAGTTCATTTGTTTCAGGTTAAGCAACAATGCTTCAAAGAGAACAATCCAATTTGATTAAGCTTGATTGTTTATCATGAGCTAACCCTTTGTTTTGTAGGTGGTATGACTCATATGAGTTTGGTCTTGTGCTTTGGCACTTCTGATTTAACTGTTTGATTCATTTCCTTTTGATTTAAACTGTTGAACTGTTTACTGATTAGTTGGACTATTTCAGGTACCCTTTTAGTTGCTTAAGTTCTTTGAACTTGCTTGCTTTGCTATTTAGCAATTTGCTTTGAGGTAATCCCTCTTTCTTCATGTAGTCTGGAGACCCGGCCTGTTATTTGGCCGGGCAAACTGTCTGAAGTCCTCCTTAAGAGGCAATGCTTGTGTGTGTTTATATTTGTCCCAAGCAGGAAAAGTCCTTCAAGTAAGGCAATTGGTAGATCAAAGGGATAAGTAACCTATCCCCTACTATTCAGTGAGTCTTCTCATTGCTCCCATTACATGGTTGTAGCATTGAGATCAAAACCCAAGATCTATAGAGTCTAATGTGGAAAGAGCTCCATCTTTCTGAGCTCCCACACTTTCTGAAATGCTCTCCCTGATCAGGGATAAGAGCAATGAGGCACACCCCTCATCTCCTTTCATCTGCTTCACCTTAGCCTCTCAATGGCAAGGTTAAGAGCACCAGTAACCCTATTCCAGTTGGCTTCAATGCCTAACCCTCTTGTATGAGCCTCCCTGTTTGGTTATAGTGTGTGCTGATTGACTTCATTGCTTATTCTATTCATATGCACATGTTTGCTTGTATGCTCTATGCATTTATCATCATTTATTGCTCATCAATGCATGATCATCTCATTTGTCTGTGTGACATTATCATTGCTGTTTACCCATTGAGGACAATTGTAAGACCATTCATTGGCCATTGCTCCTATGATATGGAAGTGAGTATAAGACCATCACCTTGGCCACTCATCTTATCTTTGCTTGATGCATTTGATTGTATGTGAGGATACAACTGTAAGTCCCTGCAAGTTGGCATTTGTATTCCTAGGACCATACTGTGGAGGTTAGAGTAAGCCCAGACAGATTGGCATCTGACTTCCATGTTTTGTTTTTCTTTGTTTATGTGAGGTCGCAATTGTAAGTCCCTGTAAGTTGGCATTTGCTTTCCTATGATCATATGTTGGATATTGGTATAAGTCCAGACAGATTGGCATCCGGTATCCAAGTTTCTTTTTGTTTTAGGAGATTAGTGTAAGTCCATTGAGTGGCCTCTGATATCCATTTCTGTTTTAGGAGACTGGTGTAAATCCATCTATTGGTAT
Organism: Lathyrus oleraceus; assembly: GCF_024323335.1. NCBI lineage: Eukaryota > Viridiplantae > Streptophyta > Magnoliopsida > Fabales > Fabaceae > Lathyrus > Lathyrus oleraceus. Next base: position 11,369,915 of record NC_066585.1, on the reverse strand, counting down.
CCGGTATCCGCCTTTTATTTCTTTGTTTGAGGAGATTAGTGTAAGACCATTGAGTGGCATCTGATATCCAGTTTTATTTTAGGAGATTGGTATAAGCCTAGTGATTGGCATCCGATATCCGCTTTTGCTTTCTTCTTTGTTTGTTTGTTATTATCCATTGCTATTCCAAAGGACACACTTGAGTCATCTCCCATATGATTTCAAGAAGTGAACCTTCTAAGAAGTTTTACAATCCATCTCCATCCATTCATCCCCATTATGTCCTAAACCTTTTCACACTTTTGCTTTGCAAGTTGAAATAAGTGTTGTGCAAACATTTTCATGTTTTCTAACTAAAAACCTGGACCCCAAGTCCTTGACTTTTTCAAACTTCATTTCATAATACTTCTTTGAATCAATCTTAATCATACTTTGACTCCACTTTCATAATCACAATCAATTAACTTCACTCATTCACTTGTTTTGGCTTTGTCCATTGTTAATCTTTTCATGCATTAGCCATAGGTTTCAATTATCATTGTGGTTGATGTAAATCTTGCCTATCCTTAGTGAGTCGACAGTAAGACTTCCGTACTGAAAACAGGGCTAACCCCTCTAGTACGTCGAAGCTATCCTCGCATGGTGGATGTTGTTTTTGGTCGAGTGTTCTCCCATTGATAATGAAAAGCCTCAGTGCTTGTGTTTAAAACTGAATCCACCAACTTTTGGAAATCTTTTAGCCGAACTACGGCGTTTTGATCCTTACCTTTGATGGAAGGTACGTAGGCAGCGGGTTCATCCGTTCAAACCCAATAACCCAATAAAAAACTGTATATTCTTTTCTCATCATCCCAATCATGTTTGCACAATACTTATGTCATAACAAATAATAACTTTGTACAACAAGTGTGAAAAGGGCTCCCTAGGAGTACCTAGGACGTGATGGGTGCCTAACACCTTCCCATTGCGTAATTTACCCCTTACCCAGACTCTCTGATCTTTTTATTAGTTTTCTACGTGTAAAACTTCTTAGGCTTTTGTTCGCTTTTTAGCCAATCCTTTGGATAAATAAAAGTGCGGTGGCGACTCGAAAATTCATTGTATACCTTGCTTATGATTTAATCGATAGATCATATAGCGACGAATACACCGCTACAATGGATAAAGGCATAACACTGATACCGGCTCCTAAATTGCATAGAGCCTTATCTATGACAAATTTTCCTATGTGACAGGGTATAGAGAAACTACCAGGATCCTTAAGTTTTGGAGGCATATTCTGGATTATGGCGCTACATTCAGCAGTGAGTGTAACAGTTTCGCTATCTTCAAGTTTCCTTTTATTAGAAAGAATTTCTTTTAAGAACTTAGCATACGAGGGCATCTGCGTAATAGCTTCTGTAAACGGAATTGTGACGTATAATTGTTTCAGTAGGTCAACAAATTTTTTAAATTGGCCCGCATCTTTGGTTTTAATAAGCCTTTGAGGGTAAGGGATAGGTGGCTTATAAGGTGGTGGAGGTACATAAGGTTCTTTCTTTTCTACGGTTTCCTTATTACTCTCTTCCTTTTCCTTAGGTTTACTTTCTTCCTCGGTTGACTTTTTAGAGTTTTGGTTTTCCATCCTTGGATCAGACGGTCCTTCTACTTCCGTTCCACTTCTTAATATGATGGCATGAGCGTGGCTTTTCGGGTTAGGTTGGGGCTGTCCAGGAAATGTACCAGTTGGGACAGCAGTAGGCGCTTGTTGTTGAGCTACTTGTGAGATTTGTGTTTCTTGCATTTTGTTATGGGTAGCCAGGGCATCTACTTTACTTGCTAGTTGTTTAATTTGTTCGCTAGTGTGTACATTTTGGTTTAAGAAGTCCTTATTGGTTTGCTGTTGAGAAGCTATGAAGTTCTCTATCATGATTTCCAAGTTGGATTTCCTAGGAACGTTATTGTTAGGTGTAGATGGGATCGGCTTTTGATATCCCGGAGGTATAGCTGGGGCTTGATTTGGAGCTTGTCCTGGTGCGTATAAAGCATTATTACTCTTATATGAAAAATTAGGATGGTTCTTCCAGTTAGAGTTATAGGTATGCGAGTAGGGATTTCCTTGAGCATAATTCACTTGCTCTGCTTGGATTCCTGTTAGGAGTTGATAATCTGCAGGAGTGTGACCTTGGATTCCACAGACTTCGCAATTCTGAGTTGCGGCAACCACGGTGGCTGGAGGTGATACATTTAAACTTTCAATTTTCTGCGCCAGAGCATCCACTTTTGTATTAACATGATCAAGGCTACTTATCTCGTACATGCCACTTTTCGTTTGAGGTTTTTCTACCATTGTTCGGTCGCTTCCCCATTGATAATGGTTTTGGGCCATGCTCTCGATAAGTTGATAAGCATCGGCGTAAGGTTTATCCATAAGCGCACCACCTGCGGCGGCGTCTATTGTTAACCTTGTGTTGTACAAGAGACCATTATAAAAGGTATGAATTACTAACCAGTCCACTAAACCATGGTGTGGACAAAGTCTCATCATGTCTTTGTATCTTTCCCATGCTTCGAAAAGAGACTCGTTATCTTTCTGTTTAAATCCATTTATCTGGGCTCTCAACATAACTGTTTTGCTTGGAGGAAAATATCGGGCAAGGAAGACTTTCTTCAACTCGTTCCATGTGGTGACTGAGTTGGAAGGAAGAGACTGAAGCCATCTTCTAGCTTTATCTCTTAACGAGAAAGGAAAGAGACGAAGTCGAATTGCCTCTGAAGTGACACCATTAGCTTTAACAGTATCAGCGTATTGGAGAAATACGGATAGATGAAGGTTTGGATCCTCGGTAGGATTTCCAGAGAATTGATTCTATTGCACTGCTTGTAGCAGCGAAGGCTTAAGTTCGAAGTTGTTTGCTTCGATTGAGGGTGGAGCAATACTCGAATGCGGCTCATCTTGCGATGGAGTAGCGTAATCTCGAAGAGCACGAGCTGGTTTTGCCATCTCGGGTATCGACGAAGGAAGAAGATTTTTGAGGTCGGGCACTTCGATAGGAGGGAGATTGTTTGCAGCACGATATTCCCGAATTCGTCGTAAGACTCGGAGATATAGTTCAATATCGTTGATTCGTAAATAAAACGGCTCGCCTTGTGAGCGAATGTGTGGCATACAAATCAACGAAAGAAAAATGAAAAATAAAAATTGCCTTAGTCTCTACAGCGTAACAGGAGAGTTACGATATCGACTAAATAAAAATCCCCGGCAACGACGCCAAAAACTTGATCGCGACTTTATGAGTCGAATTGGGGTACTAACTGCAAGTGCACAGTTCTATCGCGTAGTTTTAAAAGATATTGATCCCATAGGGACTTATGAATCGATATACCATTTTCTAAGGTTACTTCGTAAAGCTAAGGCAGATGATACTTTGATTGTTCGGGGAAAAATAAAACTAAAACTAGATCTAAATTAAATATCAATTAAGCGGATATCGGTATGTAGTTCGTCGTAATTAGGGAATCAAATCTTCGTTGGTTTCTTGATTTAAAATAAACCTTTTCAGTAGACACTATTGATTAAAAGCCTTTTCTCAAACTCTCGCTCTGTTGAATAGACCATGACTTTATATTAACGTAGCTGTCACTTATTAGTTAAGTCCAAAACCACTTTTTGAAAACAATAGAATCTATAGAAACTCTTTTTATTAAAATAATAGCCGTTTAAACACCCTCGTCTCAAACTCTCGCTCTGTTGACTTAGATTATATAATTAAACTTAAATGCTTAACTTTCGTCCTCACATTTAACGTTTAAAAATACTTTTTGAAAAAGATTAGAATTTAATTAACTCTAAAAATTGCTTTCGCCCTGATTTAGAATTAATGTCCAATTTACACTGTCCAGTTAAAAACTCAAACTTTCGTTCTATTGATTTTAACTTCTTTATGTCTTTTACTCTCGTACAAAAACTTTGGGATTAACCCTGTAAATTGAGACTATAAAAAGAGTGATTTATTTTTAAATGAAATTAAACCAACTTAGTTTTGATTCCTTATTCCGCTTACTTTACATACCGATATCTAAATTAATTAGCCGGACATGCTAAACAGGTCTAAACAATTATCATGCTTAAATAAAACCATATCAGGCAAACAATATAAATAAACAGTAATGCAGGGCATATATAAATTAAAACAATAAATTAAAGAACCTGAATAATTAATAGCAATCTTGAACACTCCACCACAGACCGGTTGGATTTGTTCTTGAACTCTTCAATCGGACAGGAAAATAAAAGCGAAGGAATAAAATACTATGATCTAACGTAAGGTTAGATCCAGTAAAACATACACAATAGTTTCCGGTGTAGAAACTATTGCGTGAAAAATTAATTAAGTGCTTGAAAATTGACTGGAAAAGAAAAGGAAATAAAAGTTGCTATGGAGGTAGAATGCTGAAAAAAATAGAAAGTAGTAATAATAAAGCTATGCCAAAAACTGGAAAAATTCTCAACCTCCCTAGGGTTCCATAATTGGTCCTATTTATACCAATCCAATAAGTGACCGTTTCCTTCAAAGCCCATTCCGTTTGCTTCAACGAGTCTACTAGTCAAGCGGAGGAAAAGGAGTAACGTGCCTTCTGTTACGCGTCAAACCCAAAAATATAGGAATGGGGGTGTGACGGTCGTCACACCTTGTGTTACGCTCGTAACACTTAGCAGGGGGCGTGACGCTCGTCACGCCTTCTGTGGCGTTCGTCACAGGCTCAGCGCTCCTGGCTTGTAATTGTGGGTTGGGATTTTGCTTTCCTCATCTTTTTACACCCCCTTTTCTTCTTTTTTCACTTTTGCTTCAAATAAATTACCTGAGATAAATAGAAGGAAAAATACCAAGTAATCTCGAATAAAATGAAATAAATCGAAACAAATAATAATATAATTTAATTAAATCGAGTCAAAAAATGTGATATTATTTCATGTTATCACCCACAGATACAACAGACATATATATATGAATGCAATAAGGTAAAGCAGGTAAATAAATAACTGTACAAAAGAATAAACACCCAATCAAACAAGAAACCTACAAAATCTAGGAGGGACTCGCTTAGGGAGACCGTGTCCCCAGCAGAGTCGCCAGCTGTCGCAACCTAAATGCGAAACGAAACAACCGGCGAAAAAAGAAAGAAAATGACAGAAGAGTCGCCACCGTGCGTTATTTATCCCAAAGGAGCGAAAGGAAACGCTCGAAGTAAACCTGGAAAAAGGAAAGGACAAGACAAGGTCTCGCAACCAAATCTTGGGTTCGGGAGCCGATTATGCGAAGGGAAGGTATTAGCACCCCTACGCATCCGTAGTACTCTACGGGATCCACTCTTGTTGTTCTTGTCTAAAGGGTGTGGATTTATCTAATGTACTATTTACTAAAAGAGGGGTCAAAAGAAAATGACTCGCACGGATGTCGCATCCACTGCATACGTATCTCATCTGAATATGAGAATCAGAGTCTCCGTAGCTCGGCTACCTATGGGTTAAAGAGGAGTGTGCTCACTAAGACATCGCGTCTTATGCCTACGTATCTCATCTAGAATGAGAATCAGAGCGAACCGTAGTTCGGCTAACTACGGGTTTGTTTTGGACGAACGACGTTACTACGCAATCTATCGGATGCTCGACCTTTGGAGACTTACTCGGCTGTAACAGAAGGAGTAAACGTGTTCTTAGGAGAAGAAGAATCAATGAGTTTGTTTGTGTTCTAGGGATGCTCATGCAAAAAAGGAAGTCCTAGACGAAGGAACCGTGCTACCTTAGTTGACATGCAAACGAGAGATTATACGAAGCCTAGCAACCCTATGGGGAGACGATCACACCATACAAAACAAACATGCATAAAGTAAACAGCCAAAAAGGGGGCTCAAATATACATGGGTAGGGCTTTAATCAAGAGGGGTCATATCAACCTCGACAAACAAGCCATGGAAGGGTAATCAAACGGGCTCTTAACCACTGACACTGAACGTCAGGGTGACCAGATTAGAAGGGTAATGAGGATAAGACCTCATAGCTCTTAACCCTGGACAGGGTGAACTCATGACAAAAAGTGGGGATTCAGAAAGGTGGAACCCTCTCCACTGACTGACCGGACAAAAGATCTTGAGCTTTTGTTCTGAAGCATCGACACGTAGTGTGAGCATAAAGAACGACACACTGAATATCAGGGGATTGGCTACTAATCCCTTTTATCCGTCAATTGCCTCTTCATGGAGGTCTTTAGCACTGGTGCCTCTTCTTGGAGGTCTTTGGGCACAAAAGTAAACAAACAAAAGAAAATATTGCCTCCTATTGAGGTCTTCCAACTAAGAAAGCAGTAAAATGCGGGAAAGATGTAAAAGGGGTCGGAAGATCTACCCCACGGATAAAGATCTGAAGTAACAGCAACTAAAGAAACGAGAAACCCAGAGATCTCTCAAGCTGGCATCATCAAAGAAAGCAAGTCAGTACAAGTAATTGGAATAGATCTACAAGTGGTATCCCACAAATAAAGTGGAATACCAAGCAAGCTATCTCCTCAAGGGTCATGTGAGCCCTCACAAAAAACTCAACAAACGGGTTAGAATAATGAGATGCAATCAAGAATCGCACCAACAAGAGAAACATAACAACAAAGCGTCAGGTAAATAGTGCATGGATGCAAGAGAAAGCATGTCATAACAAACACCAACCAGATTAGAGCAAAAAACACCTCTGTCACGCTCGCTACTGCTTCGCTTAGCGAGGTGCTAGCGAAGCTTCGGTACAGGCTCGCCTAGCGATGTGCTAGCGAATGCCTGCGGGTTTTGGTTTCTTCTTTTGGTAACAGTCCGATTTCAGTAACCCCAAACCCTATGGTACGCATTTCAGAAATCAAACGATTACACATTCAGGGCATTGTTTTACACGTTCAAGCATATCTAAACCCGTGTGCAAAACCTAACGATACCCACTCTTCCAAATTTACCCATAATGCCTCATACATTTAGAGATTTCAAATTGAAGGCATAAAGTAATGGGAATAGGGCAAACCTGATCGGAGAGATCGAATGAAATTGAATTTGCCCGGTTGGGTTTGCAAAGCGATCTTAGGGTTTGTGTGAGATAGAGGTGGTAGAGGTGATCCTGTGCAAAGGAGTTCTTTCCTTCAATGTCTATGGAGACTGCTCTGGATTCTGTTAGCTCTTCTCTTCTGCCAGGGTAATAGGAATAGAATAGGGTTTGGCTCAATGAAATCCTGAATTTATAACCTGATTTTCGTGGCTTTGTGGGCTCAAATGAGAGAGGTCCAAGTCCAAGATTTTCTATTATATTTTGAAAACGCGTGCGCTTCGCCTAGCGAGTGTAAGACCTCAATTTTTGCCCTAAGATCCCTCATGGCATCATATCATATCATAACATTGCCTCAAGGATCATTGTGCACCTTGCCTTCTTTCTAGTGGGTGGGTTATCTTCTGAGTGTGGTTCTTGATCACCAAGCATGTCTAGCATTTGTATATCATTGCTTTTCATTTGTTTACTAACCAAAAGTACCAAAATATTGTAATCTAACCATGTTACTTGCAGATGAAACAAACTAGGTCAAAACAGTCAAATCACTCATTGAGCTATAGATGGTGACCATGTTTGAAGAATTTGGGCACCATGATCATTCATAAGAGATTCATATGAGTTGTGACACCATTTGGTATCAAGATCTCAAGTGGTAAAGGCTTGAAAGTCATCAAAGCATGACTCAGTCAACCAAAACCTTAGCAAAGTCAACTGTGGTCAACTGTGCATTTAATCAGTAATTTGAAGGTGGGAAATGGTTTGAAAGGTCTCATTCATGTCCATACAAGCCTCATATAACACGTCAAACATCATCATTGAGGAATTTGAGGTCAGACAAAAAGTTTCCCAAAATAGCAAGGACCTGTAATTTTCAACTGCCAAAAATGGAAAGTTCTTCTCCTCAACTTTACATCATCAAGCAAGCTTCAAATCAAAATTTATCCAACATGAAAGTTGAAGATCTTGCTCTTGCCTTTCCAAAAAGTCCAAGAACACTCATTTCTCATGTGTGGTTGACAAGTTATGATCAAATCATTGTCCATGGATTTTGAACTTCAACAAGGCATAACTTTCACACCAAAAGGCCAATTCATGTGATTCTTTTTGGAGCAAAATTCTCTTGATCCCTACTATCCATTTCATGCATCACATTTTATCAAAAATCATCACAAAAATATTTCATTTTTCAAGTGATTTAATTTGAATTCTTGGAGGGAAAATTTGAATTTGAAAAATATGCATCCTTTTCACTTCAAATCAATTTCATTTGCCTCTAAACTGATTTTGAAGTGCATTTCAAGTGGAATTTCGCACTGTAGCATGCCATGCATATGCAATAAGGGTGATTTTACTAATTGTCCAAAAACACCTCCATTTTAGCTAATTGCATTTACCATTTCACTAATCATGTTTAGGCATTGTTAATTAGGAGTATATATAGCATAATTCTAACTGAAAACCCTATCCACAATTCATTTTCTCAGATCCCAATCTCAAAAATCTCAAATTCTCTCAAAAATCTCAAAATTTTCTCAACTACTTTTCGTCAATTTCTACATTGCTTTCACTTGGTTCTTGTGTCAATCATCTTCTACAGGCTTTGTTGAAGATCTGTTTGTAGCCAAAGTGTGGAGATCTTGAAGAAATCGCAGCTGTTGAAGCAAGCTCATGTTCATGGCAGTTGGAGATCTCTTCGAATCTGGACATTGCTGAGCTAGTTTCTTGCTTCCATTCACCTTCCTCATCATCATTGAACACCTGTTTTGCCTTGCCAATACCTGAGGAGCTCGATTCCATCTCTGTTGCTTCATAGAGGTAAGAATTCGAATCCTCTAATTCATGAAATAATGGTATGCATCTTGTAGATCTCATCACATAGGTCACACTGCAACTTAGATCATGAAATTCCATTAAGAATTGAAGAAGTTATGTGGATCTGAATCTTTGATTGTGAAACTTGTTTAGCTCGATCTGATTAGCATGAGTGAAATTAATTGAAATGCTTGTTGTATTATTGATGTGTGTTAGATGCTGTTTCGAATGGTATATAGCTTGCTAGTTTCTGTGAGAATTTGTTCATCTTGATGAAGAACACCAAGAACAGTTAGGGTTTGCGTTTCCAGTTAGCTTTTGATCCATATCCCGTGTTTCTGCATGTTGTTTGGTGTTTGCAGCGCATGTAGTCGTCCACTTGGCACGTTTTGATTGGGGGCTGCGTTTCTTTTAATGAAACGCAGCGCTTTGTGTAGGCGCCAATATTCAAATCTTCCATGTAATTACAACAATGCCATTCGTGCCATTTATTGCATTTTATTTCCAAATGTTTATTTCATTTTATCATGAAACTTCAAAAAATCATAAATAATTCATGGAGCATCCAAATTGGTTGGGAATTTTTGCATTCATCTCCATTTTTCATCTAGTTTTTTATAGGTATAATAACACAAGTTGTGCACGGATGGTTTTTATTTTGGTCTAATGTCTTTGTTCATGTATGTTTTTTACATATGTTTTGCTATTTCATTCATGAAATCTTGATGCTTGCTCCAAAATGCTTGAAATTTTATATGCATGATCTAGACTCATTCCTGGTGGTTTTGGTATATGGTTTGCTAATTTTGCATTTCTGGATTGGGAGATATGATGTGATCTTTGGAGGTGTGACAATGTATGTCACACCATGTCTTATTCATGTTCTTGATTTTATTTTCCATGCTTATGCTATGCCAATTGCTCTGGATTTTTGCATGCTAATACTTATTGATGTCTAGTTTGCTTGTGATTTTTCCTGGAATTTTGGAATGCATTTTCTATTTGTTTGAGAATTTTCCCTCTGTTTGACCAATTGTTGACATTTTGTGAGTCATGATATCATATGTGTTGTGAAATTCTCATGCATTATTGGATGGCTTTGAAATTTGGCATGTGCATTATAGACATCTTGAAGTTTTCCATGGCTCTGATTGCATTCATTTATCATTTTTGGTCTCTGTTTTATGATTGCTTGAAGTTGATGCATGATTGGGTGCTTTGTATGAGCTTGTATGAATATGCTTGGACTTAGGGATTTTAATTTCCTTACTTCCAATTGTCCAAATGACATGAAATTTGGTGTGTTGCTCATTTAATGTGTTCTGGTTAAGCATGATTTTTCCTGGAATTTATTGAGCCATTTTGGTATTGATATGCTTGTGTTCGTTCTGTTTACACCATTGAGTTCCCAACTTGCCTAGTTTGACATGATTTGCTTATGAAATGCAATTGTTGAATGCTTTTGATATGAGACCAACTGGAATTTGTTCTTATTTGATAAATCTTGATTTTGATCAAGTTTCATGTTCTGTTTTAAATATTTTCTCCTCCTTTGACCCTAGGCTTTGGCCTAAGGGTTCACTTCTCACATTTGAGTTGTTTTTTCAGGTTAAGGAGCAATTGCTCTAAGGAGATTAATTCAAGTTGATTGATTTTGGTTTATTTGATTATCATGAACTAACTTGGTTTGTTTTGTAGGATGCTAACTCATTTGCTTTGAGTTTGTGCTTTGCACATGTGATTGATTGTATTGACTGTTGGTTCATATCTTGTCTGTTTTGACTTTGTGACTTGAATACTGATTATATTTGATTGATTTCAGGTACCATAGTTGCTTTAGTTCCTTTGAGAACTTGCTATTGCATTGCTTTGCTTAAGCATTGAGGTAGACTCTCTTGTCTCCATGTAGTCTGGAAGACCTGGCTTGTTACTTAGCCAGGCACTTGTCTGAAGTCCTCCTTAAGAGGCAATGTTTGTGATTGTTCAACTTTGTCCCCAAGCAGGAAAAGACCTCATATGAGGCAATTGGTAGACAAAATAGATATGTAGCCTATCTCCTACTATTCTGTGAGTCACTCACCTTGCTCACACCACATGTGTTGATGCATAGTGAGTAAAAACCCAAGATCTATCGAGTCTAACTTGTGGAGAGAGTTCCAGCTTTCTGAACTCCCACACCTTCTGATATTCAATGCTCTCTCTGACCAGGGATAAGAGTGATGAGGCACACCCCTCATATCCTTTCATCTGCTTCACCTTGGCTCTCAATGTCAAGGTTAAGAGCACCATTTACCCTATTCCAGTTGACTTTTAAGTCTAACCCTTTGATTGAGCCTAATTGTTTGGTTATAGTGTGTGCTAAATGACTTTGTTTGATTGATTGCTTGTTGCATTTGTACATGTTTGCTTGCTTGCCTTTGTGCACTTATCATCATTGATTGTTCATTATTGCATGATCATCATTGCATATCTTTGTGATCCATGTTTGGTTTACCCATTGAGGACAACAGTAAGTCCATTAATTGACCATTGTTCCTATGATTTGGAAGGGATAGAGTGCAAGACCATTTCACTTGGTCACTCATGTCCATTGCTTAGTGCATTGTTTGTTTGTTGTATGTGAGGATGCAATTGTAAGACCATGTTGTTGGCATTTGTGCTCCCATGATCATCCTTTGGAGGTTGGTATAAGTCCAGACAGATTCGCATCTGACATCCATGTTTTGTTTTACCTTAGGAGATTGGTGTAAATCCATTTATTGGTATCCGATATCCGCTTTTGCTTTGTGAGATTGGTATAAGACCATTAATGGCATCCGGTATCATTGTTTTTTTTAGGAGATTGGTGTAAATCCATTTATTGGTATCCGGTATCCGCTTTTGTTTGTGAGATTGGTATAAGTCCATTGATGGCATCCGGTATCACCTTGCTTTTATTTGCTTACTTGCATTGTGGCCTATTCCTAAGGACATACTTGAATCATCTTCTATATGATCTCAAGAGGTGAACCTTTCTAAGAAGTTTTACATTCCATCATCCATACCCTCTTTGTCCTAAACCTTTTCACACTTTGCTTTCAAAAACTTTTGACTTGTTGTGCAAACATCTTCATGTCTTTTCAAATTAGAAACCTGGACCCTAAGTCCTTGACTTTTCAAACTTCATTTCATAACACTTCTTTGAATCAATCTTAATCATACCTTGACCATGTTTTTGTGAATACTCATAATCAATTAACCTCACACATTCAATCGTTTTGTGGCTTTGTCCATTGTTAATATGTTTTCATACATTAGCCATAGGTTACAATTACCATAGCGGTTGATGTAAATCTTACCTTATCCTTAGTGAGTCGATTGTAAGACTTCCGTACTGAAAACAGGGTTAACCCCTCTAGTACGTCGAAGCCGTCCTCGGATGGTGGATTGTTGATTCGGGTAGAGTTTTCTCCCATTGGTAATGAAAAGCCTTAGTGCTTGTGTTGTAAAATGAACTCACTAATTTTTGGAAATCTTTTAGCCGAACTACGGCGTTTTGATCCTTACCTTTGATGGAAGGTACGTAGGCAACGGGTTCATCCGTTCAAACACAAAAATAATAAAATTGTACATTCTTTTCGCCTCATCCCATTCATGTTTGCACAATATGCCATAAACAAATAAACATTTTTTATACAACAAGTGTGAAAAGGGCTCCCTAGGAGTACCTAGGACGTGATGGGTGCCTAACACCTTCCCATTGCGTAATTTACCCCTTATCCAGACTCTCTGATCTTTTATTGGTTTTCTACGTGTAAAACTTCTTAGGTTTTTGTTCGCTTTTTAACCAGTCCTTAGGATAAATAAAAGTGCGGTGGCGACTCGATTCATTGTATGCTTTGCTTATGGTTTAATCAATATATCATATAGCGACGAATACACCGCTACAGCGAGCATGACAATTCAGATTTGCTAAGCGACCCACGCTGCTCGCCTAGCGAGCATGACAGCTCAGGCACAAACTTTTGCTCCTTCAAGATTAGCGTTTTGACTGATGAATAACCCCCATTTGAACATGTTGGAAGTAACTCAAGTCATTCCCTTGTGTTGACCGATCACCCAGATAGAACCCACAAAGTGTCTTGGATGATATTCAAGCTTCTTGGAGCTAATTCTGATTGACATGATGAAATGCAATATGAAATGTTAAATGACCTAAAAAATGAATGCATGAATGAGGGGGTAAATTTTGGGGTATTATAACATGCCTCAATTAAATCAAAGTAGATAGCAAAGAGCATGAAGCTCCATTATAGGGAAGATGATACCAATATAATAACACAAGCAGAGATTGAGAATGAAGTGTTGGAGTACAATGGGAAGATAATGGAGGAGAGGGATAAAAACTTCCAGTACATAGATATTGAAGCCATGAGAGATGGAGTACAACTCAATATGGAGCACATAATTTATCTTGTTAGATCTGTTACTGAGCCAGATATTTTCAAAGCCTTAACAGATATTAATGACTTGAAAATCCCCTAGTTTGGATGGCTATAGTGCCATATTTTTTTAAAGCTAGTTAGAGCATTGTTAAAGGTAACATGATAGCAGCTATCATGGAGTTTTTTTGGAAAGATAGATTGTACAAGGCATTCAATTATGTTATGCTCACACTCATCCCAAAAAGTGACGATGCCAAGTACATTAAACAATATAGATCAATTTTTGTTTATACCACCTATCGTACTGCGAAAAATACCTGAGCGCATCGCACACTCAAAGATACAACAGAGACATCACCAAACTTTATTTATTCCTGAAGGAAATGGAAAACATCAATAAAACCCAAAGGAAGAGAAAAGGGTAATGAAATTGGTTATGCAAGGGGAAGGTATCAACACCCCTCACATTCGTTGTACTCAACGTGAACCATTTTGATTGTTCTTTGTTCGACTGGGTGTTACTATCTAAAGATCACTTGCAAAAGGGAAAAAAGGTTTAATAATTAGCGTGCTCACCAAGGATTCGAACCTTTGTGCCTACGTATCCTCTTAGTGCAATAAGGAAATCAGAGCTCTATAATTCGTGGTAGAAAAGAAGCCTGTGTAGGTTGTTTTTATGGAATTGTTATAATCGTATCCTAGAAGTGTGTAGATATTAGCTAAATTGATCCTAGTTCGGATACTCCAAGCTTTTAGTGCGACTGCTAAGGAACGAATTATAAAATTTATTTTGAAAAGAAAAGAAAATTATTTAAAAAAAAGGTTTGCATGATAAAAGAAAACGAAAGAGTTGATTGAATTGCATTAACATAAAAAATAACTTGCATTGCAAAGAGTTGTGAAGTGAAAAATATTGTTTTAGACCAATGATTGTGTTGTTGAATCCATAAGATAAGTATGTCTGAACCAAAGAGTATGGCATTAACCAATAAATGGTATAGCCAAAGAGAAAACATGTTTTCCTAAGCACGGGGTCTGACAAGGTAAACAATGCATGAAAAAGGGGTTTGCCTAAGCAGGAGGTCTGACAAGGAAACCAAGAAAGAAAATGGTTTGTAAAATAATGAGGTATGACAACATAAACATGCATGAAGATAGCGTTTTCTTGACCACTAGGTATGACAAGGCAAATAATCCATGAGGAAGAGGTTTGCTAAGCATGAGGCCTGACAAGGAAACCAAGAAATAAAAAGGGTTTGTCTAAGCATAAGGTCTGACAAGACAAACATGTATGCGAATGAATTTTCCTAAGCACGAGGTATGACAAGGAAAACAAACAAGAAAGAAAAGGGTTCTTGATTCAAAAATGGGTATTTTGAGCATGAGGTACTTGACCCAAAGAAGATATGAAAGTCCAAAGAGTGTAATTGTTTGGACCAATGATTATGTTGTTGGATCCATAGGATATGTACGTCTGAACCAAAGAGTGTGGCGTTAACCTATAAATGGTATGGCCAAAGAGAAAAAGTGTTTGCCTAAGCACGAGGTCTGACAATGCAAATAATGCATGAAAAAAGGGTTTACTTAAGCATGAGGTATGACAAGGCAACCAAGAAAGAAAAGGGTTTGTCTAAGCACGAGGTATGACAAGACAAACATGCATGAAAAAAGCATTTGCCTGAGCACTAGGTCTGACAAGGCAAACATGAAAGAAAGAAAGGGGTTCTTGATTCAAAAATGGGTATTTTGAGCATGAGGTACTTGACCCAAATAAGATATGGAAGTCCAAAGAGTGAAATTGTTTGGTCCAAAGAGAAGAGTATTATTGATGAATCAGTGTTGCACTATTGAGATGCTGAAGAAGACTTGACAATTATTTGATTTGAATTGTACTAAAGTCTATGAGTAGAAGTGAATACTATGAGAAAGTGGGGCATTCGTCACGTACCCAAAGATATTCAAAATGAGGATAAGAATTCTCCCTCTTATTCCTTCTCAACTACTTAAGGTCCGTGGCGTGTAATCATCATCATAACTGACAAGTGTTGAAGAAGATTATTTTTGTTTCTCCTGATGATGAAGTGTTACTTGTGAGGAAGTAGAGTTGACAATTATATGATTTGAATTGAACTAAAGTCTATGAGTAAAGGTGAATACTCTGAGCAACTGGGTCATTTTTTCCGTTCCCAAAGATATTCAGAATAAGGATATGAATTATCTCTCTTATTCCTTCCCTACTACTTAAGGTTTGTGGCGTATAATCCTGATCAGAACTGACAAGTGTTGAAGGGAAACCTTTGTGCTTGAACAATAATCTAGTCGTTAGTCTGTCTGACTTGTATTTACTTGAATATGAAGTCTTGGAATGTCCAATGTAGCTGTAGTACCGGGGACTAGTCTTATCAAGTGATCAAGAGACTTCTGATCACTTGACTAGACTAAGGGAATATGCATATGTCAAAGGATTTAGTTGATCAAAGAAGACTTTGATCAACTTAATCAAAAAGGGGAAAATTCAATTGTAACTCAAACACCTAAATTCTAAGGAAAATCAAAGTAACAACAGGTTTCAATGTCTAAAGTTAACCTAAAGCTAGGGGGACAAAGCATGTTATTAGTAAAAAACTAATTAGAATATTAATCCTAAAACTTTATGATTAATTCTAACTAAATGCATTATTTCTATTATTTTTACCAAAACATGAATTAAAAAAAACCTAAATTAATGATATCATTTCAATTATTTTTCTAGTATTTCATGTTAAAAAGCATTAAAAAGAACCTAAAAATAAATTAAAATGTACTAAAAAAATTAAAGCAAAATAAAAGAACAAAAAACAATCCAAAGGAAGAAATCCCAAGAGCCAGGGGTGTACGTGGCATTTGCAGGGGTATGGATGCAGCAAATTTGGCTCGTCATTGTAAGAAGCCAAAAATCCACATGAGACTTGTTCATGAGGGGGTATAACGTGGAAACAGGGGTTCTCGGGAGTAAAAAGACACGTGCTTGAGTCCCATTGTCATACCCCAAAATTTGTCCTCCCCTCTTCACTTTTCATCTAACTTTTTACTTGAGATTCATTTGTACTTATTCATGCCTTATTCATGTGTATTATTCATCCATGTTAATACATTCTAATAAGCATCCTAAATTCAAAGCTTATGGTTAATAAAAACCATGATTTTTGCTTGAGGATTATGGTATTGCTCAACATATGAGGGGGAAACCCTAATTTCTTGATATGTGGGACCTTGATTCATGAAGCCTCTAACATGGTATTCACATGTGCATCATGAAACCCTAATCAGGGATTAGTGAATGGTACTTGTGTGCCTTTTTGGCTTGACTTTTGACTATGGGATTAACTGAAACCCTAATTCATGAGGAGGAAGTTCTTGACCATCATGTCATGCATCATCAATCATTAAATTTGTTTTGTGCATAAGAATCATCCTCAATCCATTGATTCCAAGATCATAAATCTTTGGTCTTTGAATTCATGTCTGCATTGATGCATTGATCTTTGGTTCATTGTTTGTCCTTGACCCATTGTGATTCATAAGGGCATTCATTATTGTTTAATCCATGTAGCTTGGGCCATTTGGTTCATGTGTTATCATATGATCATGATTTAATTGGTTAAAAGTATTGGATTCATGCAAAGATCATTCAAAAGTTAAGTTTTAATTCACATACGTTCATGACCATTCCATTCAAATAATTGGTTTTTCATTCATTTGTCAAGGAATACATTGGTTCATTACAAAAAGAAATAAAAAATTACATTTTTATAAAAGTTAATTTTTTGGTCAATTGTTGACTTTTTGGTCAAATAGTTGACCAAAGTCAACCATTGTGTTTTGTCATCCTAAAACTCATATTAATGGCATTTACATCTATACTTGATCCCATGAGTCTCCATGTTGCTTCATGATTAAGAAAACTCCATTTTTTGCAAAGTGGACCACACCATGTCATGACTTTGTCATTTGCCTTGCCAAACCAAGCCTTTCCTTGCACCTTGCTTCCATACTTTCCTTGCACTTGCTTTCCATATTTCCTTTAATAAGAAAAATGTCCTACAACCCAAACATACATCACAAACATGGCATAAGACACATTGGAAATCATTGTCCAAAATTCAGCAAAAACCAAAGCTTACCATGGCTGCAAGTACATGAACTCTGCCTTACTACTTCATGCACAACCTGCACAATAAAACATACCACAAAAAACAACAATTCAAACATTGGAATACCATACACAATTTAAACATTCAATCCCATATTCCATAATTCAATTCCCTAACATTTTCCATAACTCATTCCCATATATGCCTAAGTTTCTAACAAGCAGCCTTAAGACCAATCACATTGCCAAGCAAAGTTAGATCAATGCACATAATAGTTCACAACACAAGCACAACCTACAAACATAATTACTTCTCAAGCATTACAAGGCCAAGAAACAATTGAACCCTGTAGCGATAAATTCGTGACCATCAAGCTATGGATAAACTTGACATTAACAAAACCAGAGTCGTCACTGCGCTTTTATTGTTTCCAAAGGAAAAGGGAAAAGTATGAACAAAACCCAAAGATAAGAAGTTTTAAAATCAAAACTAGTAAAATGCCATAGATTACAGGTAAGGGGGTTGGTTAAACAGAGGTAAGGTGTTAGCACCCAAAGTGTCCTAGGTACTCCTAAGGAGCCATTTTTTTGTATGCATATGTTTTTAGGTATAAAAGATTTTTGAGGAAACAAAATAGAGTGTGGGGGTGAGAAAATAATTCATTGATTATATTTTTGTGTTTGACAAGACCTTCGGTCTCGTGCCTACGTACCAACATAAAAATGAGGGATCAAAACCTCATAGTTCGTGGTAAAAATTTCAAATGAGTTGGTGAATTGTTTTTAACAAAAGTTTAATAATAAAAGGCACAAAGGGCCAAAAATTTGAATGGAGTTATTAATTCTTTTTGTCTTTTGAAATTTTAATTCAATATGATTAATTTTATTTACAAATTTGATTTAAGAAAGAGTTTGAAAATTCAATGGCATAAGACCAAAGTTTCTAATTATTAAAACAAAGTCTAAGTTTGAAATCACAAGTAAAGAAAGTTTTTGAAAAGGGGGAGATATTTTGAAATTTAAGAAGTGGGAGGAGATGAAGAGGCTATCATAAGCACAAAGTTAAAAGTTAAGAGTTGAAAAGATCTGACCAATGGGATGCAATCCAACAGACAAGAATGTCATATAGAAACCCATTTTCCTTTGGACTTTAATCAAGCAATGATCAACAAGCAATCAACAATATTCAAGCATCATGAAGATCAAGGCATCAAATAAAGATGGCCACATCCAAGAAAGTAACTCCAATAGCTAGCAATCTTCATTGTCTTTCAATGTATCAGATGAAATATTCCTTGATCAACTCATAATAAAACATCAGGCACAAGATCAAAATAACAATTAAGCACAAAGACATAGTAGCAGATGAACCCAAGAAATTCCCAAGGCTTGTATCAAATGAAGGCATATTTCAAAATAGCCCAGTCTTAAAATTTTGGCATTGGCCAAGTCCTTTTAGCACAAGGAATGTTGTCTAATCCTAAGTCCAAAAGTTCAGATCAAGTTCAACAGTCCACCAAATGTTTTTTTAGTTTTTTTTCTTATTATTAGGTATTTTATGGTCCTAAGACCACAAACAAAACCAAAACACACAAAAAATATATATATACAATCACAAGATATGGCTCAAATGATCAAAGTGAAAATGACATAATCATAAACAAGTTATATGAAATATAAATGGCAATGAATGATAAATGACTGAAATTTAAATTGCATAATAGTAAATGACTTGAAAGTAAATTAATATTAACAAGAGTTGATCAAATGTTAGTCAAAAGTTAGTCAAGTGTTAATGGTGATTTTAATTGATTAAGTCATTTTTTGGAGAACACTCAACCATTCATTCACAAGTATGAATCCTTAAACCAAGACATCTTCCATGAGAAGGGCTCTAACTTGGATAATTCAACAAGTATGTCACTAGCTCCCATTAAAGGAAAAAAGGTCAAGTCTCCACACAATGCCATGATGAATGGGAGACTTACAATCTCACTTACTAGAATGCTATGTCTTGAGGGTCAAATTTAGCTCTATGTTAAGCAATCGTAATTGGACTTATGTAGAAGTCACAACTATCTGAGGCCGTACAAATTTAGGTGTTAATGCATGTTAGAGGTTTGGTATGAAGAACTAAACTCCTAAAACATACCACGCACTAAAAGAAAAGTCAAAAGGGAGATACCTATCTCAGTCATACTTGTATTGATTCATCTGACACAAGGTCATTGATAAATCAATTAGCCTTTAGACATTAGAGATTTCATTGGTCAAATGAGGGAATGGGAAAGAATAGGGATGAAGATGAATAGGAAGGGGGAGATAGAAACACAAATTGATCATGGGAGGAATTTCATCAAATCAAAATTATCCATTCATTTTGGAAGATGAAATATATATTTCATCAATCCCCTGAATCCAATGGTTTTGATCCAACAAAAGTCAAATCAATCTTGACCAAGACCTAAACAGAAAGTCAAACATCACAACATAAAAATGGCTCAACATAATTTTTAAATATTTAATCAATTAAAAATCAATTTAAAAATGAATTTAAATGCATTTTAATCTGGTCAAAACCTAAAATCCCTTCAAAACACCAAATAAATGCCCAAGGGATTTATCCTAGGTCAAAGGATCTTAAACAAAAAATTTCACAATTTTTAAAAAGTCAGAAGTATTTTTAAATAATTTAAAATATGCATAAAAACATTTAATTCATGAAAAATATCAAAATTAATCCCAAAAATAATTTTAATTTAGAATAGGAAGAGAAAAATATTTAAAGATTTTTGGTGAAAGTCTCATATTTTTTGGATTAAAAATGAAATTAATATGAATTAAACAAAATAAAGGGATTAAATGAAAAAAAATCAGAAAATAAAAAAAACAAGGGCCATTAGATCTCCCTCATTAGTTGAGGTGGAAGATTTGATAGCCACGCGCTAGACTGCACCAAACACCTGAGTCAAACGTGCAACACAAGTGGTAATCAAAATGGAAGGTTGAGATTAAAACCTGGATTCATGATCAGATGGCTTGGACCTTGCCAACGCATCACCGAAGCCTTAGCTCCGACCATCTTCTCCGGTGGACCTCACCGGAATGGTCAACCCTAAACCAAATGAAAAAAGGAAGAATACATGTTTTTGAAGGAGAAATGCCCAGGAGTACGAATCTGACCTCCTTTTCTTCCAATTCCAAGTATGTTGAAAGATACATGGATTTGAAATTTGAGGTTCATGATCTGAGTTGCTTCGATTTGACCTCAAAGCAACTCAATCTTATTTCCTACATTGGTAGGACTTCAACAAACCAACAATCAATCAAAATGAATGAGAAATAAGAGAGAATCGAAGAAGAAAAGTTTCTGAAATTTCACCTTCGAGGAGCTTCAAATTGGCTTGATCTTGCTTCCAATTTGGCTTGGCTTGACTCTAGAAGCTTGCAGAAGATGATTTGGATGGTTAAAAAGCTTGGACTCTTGGAGTTTCAATTCAAAAACAGAATGAGAATTGAAAATTGATTTCTCAAGAAATCTTCAAGATTATCCTTTCAATGGGGTTTGGGAGAGAATGGGGACAGAGCATGGGAAAAAGGACTCATTTTCTGAGCTCAAGGAACTTGTATTTATAGGATTACTCATTACTTTTAGCACACTTCAAAAATTAGCCAAAATTGGAAAGGTGAGATGCATGCTTGCATGGGTGTGCGATAGGCCCATGAGATGATGTAATTCAGTCCAAAAGTGATCATGAGCAATGCTGAAAGTGCAACATGAAGCCATGCATTTGAAATTGAAAAGTGGTCATGAGATTCATCCAAATGGAACCATGAAGATTAGCCATGCGCAAGTCATTTAAACCTTGGCCAAATGAAGTGATTTTGGACTTTTTGGAAAGGTGAGATCAAGGGGAACAACTTTCATGTTGAAATTTTTTACATTTTAAGCTTGGATCATGATGAATTTTGAGGTGGAAGTTTGGAAAATCAAACATAATTGAAAATTTTCTAAGTTCCAAGTCAAATGTTCACTTCTTCCACCTTGAATAAATTTTTCTATGAGCTTCAAATGGAAAACTTTCCTTCATAAAATTTGAGCAAGTTATGGTCCTTGGAAGTTGACCTCCTAACTAGGGCATAGACAAAATGACCTATAATCATTCACCACTAGAAATGACTTTACAAGCAAAACTAGATCTTTACCTCAACATGAAAGTTGTTTGGAATGTCATAAGGAGTAACTTTTCTCTTGGGATCATTTTCATATGACAAATATTGTATGAGATAGGGTCTAGTAAACCCCAATTTTGACCAGTTGACTTTCTCTAGTCAACCACCTTGAATCATCTTGCAAACTTGAAATTTTATTGATCTTTTGGACTCATGGAGAATCATGTATGAATAATATGATGTAATATTAAGTATCCCTTGAAATATTTGATCAGATGATGAAGAAACTTGATGAGGAAGTCACACAAGACGCCCATGGCTTCCAAGGCAAACAAGCTTCAAACTCTTGATGAATTCTTGATCAAAATGATAAATGAAGATCATGGGGGCCCATATATGATGTCTAGAACCAATGCTAACCATATCTTGATTGATATCCTTGCATTGAGGTTCCTAAACCCTAGTTGTGAACTTGATGAGGCATTGATGGATGCACACACTACCTACAAAAGAAACAAAGCTATACATAAACATATTTTTGGTATTTTGGTTAGTAAATAATGAAAAACAAAGTACGATATAATGAAATGTGCTTGGTGATCTCTCCCAATGCAAACCCAATGAATGATAGGTAAGGATGATGCCAAGGTGTGATCCCAAAGCCAGTGCAAATGATGGGATAGCATGAGGGATCTTAGGGTCAAAATTGGGGTCTTACAGTTGCCCCTATTTAAGGACATTCTAACTGAGGATGTGAAGGTTAAAATCTTCGTATCATCTCAGTAGAATGGACTTAAATAACAACATATAGAAACAAATTTTGGTCCCTAAGAGACCTCATGATGCATATGATATGAATGTTAAAATAATCTTTGTGGGGAATATATTGCCATAAAGGAAAAGAATCCGGAAGAGACTGAAGGTCCACGGGAGCACCATGAATTTCGTAAGGAAAACTCATTGGGGAAACAAAGACTCTGGGGGGATAACAAGCTACGCATAGGCTAGGCTACGACTTGAAAACCGCTGGAGACACGAGGGGAATTTCCATGAAAATAAATCAATGGAAGGTCTCAGAATGGGGATAAGGGAAATCTGCAGGGGGTAGGAAAAGATCATAACAAAACTGAAATATTTAAACCAAACAGGGGATGGAGATTTCACTGAGGAAATACGCACTCAAACTCAACTGGGGAAGAATGAACCTCAACACAGGAGTAAAAGATATATATTATCTATTTTAGATTACAGGGTAAGAATATAATACACTCTGGTAGGAATTACAACTACCAGTTACTGGGTAGAAGACCAAAGAGAAGAGAAAATCCGTCACTAATAAAAGTGAACATATTAAGGATAGACTCGATAGGGGAAAGTAGGAATTACAACTACCAATTACTGGGTAGAATACCAAAAAGAAGAGAAAACTCGTCACTGGTCAAAGTGAACATATAAAGGATAGACTCTCTAGGGAATAAAATAGGGATTACAACTACCTTATTACTAGGTAGAAAACCAAGAAGGAAGAATATCTGTCACCGGTTAAGATGAACATATCAAGGATAAACTGCTTGGGGAGATGTGAAAACAAATCCGCTGGGGAAAGCAAAAGAAGTAGATTACATTTTACCAGGTATTGGGTAAAAGTAATGTAGTCAAAAATCGAGAAGAATATTACCAGTTACTGGTTAATAAACTCTTAGGGGACCAAAGTACCCATCTAGGTAATAACTAGAAAGAAAACGGTCAAACAAAGACTCAACCCAATGAGGACATAACTCAAGGGGAGTGGTTCCATCCAGATGATTAAATGGGGGAGGAAACTGAAATAATAATCATCCACGAGGAAATAACTCAGTGGGGAATGAGAAAGGTTAAACTCTTTCTGCTTAAGTGGCCGACACTCTACAATTGAAGGAAGACATACACACCAAATCTGCCAGGGTAAATAATATTACCGAAGCAGGGGATCAGAAGGGAAAATCGAATGTGATAAAATTCATAATGAAATATCTGATGTTGTGTTTTACGCATGAATATGTATGTATATGATAATGATTATGCTGACAAAACAACACAAAGGATACAAATAAAAAAGATTTGAATCACAACTACAACACTCGGCTAATCTCAACAAGATGGAAACACCAACTGGAGAAAATGATAGGGATGAAAATAAATCATCTAGCTCTAAATAAATCAGCTCTGGCTGGGAGAGTCATAGAGAACATGCTTCCAGTCAATCACGACAAACTCTACGGGTAGAGTACTGCTGAAGGATGATCAACCAAACATGCCGAGGATAGAAAAAGGCCCTGCTAAGGATCCAAATTGTCAACACTGTGGAGAATTTTAAGTCAACACCATATTATAACGGGAGACAACCTTGTAGGGCACAAAAAATCAAACACTGCTCGGAATCAAATATTGTCGGGAACGAGGGATCTTCATATTAGAAAATGAACTCCGTCGGGGAATACAAGAGGTAAAACTCAGCATGAGGATTTAAGAAAGCTGTAAGACCCCAATTTTGACCCTAAGATCCCTCATGCTATCTCATCATATACATTGGCTTTGGGATCACACCTTGGCATCCTCCTTACCCCTCATTCATTGGGTTTGCATTGTGAGAGGTCACCAAGCACTTTTAATTGTATCATACCTTGTTTTTCATTATTTACTAACCAAAATATCAAAAATATGTCTATGTATAGCTTTGTTTCTTTTGTAGGTAGTGTGTACATCCACCAATGCCTCATCAAGCTCATATATAGGGTTTAAGACCCTAAATTCAAGAAGATCAATCAAGAGATGGTTCACATTGACTCTAGACATCATGTATGGGTCCCTATGATCTTCACGTATCATTTTGATCTAGAATTCATCAAGAGTTTGAAGATTGTTTGCCTTAGAAGCCCTAATTCATCTGGGTATCTTTTGTGACTTCCTCAGGAAGTTTCTTCATCAATTGATCAAATATTTCAAGGGATACTTCATATTACACCATTTTACATATATGTGATCTTACATGAGTCACAAGGATCAAGATAATGTCAAGTTTGTAAAATGGTTCATGGTGGTTGACCAAAGAGAGTCAACTAGTCAAAACTGGGGTTCCCTAGACCCTATCTCCTACAATTTTTGTCATATGAAAATGATTCCAAGAGCAAAGTTACTTCTAATGACATTCCAAACAACTTTCATGTTGAAGTAAAGAGCTAGTTTTGCTTTTAAAGTCATTTTGTTATGGTGAAAGATTATAGGTCATTTTGTCTAAACCCTAGTTAGGAAGTCAACTCCCAAAGACCATAACTTGCTCAATTTTTATTAGATGAAAGCCATTCAAGTTCCATGATTAAATTCAAGATGTACTTTTCAACTTTCTATAACAACAAATTTATTATCTACCATTCATCTCTAAGATTTTGATGATAACAAAGGATGAAAATGGTACCCTAAGAAATTTATTTAAGTATTCAGGACTCTAATAAAAAAGAAGTCAGATAGACATACATCAGATACAAACACAAGTTCTGAATGACCACTTAGAAGACACTTAGGCAGAAGTTCTGACTCTGAATAAAGGAAGCGCACAAAGCGTAACAAATAAAGAGATCTGAGACACTCTGAAGCGGAAGAGCGCACTCTAGGATCTGAAGCTTTTACACTCTGGCGAATTCATTAGGAAGACGTCAAGAACCTCTAAAGACAGTCAAATGCAATCAACTATCTGAAGATATACTTGCCAAATAGAAACTCTAATATTCTAACATTATGATTCAGAAATGATCTCCAAAGACTTAGCTATTAAGACTTCCACTTATGGCAAGAATCTAAATTAGGAAGAAAGTTATAGTGCCCCAAAACTGCTTTGGAAAGAACACAGAGAGTAATGACATTAATCATACATCATTTCAAAGATCCTGTTATTCAACGGTCTCCTCATTCAACTCCTATATAAAGGATGAATCACTTTGCTAAAGAAGACGACGGAAACACACGAGAATACAACACTACTTTCATATCTATTATTCATTCTCTTTCTCACACGAGTTGCTGCTCTAAAAGTGTGAACAATACTTTTGTTCTTACCTTGTGTAATTTCTGCTTACCTAGAAGCACTAAGCATTACTATAATTCTATTTATTTGTTGATTACTCCTCAAGTGACTTGTGCAGTCTGTAAACCTGAGAGGGCTAAGAGATCTTTA
Source organism: Lathyrus oleraceus (assembly GCF_024323335.1). NCBI lineage: Eukaryota > Viridiplantae > Streptophyta > Magnoliopsida > Fabales > Fabaceae > Lathyrus > Lathyrus oleraceus. Next base: position 11,344,125 of record NC_066585.1, on the reverse strand, counting down.
TCCTCTTAGACAATCCTTTTTGTAATCTTTCAAGATTAATGGATTAAGTCCTTATTAAAGGCGAAATCACCTTGGTTGGGTGGACTGGAGTAACCTTGATTTCAAGCGGACCAGTATAAAAATTCAGTGTTGATATTATTTATTTTTGCGTGTGTCTCTTTTCAAAAGTTTTTATTATAGTTAAAAACAATTCAAACCCCCCTTTCTTGTTTTTCTCTACCTTCAATTGGTATCAGAGCTTCGAATCTGTTATTGATTTTCTAATCAAATACTTAATAGTGTAGAGAGATCCAGCGTGAGAAAAACACTATGGGTAACACCAATTAAAGAGATAGTTACAATGCCAAACCTCCAATCTTTGATGGAGAAAAAATTGATTACTGGAAAGACAAAATCGAAAGTTTCTTTCTGGGTTATGACACTGATATATGGGACATAGTTACCATTGGCTACATACCTCCTGTATCTGATGCTGTTATTGCTATTGCCAGAAACAAAACGACAGATGATCAGAAGCGTGACTTTAAGAACCATCACAAAGCCAGAACAATACTGCTGAATGCCATTTCCTACAATGAATATGAAAAGATCACCAACAAGGAAACTGCCAAAGAAATACTTGACTCCTGAGGATGACTCACGAAGGAAATTCACAAGTCAAAGAGACAAAGGCTATGACTCTAATTCAGAAGTAAGAAGCTTTCAAGATGGAGGACGATGAAGCTATAGAGGTAATGTTTTATAGATTTCAAACTTTGATTGCAGGACTCAAAGTTCTGGACAAAGGCTACACAACTGCAGATCATGTCAAAAAGATTGTCAGGAGCTTACCAAAGAAGTGGAGACCCATGGTCACCGCATTAAAATTATCAAAGGATCTGAACAACATAAGCCTAGAAGAAATCGTTAGCTCCCTCAGAAGTCACGAGATAGAACTTGAGGAAGATGAGCCCCAAAAGAAGAACACATTTGTAGCCCTGAAGTCCATATCTGAGAGACGTAAACCAGAAAGGAATAAATCCCTCCAAGATGAAGAAGACAATGACGACTCTGAAAAGGAAGACTCTGACGATGAAGAAGAGTTATCGCTTTTGACCCGAAGAGTGAAACAACTCTGGAGAAAAAGGAATAATAATTTCAGAAGACCAAGACCCAAGGGAGATCGCTCAGAATCAACTTCCAGAAGCAAATCAAACAAAGAGGTAACATGTTATGAATGTAAAGAAACATGTCATTAAAAAATGAATGCCCAAAGCTTAAGAAAGAAAGCTATAGAAGAGAAAGTTTCAAGAAAAACTCCTTTAAAACTAAGAAGGGACTCATGGCCACCTGGGACGACACTGAATCAGACTCTGAAGAACAGGCAAATGTAACATTCATGGTTACCACTTCTGGAAACTCATCAGATGGAGAGTCTGATCCTGAAGAGGTATTTTCTGATATTTCTCGCTCTGACCTTGAATCATGCCTTTTTGAATCTCTAAACTCATATCAGAAACTTAAACAAAAATTTAAAGCACTAAAAAGGGTCTTTGAAGGAACCATTAAAGATTGTGATAAGCTTGAGATAACAGTTTCTGAATTAAAGGATGATATTCTGACTCTGACAAAAGAAAAAGAATCTACAAATAAACAATGTCTAAAACTTGAAGAAGCTTTATCTCAAGCCCCACAAACTTCCAACACAATTATATATTAATATGAAAAACCTTTTCAAAAGTTTCTGAAAAATAGGATAGAAAGAAGCAGAATGACTTCTATGATTTATGGAGTCAGTCAGAATAAGAAAAGAGGAATATGATATGATTCTAGTGAAGACAAATCTTCTACAGATGACAAACCTAAATCCCCATTTTCTTATCATTACACACATGCACAAACACAACGTTTTACTAATGCTATAAAACCCAAAGTCTTAAGAAACTTTGGGAGAACTAATAACAAAGAACCCAAAAGATTCTGGGTACCAAAGGATAAGATAGTTTATGTTTCATATATCATATGCAGCAGAGTTACGACACCAACCTTGGCACCTGGACTCTTGGTTCTCGCGACACATGACGGGAAGAAAGCATATGTTCCAAAGCCTGGAACTTAAGGATGCTGGCTTCGTAGATTTTAGAGGAAATCAAAAAGGAAGAATCAGAGGCTCCAGAACTATTGGTAATGGATCTCTTCCCTCTATATCTGATGTTCTTTATATAGAAGGATTAATGCATAACCTGTTATCAATAAGCCAATTAAGTGATAATGGTTATGATATAATCTTTAATCAAAAAACATGTAAAGCAATTAATCATAATAATGGAACAGTTCTATTCACTGGCAAGAGGAAAAACAACATTTACAAAATAAATCTTTCAGATCTAAAAGATTAAAATGTAAAATGTTTAATGTCTATAAACGAAGAGAAATGGGTATGGCATAGAAGCTTGGGCCACATTAGCATGAGAAGACTCTCTCAGCTAAATAAACTCTAGTTAGTCAGAGGTCTACCTAAGCTGAAGTTTTCTTCAGATGCTCTATGTGAGCCATGTCATAAAGGAAAAATTTCAAAAACATATTTTAAAAAGAAAAATGTTGTTTCCACCTCTAAGCCTCTGGAACTTCTTCATATTGACCTCTTTGGACCTGTTAAGACAACATCAGTAAATGGAAAGAAGTATGGACTGGTCACTGTTGATGATTTTAGTCGTTGGACATGGGTAAAATTTCTAAAGCACAAGAGTGGGTCTCACTCTGTATTAAGTAGCTTCTATTTTAAAGTGCAAAACGAATTTGACTCTAAAATCACCAGAGTCAGAAGTAATCATGGTGGGGAATTCGAAAATAAGTTCTTTGAAGAACTGTTTGACTCAAATGGAATATCCCATGATTTCTCCTTCCCTAGAACTCCACAATAAAATGTAGTTGTAGAGAGGAAGAATAGGACACTCCAAGAAATGTCCAGAACCATGATCAATGAAACAAATGTGGCTAAGCACTTTTGGGCTGAAGCAGTAAATACAACGTGTTATATTCAGAATAGAATCTGTGTAAGACCTATTCTGGAGAAGACTCCCTATGAACTGTGCAAGGGAAGAAAACCCAACATTTCTTGATTCAAAAGCACAAAAAGGTATTATGCTAGGATACTCAGAAAACTCTAAAGGGTACAGAGTATACAACACAAAAACCAAAATTGTGGAAGAATAAATACATGTTAGATTTGATGATAAGCTTGACCCTGAAAAGTCAAAGCTAGTTTAGAAACTTGCATATTTGGAGATAACTCTTGCAGGTTCTGACGAAACGACTAAAGCATTAGAAGAAGCTGAGAAGCAAAGTCCAGAAGCAACTGAAATCTCAACTATCTAGAAAAGATCAAGAAATCGCCCCAACATCTCTGAAGAATTGATTATGGGAAACAAGGTTGAACATGTCAGAACAAGGTCGACATTCAAAGTATATGAAGAAACTCCTCTGGGATTAGTATCTCTGATTGAGCCTACTTCCTGTGATGAGGCACTTCAAGACAATAACTGGGTTCTGGCAATGAAAGAAGAAATTGATCAATTTTCAAAGAATGACGTCTGGGATCTTGTCCCAAAGCCTAAAGGAACTCATATTATTGGAACGAGATGGGTATTTAGAAATAAATTGAACGAAAAGGGAGAAGTAGGTAGAAACAAAGCATGACTGGTGGCACAAGGTTATAATCAACAAGAAGGCATTGACTACAACGAAACCTTTGCTCCAGTCGCCAAGTTAGAATCCATTCGCTTACTTGTTTCATTCGCTGTAAATCAATCCATTAAATTATATTAGATGGATGTCAAGAGTGCATTTCTTAATGGCTATATATCAGAAGAAGTGTATGTTCATCAAGCTCCTAGAGCTCTGAATGTCCAGAACATGTTTTTAAACTAAAAAAATCATTGTATGGTCTAAAACAAGCTCCTAGAGCTTGGTATGAAAGATTAAACAACTTTATTCTAGAACATGAATTCATTAGGCGAAAGGTTGACTCTACACTCTTCTATAAAAACATTAGAAATGATCTCATTATATGTCAGATATACGTTGATGATATAATTTTTGGTTCAACTAACCCCCCTGTATGTCAAGAATTTTCTGAGCTAATGCAGGCAGAATTTGAAATGAGTTTGACGCAAGAACTAAAATTCTTTCTGGGAATTCAAACCAATCAAGCTTCAGAAGGTACATATTTGAATCAAAGTAAATACATAAAAGACATTCTGAAGAAATTTGAAATGTCAGAGTGCAAGCCAGCAAAGACACCCATGTGCAGCGGGGTTTTCGTTACCTTTAGGTTTATTGGCTAAACCAAAAGTCAACATACAATTCGATTCGCCACCGCACTTTTATTTTTCCAAAGGAAAGGCTAAAAAGTGAACAAAAGCCAAGGTAAGAAGTTTTTCAAATAAAAAACTAATAAAAATGTCAGAGATCTAGGTAAGGGGGTTGGTTATGAAATGGGAAGGTTTTACGCACCCAAAACATCCTTAGTACTCTAAGGGAACCCTTTTGCAAATATGTGTTGTAGGTTGGTATTTGTGAAAATATGTGCAAAAGATTGGATGGATGAGAAGAGAATAGATTATATTTACAAATTTTGTTGTTTGAATGGATGAACCCATTGCCAACGTACCATCACAAAGGAGGATCAAAACCTCGTAGTTCGGGGTAAAAATCACAAAGATTAGTGAATTGATTTGATAAAAAGCCTTAAGGTTCTTTGTTATCAAAGGGAGAAAACTCAACCTAAACCAACAATCCACCATGTGAGGAAGTATTCAACATACTAGTGACGGGTTAACCCTATAATAAGTATGGAAGACTTATAATCCAATCACTAAGGATGAGGTGAGATTTACATCAACCACTATGATAACTCAAACCTATGACTAATGTTTATGAAAAGGTTTTAATAAGGTGGCCATTGGAACCACAAAAACAACTTGAAATGAGTTATATTTACAAGTTAGATTTATTTACAAAATGAAGTCAAAGTTGGATTAAGATTTATTCACAATGAGTATTTATGAAAATAGTTTTGAAAAGTCAAAGGCATAAGGCCTAGGTTTCTAGTTTGAAACAAAGTCAAATTTTGAAGAAAAAGATTTTTGGCTTGGGTTAGAATGGGGGAGAAGAAGAGAAGGGCTAATCCTAAAGAATAGAAAGATAAGAGAGGGAAGATAAACCCTTGGAGTTCCTTTTCTTGAAATCATAGAGATGATTCAAGATGCTCCTTTCCTTTGGACTTAGCACACAATCAAGTAATCAATAATTTGAATTCAAGCTCCTAGGATCTCCAATTGGCTTGTCTCTCTTAACTTGGCTACTCATGACAATGGTCCTCTTTACTATCTCAAGATGGAATCCCTATCACATAAGAGCAAACATCAAAAATTTCACAACACAATAAGAGGAATGGACAAAGAATAAGTTTAGATGTGAAGTCCTTTAAAGTCAACTATGAAATTTAGCATTCTAAAGGCATGAGGCATAGTTGCTCTTCAATATGTTTAGCATTCTAAAGGCATGAGGCCTAGTTGCTCTTGAACTCCTTTAAGCATAGGTAAGTCCTAATTTTAAGTCCTTTCTCCTTTTTTGCATTAGGTTCACACAAAACAAAGACAAAGCAATCACAAGACAACAATATATTTATATACAATAAATAGCTCAAATGAGCAAAAGAAAAATGACATAAACAAAAAATATATGCTCAAGTGAGCAAAGTGAAAGGTAATATGAATGAATGAGCAAGAAATAAATGGCATTAAAGTAAAGGGCAAGAAATTAAATGCTCAAATTAAAGTTAGTAATTAGTATGGTTATGTTAGTTTGTCATAAGATAATGTAGTGCTATGTTAAGCAATCGTAAGTGGACTAATGTAGTAGTCACACCTATCTGAGGCCGGTCAATAAAACTATAGGCAAATAAACACAAGTTAGAGATCATGACTAGTAAGCCAAGCTGCACAAACTTACCATGCCAAAACAAAAGGGGAAAGGCCTTGTATGGACTTTAGGTTTTTTGCTTGACCAAGAAGCAGCCTATCTTGGACACAAAACAACTCACTTGATCTTGGATCAAGTTGAGTTTAGTTTGGATCAAAGAAGGTTAAACCTCTCATTTGTCAAGACCAACCATAAGACATTAACTCATTGGCCAAATGATGAAAAGAAATGGATGAAGATGAAATGGAGAGAAAGAGAATTCAAGTATCAAACTCAATTGATCAAATGTGAACCAAGTCATCATCAATCAATGCTAAATAGAAAAGAAATGAAGATCACAAGTCAACAAGTCAACCATAATTTTTTGGTAATTTTTGAATAAAAAACTAAATGCAAAATAAAATAAACAAAATATGGTCAAACCTCAAATTTAATTCAAATCAACTTCAACAAGTCCAATTAAATTCTCATAGGTCTAACATGGTCAAATAAACTTTGACTAATTTTCTCAACAATTTTAGAAATCAGAAACTATTTAAAAACAAAGAAAAATAACACAATATGAATTAAAATCTCAAATAAATCTCAAATCAAATAAGAAATTGATGAGACTATTTTTCATTGACTTATCATGATCCATGAGTGTTAGGAAAATATTTTTGGATTTTTCAAATATCAGAAAGTATTTAAAAATGAATTAAAACTATTAAAAATCAAATATTTCACAAAAAATATTAAATGAAGTCACAAAAATAATTAAAAATCAAAATATGAAACTAGATTTTTCAAGATTTTTTTTGGCATTGGCCTCATATTTTTGTGACTTCAAATAAATTTTCTATGAATTTTTAAAAATAAATGGAATTAACTGAAATTAAAAGAAAATAGGAATAATAGAAAAATTCAGCGCCACAGGATCAATTCATTAAATGACGTGGCAAGGAGAAGCGGTCCAGATGTGAGGGCGCATGGTTTGACCAGGTCAAACGCGTGGAAAAGTGATTTAAAAAAAGTAAACGCGATGGATGCTCAGGATTATAACGTGGAAGCATGATCCAAGGGTTGGGAAAGCAAACACGTGGTGATGGTGGTGGAGACCACCACCTTCTCCGGTGATCCAACAATCTCTGGCCACCAGTTGCAAAGAAAAAAATTGTAATGAAAATAAAAAGTAAGGACATCAAAATGAAGCTCAGGTGATGTACATCACCACTGTATCCATGGATCATCCTCACTTTTCTTATTTAGAGAGGAATATGAGATGGAAGATCATGGTATGTCAACTGGAAATGTACGAAATGAACAATTGAGACCACCACTGGCCTGCCTCAAGTATGAGGACTTCAGAAAACCATATAAACCAAAGAAAATCACATTGAATTGCAAGATCTAGATCCAAAATGTTTGAGGTTCTACCTCTGAAATGGAGCTTCTAAGGCCACGAATTCTTCAAGATCTTGATCTGCTTTTGCTCTGGAAGTATGATGGAGATGATAGGTTAAGGAATTGAGCTTTGAAAATCAACTAATGATGTTGAATTTCAAGCTTGAAAAAGAAAGAGAAATCTGAAAATTCCTTTAGTAAGGGTTGGGATTTCAATTCTGCAGCACTTCAGGTCTCCACCGGGTTAAGAGGGTTGTAAAGCATGGTTCCCTCGTGTGCATGGAATTTGAATCTTGCTTGCATGGGCCTGTGCAAGCGTGTAGCAGACCCAAAAATGAATGGAACTCCTTGTTGATACCTCATGGAATGGATTTGGACGTGCACAATGACTTGAACAAGCTTGCATATCAAGTTATAGCATGAAATACCAAAATGGACACAAAGAATGAACTCTTCGAAACTCACACATGGGAAGTCCAAAAAAGTAATGTGAGTAATGGTTGGAAATCCCTTGAAATAAGGAGCAAAAGTCATGTTGGGAAAAAATTCATTTGGCATTTGGAAATTAATGAAAACTGGCTGTGAAAGTTTGGGTACAAAACATGTCTAAGTCACCATTTGAAAAGTTTTACCAAAAGCAAGCCTCTTCAAGCCCATCTATTTGCCTGATGCAAGCTTCAAATGGAAAAACCTCCAACATCAAAGTTGTAGATATTTTCAAGATGATCAATTTAGACTCAAATTTGGAATCATTTGGGATTTTCATGAAAACTTTATGGGCATTTGAAGTTGGGCACTTTTTCAAATTCAATGACTTAGGTACAAGGTGACCTATAATGTTTTGTATTATTAAATGTATTTCTTTTAGGATTATGAAATTTTGTCCAACATAACATTTTAAGTAGACATCTTAATATTTCCAATGCATTTGGTATCACCTCAAAATCATAAAAATTAAGGAAGTTAGGTCCTTGGGAAGTTGACCAAAAATTAGGGTTTCAGTCAAAATGACCTATAATGTTTTGAAATGAATGATGACCTTCCAAGTTTCAAATGGATTTTTAATGAACATGAAAGTTATTCATATGGTTCTTAAGAACAGTTTTGATATTGGGGTGATCTTCGTTTGATAAACACATCAAAGATTATGTCTTAGTGGACCTTAGTTTAGTCAGATGACTTGACTGGTCAACTTTTCAAGGCCAAACTTCCAATCTTGATGAATGAATGATATAGGATCCTCAAATAGGATCATACATGCATAAAATAATGAATTAAAGAACTTACCTTGATGAAATTTGATCATAGGTTGAGGTTGCTTCATGAGCAAGGTACAATCAAAGCACAATTGAATTAGAGTTTCGTTGGGAAACAATCCTTAAGCCCTTTGGGTTATCTTGATCAAATTGGCAAATTGAGATACTTGGGAGACATATATGATGATTATAAACTTTGTGGACCATTGTCATGCTTGTTCTCATCTTCCTCTAGCCATTTCATTGAGCTTAGGAGCCTCTTAGGAGCATTGTGGAGCACATGATCACTTGAGCTTCAAAACAAAAAGAGTTAGTGACATATTTTTGTGCTTTTGGTTAGTAATCAAAATAATAAAAGCAAATATATATAATACAAGGATGCTTGCTGGTCTCAAACCACTCACACAAGTCCCAACCCTAGGGTAAAGGGGCCAAACATACTATGATCCTTGAGGAAATGCACTGAGCAATGATATGATGCCATGAGGGATCTTAGGGTCAAAATTAGGGTCTTACAGATGCCCCTATTTAAGGTCATTCTAGCCGGGGATATGAAGGTTAAAATCTTTATCTCGACGAGGTAGAATGGGCTTAAATAATAGCAAAGAGACGAATTTTGGTCCATAAGAGACCTCATGGTGCAAATATATGTATGCAACATAAAATCTTCATGGTGAATAATTTCCACAAAGGAAAAGAAATCAGGAGAAACTGAAAATCCATAAGAGTAACACACTCACTAGGGAGACAGAGACTCTGGGGGGAAATAAGGTAAAAATGTGTGAGCATGTCATAACTTGAAAACTTGTTGGGAGACACGAAGGGATTCGATGAAAATAAATCAATGGAAAGACTCGAGCTGACGCAAAGATGCATGTATTGGGGAATATGCCAATACAACAGAACTATCCACAAAGGATACATCGGATAAAAATCCGGACTCAGACGGGGATGTCCACAAAGGACTCACCTGAGGAAGCAACACCGAGATATTACCGGCTACTGGGTAATAAACTCAAAGTGAGACATGTTATCGAAACACCGGTTACTGGGTGAGAGAACAACACGCTCAGGGGGGAAAGAATATCTAAGACCGGTATAAGGGTGAGAGATATCAATCACCCGAAACATCTGAGGCGGATCTAAAAGGCATATCTCAACTCAGGAAAATCTGACTCCACAGGGGACAAAAAGTCATAATAGGGAGCAGAAGGAAGGAGCACCAGGGATACCAATTACTGGGCATATAATAGGTGACCAACCAGGCGTGAATTGGGAACATATCCAAGAAACTCATCATCCGAAAGGAGGGCTGAAAAAGCAATCTCGACTTACAGGACGAGCATTCGATTTTGCAAGGAAATACGAATCTTACTCAACTGGGGAAGAACAAATACTTCGACTGAAGAGCGCATAAGATATATTATCTATTATCGTCATAACGTAGATACCATAGTTGCATGAAAGATTATCCACAACCGGTTACTAGGTTAATGAAGGATAAATCGACCGAAAAGAAAGGACATCGGGATACCGGTTACTGGGTATAAAATGATGACCAATCAGAAGGAGAGACAATCATTACCAAACAAGGGTAAATGAAAGATGACTCGCAAGGGATAAATTGCCTAACAAAAGCAATTATCCAAGAGATATATCACCGGTTACTGGGTGAAATACTCGAAAACGAAGGAGTATCAATACCGGTTACTGGGTAAAGATAACCAAGAAAGAGCGGATTACATCTACCGGGTACTGGGTAGAAAACCACAGAAATATGACTTACAACTACCCGTTACTGGGTAGAAGGCCACGAGATCCACTGGGGAAAAGGATGAACAATTACTGGTTACTGAGCAATTGAACAACTAAACCACGGGGAACTGCAGGGGATAACAAGAAAGGAAAGTCATTCCAGGAACAAACTAGAAAGACGCAATCAAACAAGACTCAACCCGACGAGGATATAACTCAGGGGAGTAATTTCATCCCGATACATGATTGGGGTGGAAACTGAAACAATAATCATCCACGAGGACATAACTCAGTGGGGAATAAAGAAGGAAAGATAGACACTTTCTGCCTATGGGGCTGACTCTATATGAAGAGATCAGACACAAGCATCTGCTTAGGGAAGAACATTTCACCAATAGCAAGAGATAACAAGCAATGATATATGGCAAAGAATGCAATCATGAATATCTGAATGCTATGTTTATGAAGACAGATAGACATATGTAACACAAACAGGCTCAAGAGCCCCGAACGGACATCCGGAGCAACATCTCAAAAAGAAGGGCAAGGCCTACAGGAGAATTCAGCTCTGGTGGGGATGATCGAATCACGGGAAGACATCGATCACAGCTGGGGACATGCAAAGTCACAACTTCCAACTGCCAGGAATTTCTCATCAATTCTCGAGAACAGGTGGCTGAATATCAATAAAATCCGCCGTAGGAGAAACTTTACTGGGGAACTTATCAAGGAATGATGTGAAATTCCGTGGGGAACGAACACGTCAATCAAAACACTCCCTTCTATTTGCTGGAGAGACATCTCTGCTAAGGGAAGAAAGAACCATTTGCTCCACTAGAAGCATTCTCAAAGGGACTACTTCGGCTGAGGGGATCGGAAATGAATCCTTCTTCAACACATGACATGCTGGGGATGAAAAGGGAAACAAGCCCTTCACCAATTGCTCTAGATGACTTCTTGCTGAAAGTTGATAAAGAGGATATAAACATGCCAGAAAATGAAAAAATGTCTTACCTTTTGGAAAACCGTACTATCCTTGGGAAAGCATCGAGGACATTCCATTTATCCTTTTAGCCATTGTGAATGTTCATTTTGTTTAAAACAGTTTATTTATGAAAACTTTATTTTCTTAAAACAAATGATACTCATTAATTAAAACATGCAAACATTTGTTAAACAGAAAAAAGTAAGAGTGCCAAGAATTGGATAAAGGCTCAAATTTATTTAATGGGATGGTAGTCCGCAAATGGCGAGACTCCATGGATCCTTACAAATTTGAAATTGGTGATATACATGGAAAAAGGGCTACATTGAACATAATGACCGTTTCTCCACCAACTCTGAATTCGCTGTATTTGACGCTTCGGTTGACGATGATTGAGCGAGAATCTCTAACAAATGACAATTATAGAACAAAGTCTTGTCAGGATGCAGTTACTTGCCAAATCCCTAATTTTTTTGCCTAGATTTCCCCAGGGTGAGGTACTCAATCTAGCGGGATATGTATATTCATTTTTTTATGTATCTAACTTTTGCCTGGACCGCCCTTTCGGGTTTTCAATCCACCGAGACACTCAATTTTGCCTAAGCCGCCCTTTCGGGTTTTCAACTTAGCGAGCTATTCTGTTTTTTTAGGCGAAGTATTTCTTGGTTGCATCTGAATTCACAGGACAATTGAAATCCTCCCCATCCATAGTTGTGAGCAACAAAGCACCGCCTGAAAAGGCTCTCTTAACAACGTATGGACCTTCATAGTTTGGAGTCCACTTGCCTTTGAAATCGGGCGCGAAAGACAAGACTTTCTTGAGCACGAGGTCACCTTCTCGGAACACACGACGCTTGACCTTCTTGTCAAAGGCTTTCTTCATCCTTTGCTGATATAACTGACCATGGCACATGGTAGTCAATCTCTTCTCTTCAATCAAATTCAGTTGGTCATAACGACTCTCAACCCATTCAACCTCAGTCAACTTGGCTTCCATCAAGACTCTCATTGATGGGATCTCAACCTCCACGGGGAGCACAACCTCCATGCGATATACAAGAGAGAAAGGGGTAGCCATTGTTGAAGTGCGGACAGATGTACGATAACCATGTAAAGAAAATGGGAGCATCTCATGCCAATCTTTGTATGTAACAACCATCTTCTGACTAACCTTCTTGATGTTCTTATTAGCAGCTTCAATAGCTCCATTCATCTTGGTTCTATAGGGAGAATAATTATGATGTGCAATCTTGAACTCGCTACACAGCTCTTTCATCATCTTACTGTTCAAGTTAGATCCATTATCAGTAATGATCTTATCTGGCACACCATATCGGCATATGAGTTGATTCTTGATAAACCTCACAACCACCTGCCTGGTCACATTTGCGTACGACGCCGCTTCAACCCACTTAGTGAAGTAATCAATGGCTACGAGAATAAAAGGGTGACCGTTCGACGCCTTAGGTTCAATCATGACAATCATGTCAATTTCCCACATGGAGAAAGGCCATGGTGAGGAAATAACATTTAGAAGTGTCGGGGCAATATGAATCTTATCCGTATAAATCTGACACTTGTGGCATTTCTTCACATATTTGCAGCAGTCAGACTCCATTGTCAGCCAATAGTAGCCTGCTCTCAACATCTTTTTTGCCATAGCATGTCCATTGGAATGAGTACCAAATGAGCCCTCATGGACTTCAGTCATTAACAGGTCTGCTTCGTGTCTATCCACGCATCTGAGCAGAACCATGTCAAAATTCCTCTTGTAAAGCACATCACCATTAAGGTAGAAACTGCTAGATAACCTCCTCAAAGTCTTCTTATCTTTGATAGATGCCCCAAGCGGGTAAGTCTGATTCTGAAGAAAACACTTGATATCATAATACCATGGCTTATCATCTTTCATCTCTTCAACCTCAAACACATGAGTTGGTCTATCCAAGCGCATCAGATTAATGTTGGGGACTTCATTCCAATACTTTACTACAATCATTGAAGCAAGTGTAGCGAGAGCACCCACCATCTGATTCTCATCTCGAGGAATATGATGGAAGTCAACCTTAGTAAAGAAAGTTGAAATCCTCCTCGCATAATCTCTGTATGGGATGAGGCCAGGCTGATTCGTCTCCCATTCGCCTTTAATCTAATTAACAACGACGGTCGAATCACCATAAACATCAAGATGTTTGATCCTAAGATCGATACACTCTTCCAAACCCATAATACAAGCCTCATATTCCACCATATTATTCGTGCATTTGAAAGTTAGCCTTGCTGTAAAAGGAAAATGTGTGCTTTGAGGAGTAATAATCACTGCCCCAATACCATTTCCATACTGATTAATAGCGCCATCGAACACCATACCCCACCGGGAACCAGGCTTTGGCCCTTCATCGAGCGTAGGCTCATCATAATCTTTCATCTTCAAATATTGAATCTCCTCATCAGGGAAGTCGTATTGCACGGACTGATAATCCTCAATTGGTTGATGTGCCAGATGGTCAACCAAGAGACTACCTCTGATAGCTTTTTGAGCTCGATATTCAATATCATACTCAGATAACAACATCTGCCAACAGGAAATTCTCCCAATTAAAGCAGGTTTCTCGAAGATATACTTGATGGGATCCATTTTGGATATCAACCAAGTCGTATGATTCAACATATACTGGCGTAAGCGCTTGATCACACTGAAATTTACCGTGTTTTCGACTCTGATTTCACATGCATTCTAGTTGTTTTATTGTAATTTTGTTGTGTTATTGCTATATTTTCCTTTGTTTTCAGGTTTTTACTTTAATCGGAGCCCCGATCGAGAAAAGGAGTGAAAAAGAGCTAAAAACCCTAAAATTTAGCATTTTGTACTTGTGGCCTACCCCATGGCTGGCGCCACAGACCCTACCATGACGTGTCCAAGCTCAACTTCCCTCAACTGCCATGTTCCCCACTACTTCCACTAAGGCGCCTCAAAATGGCCTTGTGGCGGGCGCCACAAGAGGAAAAGTTTTCCCTCCCATTTTCAAGTTGAAGGGCATCCTTGTCATTTCCATCTTTTTACTTTCTTATAAATAGAAACTCGAAATCACTTTTACAAGCATCCAAACTTAGAGCAGAGGCAAACTCAGAGCAACTTTGTTTCACTTAGGCATATATTCAGTATTTTAAAGTGGTAATCGCTTCGCATTGGAGTGTTACCACAATTGTGTAATCGAGTCTGTAATCGAGTTTGGAGCACTTTGGAAGAAAGTTAATCCTGCCGCCATTTTCATTTCTGCTTTGCAATTTACTCAACCCTCCGACTGGAGCAGGTTTTTATTACTTGTCTTTACCTTATTTATTTTCCCGCACTCGCTTTACTTTTGTTTATTTCCTCGCACTCGCTTTACTTTTATTTATTTCTCGCACTCGCTTTACTTTTATTTATTTCTCAGACTCGCTTTAAATTATTTATTTCTCGCACTCGCTTTAAATTATTTATTTTCTCGTACTCGCTTTAAATTATTTACTTTTCCGCACTCGCACTACTTTTATTTACTTTCCGCACTCGCACTACTTTTATTTATTTTAATGCACTTTTACTTTACCATTTCTACTAAATTTATAAGGTTAGAATGTAAGGATCGTAATTGAACCGATAATTCGTACAATTGTTCGTAGAAACACTTAAGGGCTATTTTAACTTTCAACTTAAGTTTTCCCGCACTTCAATTCCGTTGGGTAAGATCGAAAGCCGTCCAACGTCTTTTTAAACTTAATTGTTTTTAACTATTTCAAAAACAGCGAAAGCGCTTTGTTTAGTTCATTAGGAGTCTTAATTTAAGAAGAAAAGAGATTTTACAACTATTTTCGAACGCGTTTATAAGTTTAGAGTCTGGTTCGTAAGTACCTCTTTTGGTTAAGAAATCCAGGTTATAATACTTTTCAACTTAGTCAAGATACTATATTTCTTAAAAATAGGTTTACTACTCTAACGCAATGTGCGCCTTTTTATAAGTGACAATAAGAGGGTTTGATTAGGGAGTACAACTCGGTTCTGAATACGCGAAAGCGACAGTTCCTGTTAAATTAGTTCTTTTCAAAGTAGAAAACATTGCCCATAAGTAGTTCTATTAGCAAGTACTTGGATTATTAATTGATTACGTGAATTACATTCGACCCTGCCTTTATTAATTAAATTTATTTCAATACTTTACTTTTCATTGCACACTCCAAAAACACCTATTTTGATTTCCTTTGATAAACACCATACCAATAGATAACGATAGATTGACACTTGGTCTTTGTGGATTCGACAATCTTTTATATTACTCTGACGCGTTCGTATACTTGCGAAACACCGCATCAAGTTTTTGGCGCCGTTGCCGGGGACCAATTTCGTCAAATTTCATTTTCCTGTTGTTATATCATTTAGACTTAGGCTATTTCCCACCGGTCAATGCGAAGAACTCGCAGCACCGGAAGTTTAAGCTTAGTATCTCCTCTGGCGGAACCTGAACGTTACGCTCGCACACGTTTATTCTTTCATAGAATTAAGAGAGCTATGGCCGAAGATCAAAACCAAAGACCTCTTAAAGATTTCACTCAACCATCTAATGAAGAATCTAGTTCTAGTATAGTAAACCCAACCATCCCGGCTAATAATTTTGAACTTAAACCATCCCTGTTGCAACTAGTGCAACAGAGACAATTCGCAGGTCTCACTACTAAGAACCCAAACCAACATTTAAAAATATTTCTTCAATTAGCAGACACTTTTAAAACCAATGGAGCTTCTCCTGAGGCAATACGTTTAAGATTATTTCCTTTTTCCCTCAGAGATAAAGCCATATCGTGGTTAGATTCCCTTCCACCCAATTCCATTACGACTTGGGATAACCTTAGAAGAGTTTTTCTTGCTAGATATTTTCCCTCGAGTAAGACCGCCGTTCTTCGAAACCATATAACTAGATTTACCCAAAACCAAGGAGAATCATTGTTCGAAGCTTGGGAGAGATATAAAGAGTTGTTACGAGCATGCCCACATCATGGTTTAGAAAATTGGTTAATCATTCAAACCTTCTATAATGGACTTCACTATAACACAAAGATGACCATCGACGCTGCCGCAGGCGGTGCTCTGATGAACAAACCTTATCCTGAAGCTAGTGCCCTCATCGAAGATATGGCTCAAAACCATCAATCATGGGGAGTCGAACGAGCGACAGTTGAGAAGAAGGAAGCCCAAGGAGGAGTGCATGAACTAAGCTCTATAGACATGATACAAGCTAAAATGGATGCATTAGCCCTTAAGGTCGAGCATATATGCATAAACCCGAATACTGTAGCCGCAATTTCGTCGGATTGTAAGATATGTGGAACCAAATGACACCAATTTGCAGAATGCAGTCTATTAAACAAAACCCACTCTGAGCAAGTGAACTACACCCAAGGGAACCCATATTCGAATACCTATAACCCTGGATGGAGGAATCACCCGAACTTGTCCTATAAAAACAATAACCATATCCAAAATAATGCACCTCCGAGACCTAGTTATCAAGCCCCTAGATCAAATCAACCTATGTAACCTGTGCCACCAAAGCCGAGCCTTGAGAAAATTATGGAAAACTTTATCACCGCTCAAACCCAACAAAACAAGGAGTTCATGAACCAAAACATTCATGTTAACGAATTGATTACTCAGTTAGGAACCAAGGTTGACCAAATAGTTACTTATACTAATATGCTTGAAACCCAGATCTCTCAGGTAGCTTTAAACCTAGCCCCCCAGACTACACCTGGAGGACAATTCCCTGGACAACCTCAATAAAATTCGAGAGGACAAGCCAATGCCATTACCCTACGAAGTGGGAATGCTTATGATGAGCCACCAAACCCTAGATTGAGTGAACCCGAAACTTCTAAGGAATGTACGAAACCCACAGACGAAGTAAAGGAACCAGAGGAATCTGAAAACCAGGAAGGTCGAGAAAAAGGAGAAGAACCTAAAGATAAAACTTACGTACCACCCCCGCCATATAAACCACCTATACCATATCCGCAAAGACTCAAACAAACCCAGATCAATAAACAGTATCAAAAATTTATTAAAGTAATAGAAAAACTTCATGTAGAAACCCCTTTCACAGAAGCCATCACCCAAATACCTTCTTATGCAAAGTTTCTCAAAGACATCCTTACCAACAAACGTAGACTTGACGATCCGAAGCCTTTGGAATGTAATGCTATTTCCGAGGACAAATTAGCAAAGAAAGATAAAGATCCTGGAAATTTCTCCATTCCTTGCCTTTTGGGTAATCATGTCATCGAAAAAGCTTTTCTAGACTTAGGAGCTAGTGTGAGCCTAATGCCTTTAGCAGTTTGTGAGAGGTTGAACTTAGGAGAATTACAGCCCACTAAGATGTCACTTCAGTTAGCCAATAGATCTGTTAAATATCCGATAGGCATTTTAGAAGATGTTCCTGTTAGGATAGGTCAGTTATTTATCCCTACTGATTTTGTTGTCATGGACATCAAAGAGGACAATGATATACCAATCCTTCTAGGTAGACCATTCTTATCGACTGTAGGAGCCATAATAGATGTCAAGAAAGGAAAGTTGACATTTGAGGTAGGTGACGAGAAAATAGAATTTATACTTTCGAAATTTCTTATGGCACCTATGATGGGAGACTCGTGTTATGCCTTAGATATCATTGATGAATGTGTTAGAGAATTAGAACAAAAAGAAATTATAAAAACAATTAAGTTACCATCAACTCTCATAAGGGAAGATGATGACTTTAAGAAACCCTACATCGATGATAACCTTTACGAATGTTTATCCCTTACCCCATATCCTATGCCACGCCCTAAGAAACCAACCTTAGAACTTAAGGAACTACCTAAGAACCTGAGATATGAGTTCCTCGATGAAAAGATGAACCGTCCAGTTATAGTTAGTGCTACCTTGAGCCAAGAGGAAACGAACCAACTTTTAGATGTTTTACAAAGATATCCCTCAGCCTTAGGATATAATATCTCTGACCTGAAAGGTATAAGCCCATCCGTATGCATGCATCGTATTTCGCTCAAAGAAGATTCAAAACCCTCTAGGGAACATCAAAGAGGAATAAACCCTATAATGAGTGATGTTGTTAAAAAGGAAGTTCTTAAGTTACTTGAGGCAGGTATCATCTACCAGATCTCGGATAGTAAGTGGGTGAGCCCTGTGCATGTAGTACCTAAAAAGGGAGGCATCACAGTCGTGCAAAACGATAAAGGCGAACATGTACCAAAACGTTTAGAAGGAGGATGGCGGATGTGTATAGATTATAGAAAATTAAATAAAGCAACTAGGAAGGATCATTTCCCTTTACCATTTATAGACCAGATGTTGGAGCGTCTAGCCAGACACTCTTACTTCTGTTATCTAGATGGATACTCTGGATTCTTCCAAATACCTATCCACCCCGAAGATCAAGAAAAAACTACCTTTACATGCCCTTATGGAACTTTTGCCTACAGACGAATGCCATTTGGCCTCTGTAATGCCCCAACTACTTTCCAACGTTGCATGATGTCAATCTTTGCAGATTACCTTGATGGTATCATGGAAGTGTTTATGGATGATTTCTCGGTTTGCGGATTTGATTTCCACAATTGTCTTGCTAACCTTGAGAAAATCCTGGAGAGATGCGTGGAGGTGAACCTCGTGCTAAACTGGGAAAAATGTCATTTCATGGTAACCGAAGGAATAATTTTAGGACATATAGTTTCTGAAAAAGGTATAGAGGTAGATAAAGCTAAAATAGTAGTTATAGAAAACCTCAAACCACCAAAAACCATCAGAGAAGTCCGAAGCTTTCTTGGACACGCTGGATTCTACCGGCGTTTTATTAAGGACTTCTCCAAAATAACCAAACCTTTAACTGGACTTTTAATGAAAGATGTTGAATTCATTTTTGATGAAAAATGCAATGACGTATTTAATCTTTTAAAGCAAGCGTTAGTATTGGCACCCATTATGAAACCACCTGATTGGTCAGAACCTTTTGAGATAATGTGCGATGCTAGTGCTTACGCAGTTGGAGTCGTTCTAGGACAAAGGAAAGATAAAAAATTACATGCCATTTATTATGCCAGTAGAACCCTAGATGTTGCCCAACTTAACTACGCAACAACTGAAAAAGAATTACTCACTGTAGTTTTCGCTATAGACAAATTTAGATCTTATCTAGTAGGAGCAAAAATTATAGTTTACACCGATCATGCTGCCATTCGTTACCTATTAAGTAAAAAAGATGCCAATCCCAGGTTACTCCGATGGATTCTATTACTCAAGAGTTTGATTTAGACATAAGAGATAAAAAAAGGCACTGAAAATGTAGTAGCCGATCACCTTTCTAGGCTAGAACATCTAAAACCTGAACTAGTACCCATAAATGATGATTTCGCCTATGATAGACTGATTGCTAGAGTAGAAACCATTGAAGATAATAACCTAGATTCTTATAAGCACTCCCAAAATTCCTTAGCAATAAGTAATGTACCCTGGTATGCAGACTTCGTTAATTACCTAGCTGCCGATGTAGTACCCCCTGATCTTGACTACCACCGCAAGAAGAAATTCTTCCACGATGTGAGAAACTTCTATTGGGACAAACCACTCCTTTTCAAAAGGGGTAAAGATGGCATTTTTCGCCGTTGCGTTCCAGAAGAAGAGGTAAATAATATTATCGAGCATTGTCATTCTGCACCCTATGGTGGACATGCGAGCACCTCTAAGACATACGCCAAGATTCTTCAAGCTGGCCTATTCTGGCCTACCATGTGGCGTGATGTCTATGCTTGCATTGTCAAATGTCATAGATGCCAACGCACTGGAAACATTTCAAGACGTGATGAAATGCCTCTAAGAAACATTCAGGAAGTAGAACTCTTTGACGTATGAGGTATAGATTTCATGGGACCTTTTCCACCATCCTTAGGAAATAGGTATATCTTAGTAGTTGTGGACTATGTGTCTAAGTGGATTGAAGCTATAGCTGCACCCACAAACGACATTAGGGTAGTAATCAAACTATTTAAAAACTATATATTCCCTAGATTTGGAACACCATGTTTAGTCATAAGCGATGGAGGATCACACTTTATATCGAGAATATTTGACAAACTTTTAAGAAAATATGGAGTTAGGCATAGAGTAGCAACACCATACCACCCACAGACTAGTGGCCAAGTAGAAGTATCTAATAGGGAGATAAAACAAATCCTAGAGAAAACTGTTTCTATTTCTAGGAGAGACTGGTCTCAGAAGCTTCAAGAAGCATTATGGGCCTACAGAACCGCTTTCAAAACCCCTATAGGAACTACTCCTTATCAACTAGTTTATGGAAAATCCTGTCACTTACCGTTCGAATTAGAGCATAAGGCCTATTAGGCCATTAAAACTTTGAATTTAGACTACCTAGCCGCTGGAGAAAAGCGTACCCTAGACATTCATAAACTAGAAGAACTTAGGCAATCTGCCTACGAGAATGCAAAAATATATAAAGAAAGAACAAAGGCCTATCACGACAAAGGAATAGTAAAGAAAAAATTCAAAATAGGCGATCCTGTTCTCCTTTTCAACTCTAGGTTACGACTCTTCCCTGGAAAGCTACATTCAAGATGGACTGGTCCTTTCGAAGTATCCAAGATTTTGAGATCCGGAGCCGTAGAAATCAAGAACGATACCTGTAGTTCATTCGTTGTAAATGGACAAAGACTGAAGCTCTACGAAGGAGGAGACATTCCAGCATACTACTCAAGCCACACCCTGATTGATCCACCAATTCCTACTACTACAGATGTATAAATTCTAATCGTCAAGCTAATGACATTAAACAAGCGTTGCGTGGGAGGCAACCCATGGTGTTTTCTTTCATTTTACTTTTTCGCATTTATTTAATTTTATATTTTATTTTATCATATTTTGCATTGAGACTAAAATTTGAATGGTTTGTATTTTCAGTATCACTTTCTTAACCTTTACAGGATGCAGGATTTCGATGACATGCACGTGGCCTATAGAGATAATGCTCAGAGGGAGCGCTACATCGCTCTGTATCAGCACCCTACGGCACCCACACGTTATCCTGATCAGCACTGTATGGAGGCACTGGGTATCGAGCCGAGTATCTAATTCCTTAGCCACCAGCTTCACTGGGACGTGTTTGCTGATGACTTGAGTAACACCTACAGGAACCTGACACTGGAGTTCCTGAGTTCATTCAACTATGACCCATATTCTGGACCAGATGGGTATGCTGCTTTCAGGCTTTTCGAGGTTGAGTACTCCTTCAGCCAGAAAGAGTTCGTCGACTTATTGGGTTTCCAGACCACTCCTGATGCTATCCCGGAGACACCTATGGGATATTTTCTGGGTAAGGAGGTTGAGAAGTTTTTGAGTGATATCTCAGGTGGCGGGAGCCAGGATCCATCTATGCAGCTGTCTCATGTCATACATAACCCCGCCTTCAGATACTTTCAGATGATATTAGCGCATTCCTTCCTGGGAAGACCGGATGCAGAGACACTACTGAGTGAAAAGGAGATCTTCCTATTATTTTGTGCATCCAAGTCTCGCCCAGTAGAATGCGGGAACTTCTTGTTATACAGTCTCAGCGGTATCTCCAGATCTACCGAAGGAGTCATCCATGTGGGCGAAATCATCACGCAGATTACTGTCGCTTTAGGTCTGTCTCGCAAGTTGTTACATCTTCGAACCTACTGTGGGTACACGACCATGGACATCGACTTTTGTTTGACCAGAGGGTTGATGAGGAGAGCCTCTTTCCACCCATGTCAGTTCCGATTGCTAGTCGACAGCGAGGCTATTCATTATTTCACACTGCCAGATCCTATGATGACCAGTGTGCATGATCTAGCGAATTGGAGTTATGCTTTAAGGGCCAGGGAGAGACCGTCGAGGAACCGAGATCACCACCCATTGCTGAATACACGCCTACACCACCATCTCACAGAATCACTATTTTCTCTAATAATCTTTCATTGCAGACACCCGACATCCGCACTCAGATTGCTGAGTGTCCTAGAGAGATCGCAGCGCTTAGACAGGAGGTGGCTGACCTCACTTTACAGATGGGAGTGTCCGATCTCACCCATGCTACTGAAGCCGACTGTCTATATCAGGAGATCGTAGAGCTCAAGAAGGAGGTAGCCAGGCTCCGTGGATCCTCTCAGGAAGATGACATCCCCACTATATGACCTCACCATTTCATCTTATTTTATCTCTTTTTTATATTTCTCGTATTTACATAACTCATCTTATATTATCGCATTTGGAATATTATATAAACTACATCTATACATTGATATTTCTACTTTTATCTATATATGTCTTATTTTTCGTTTTATTTGCATTTTTTATTTTTCAGTTATTTATTCATTTATAAGTCTAATATTTAATTTTTGTTTCATTTTTATTTTTGTTTTTACTTTTATAAAATTATGAAAGTCAAAGATACTAGGAAAATCACAAGACAAATGCTATCCGTACCCCTCAAAGCCAAAAGACAAGAGAAGCCCAAGCCGAAGGACCAAAATCCGGCCCAGCCAGATTTTGCCTTGTGGCGCCTGCCACAACGTCTGTAAAAGGTCGGGGCAGAACCCCTTTCTTCACCATTTTTGCAACTTACAACCTTCCAAACCCATTTTTTCACCTTGGAAAAACATCCTTGAACCCACAAAAAGCTCATACTTTTCTAACCACCACACCGTACAAATCATCTTTCCGATTTCCATTTTCATTTTCATCCGTCGGATTTCGTAAAAATCCAACCTTTTCACAAACCACTTCATCTTCTTCATCACTTTTCAAGAGCTTTCAAATGGAGTTTAACGGATTCATTCTTCGAGGAGGGAAACTGGGGGACAAACAAAGAAAAATTATTAAATGGTTGCAAAATCGGGAAATCCTCCCGACAAGGTATGTTGACGAAAACTGTCTCTACACTTTAGGTATCTATCATAGCATATTTCATTTATTAGATAACTTAGGTTTGCATAATTTCTTTTCCAACAAAGAACCTACCTATGAGCGGTTGACAATTGAATTTTTGAGTTCCTTAATTTATATTGTCAACCCTAACACTGTTAGCACAATTGGTACTGTCAGATTTAGAATGTTTGTTGTTGAATACGAATTCAGTACCGACGAATTAGACAGCTTATTAAGAATCCCTCATGGGGACGGTGCTATTTGTGAGGCCCATTTGGATTCCGAATGGTCTGTTGAGGTATTTTCCTTATGGGAGCGTTTATCAAACACTTCCATAAACTCTTTTGAAGGAGTTCTTGCCTCAACTATCCATAACCCGGCCATCAGAGTTTTTAGATATCTGTTGGCATGCACTATTTTTGGCCGGGAGAATCCAAATAAGGTTAATGCTAGAGAGCTTCTATTTTTACAAGGAAGCCTCACAAATAGACGTATTAATTCGGTCCCGCTCATGCTTGCTCATATGACTTTAACTTTGAATAAAGTGGGACCGATTTCTTTCGGTGGATTGATTACATCTATTGCTCGGGCGCTTAACCTGAACGATGAGATGGCTACCCTAGACCCCTTACCTCCTCGCACAATTAACCAAAAATTTCTGAGAGACATGAAATTGTGCCGCTCGAGGAGAGAAGGAGGCTATATGCTTATGGTTCATGGTGTAGCCATCCCGTCTGTTGTTTTACCGTGCACTAGATGTACAGATGTACGAGATGAAAGGAATTGGACCTACGCTTTAGATGCCCCACCTGTAGCACCTCAAATTTGCACCCCTCATTCATTCACTCATTTCATTTTAGGTCATTAACATTGCATATTGCATTGCATCCTAGCAACTAGAAATGGCAGCAAGAGGATTCACCAGTGCAAGAGACCAAGCATTTCCTTGAGATGAAGGCCACATGAGTATTCTAGAGAGCTTACATGAATCAAGGTTCATTTTGAAGTAACTTGACCAAGTGTTAGAGGCTCAAGGTCATCAGTACATGTCCAAGTCATCAGAGGTCCATAAAAGTCAACTACAAAGTCAACTGAGGGCTAGGAGATGGAGAAATGGTTTGAGACACTTCATTCATGTCCAAAAGTGGTTTATTCATCATGTCAAACACTTATCTTGAAGGATTTGAAGCCAGATCAGAAGTTTCCAAAAATGGAAAGTGACCTGTAATTTCAAGTTTCCAAAAATGGCAAGTTTTTGGACCAACTTCAACTTGACTTTCCAACATCAAAGAAGCTTCAAATGAAATTTTGTCCAACATGAAAGTTGAAGATCTTTCTCTCCCATTTCCAAAAAGTCCAAGATCATGAGCATCTGATGAATGATTAAGAAGTTATAATCCATTGACTGCAGAGTATGCATGAAACTTCAACAAGCCATATCTTTTGAACCAAAACTCCAAATGGAGTGCCTCTTTTTGCATTATGCTCCTCATGACATATATTTTCAAAATCATTCATTACATGGCATGAAATTTATTCACATAATCACTTGGCCATACATGTGATTTTTGGAAGGAAAACCATGAATTTAAAATTGGTACATCATATGAGTTTTTTAACCATTCCAACATGTGCATGGGATGATTTTAAGAGTATTTGAATTGTGCATGTGCACTGTTCACGTGGGATTGCCATGCATAAGGTGAAATTGCAATTTGGTGCATACACCTTATATCTTGCTAATTTCCATTAACCTTGGCCTAATTATAATTTCAGAGTAATTAGGAGATGATATATAAGCTTAATTGTAACTGTCTTGGTCATTACACACATTTTCAGATCTAGAATTCTCTTTCACTCTCAATTTTCACTCTCTTGATTTTTCAAAATTCTACACATAAACCTTGATTTTTCTTACATAATCATGAGTATGGAGTGTTACTGAGCATGATTCAACGTGTGTTTGGTGGAATTCCTCTCAAATTCGTGCATACCACAAGCTTGAAGGCATTAATGGAAGCTTCAAATTGAGCTTGATTCAGGTCTTTTCACGTGCCATTTCTTGCATCAAACTTCAGTGGAGCTCAAAGGAAGTGGATCTGGACATTGCTAGGCTTTGAATACACTGTTTTCGCCAACTGCTCTTCAAACAAGGTGAGTTTCGACCTTTATTTTTCTCCATTATTTTGCCATGTTTATGTAGATCATTCACTGCTGAGCATGCTGATATAAGTAGTTTTTAAAATGGTTGAGAATTGATTGAGTAATATGGATTTGAAGTTTGATGTTCATGAATGTTTTAGCTCGATTTGCATTTGTTAGTGAGAGTTAGGTTTAATGTATGGTGGATTCTTGTTCTACTCATCGTGACGGTTCCAACCATGTGTGTATTGCCCATTTCTGCAAAAAAAAATTGTTAAAGCTACTGTGCAGCCACCGTCTTATTGGAGAAGACGGTGGAAACCGCCTTAGGCCGCCGCTGTGAATAGTGAGCGCATTAATGTTAGGGTTTGTACAGGTTATGTGCCACGCGGGTTGCCTGTTGGCCATTTGGTTGGTTGCATTTCCTTTGACCAATGCCACATGCGCTTGACCACGCTGACTGGATGCCAGCTCATTTAGTTAGGTGCTGTGTTTTGATACGCATACACCATTCGATTCTTGGCTGTGACATTTCGGAATTATTTGTTTCAGCGCGTTTCATTTTCATATGCACCCAGTTCGATTCCCGCTGAGCGCAAATTTTCAAATTGATCAACCATTTTTCATTTCCCTCCATAATTTCTTATGCTTTGTTCATTTAATTCAAATATTTTTTATCCAACTTTAAAAATTCATAATAATTTGAAAACTAATCCAAATCATCTCCAATTTTTTGCTACATGATCCTTGTGATGTCTAGTATTTTTTAATGTGATTTTCCTGATTTTACCATGTCTGGATTTTTGAATGTGATGGATTGATTGAACATGATGCAAAATGTGATATGTTATGCCATTTGACTTGTGAAATACTCATACTTTCTCCAATTGCTTTGAAATTTGGTATGTTGAATCCTAACACATAACATGACTTTTGAGGCTTGGTTGTGCATTTTTAGCATTTGTCATTTCTGTTTTAGACACATGAACTTAGGGTGTGACAATGTGTGTCACACATTTGGATGTTGATCTTTGTTTTGTTGCGTGTGTTTTGTTCGCCCTTTTCCTTTTTCAACCCTTTTGTGTTGTGTGTGTTAGGAGATGGATGTAAGACCAGCGTTTGGTATTCCGTATCCTATTGGCGTTTGTGTTGTGTGTGTTGGGAGTCTGATGTAAGTCCAGCGATTGGCATTCAGTTTCCCGTCTTTTTGTTGTGTTTGTTCGGAGTTGGATGTAAGACCAGCGATTGGCGTTCCGTTTCCAGTTGTGTGTTTCGTTTGACGTCTCAGCGTCTCTGTTTCAGTGTTTTGTTTCAACGTGCGTTAGCCGAGCTACGAGTGCTCTGATTCTTCTCTGGTTAGAGAAGATACGTATGCATAGGATGCGATGTCCTAGCGAGCATGTTCCCCCGTATCCCCGAACTACGTCGACTCTGATGTTTGTGTCTGACAAACTACGTAGGCCCAAGATACGACATCTTGCCGAGTCCGCTTTTCCACCTTCTTCTGTCTTTCTCCTGTGTTCTACTCCAGTTTTGTGCAGTTTTTAAGCAGTTATTTAGCAACCCTATTCTATTCTTCCGAGCGTGGATCCCGTCGAGTACGATGGACGTGAGGGGGTGCTAATACCTTCCCCTTGCGTAACTGACTCCCGTATCTAGCAATCTCTGGTCGTGAGACCATTCCTTTCCAGGTTTACTTCGAGCGTTTCCTTTCCCGCCTTTGGGATAAATAAAGCACGGTGGCGGCTCTGTGTCTTTTTCTCGCCGGTTTTTCGCGTAATGTGACAGCTGGCGACTCTGTTGGGGATACGAAGAGAAGTTGACCTATTGCTGGTCCATCTTCCCTAAGCGAGTCAATCCTAGCGCTCTTCAGGATAGTTTTGGTTGCTTTTACTGCTTTATTTATTGCATTTTGTTTATTATGATGTGATTGTGTATATGTGCATTATGTGTTTGCATGCATCATGTTGTCATTGTGCTGGCTGTGTATCTGTCTCTCTGTGGGGTGGGAGTTACAAGAGGTAAAAGGCCCAATACCCAGGCTATGAGTGAACTTTAGGACACCTAGGAATAGAGTGATTCATGGGAAGCGGGTGGTATGGCGCCACTTAGCGGAACATGATATCACGAGCAGTTCAGATTCTGATGGGGTATTATCGTTGCATACATCTGGTGTGTATATGATGATATTATTGAAAGGATCGTTTATCCTGCGTTTCTCTTGACCTTACCCTGGCCTAGATGACACCCGTGAGCGGGGAGGGAATGAATCATTACAGGTATTGTTGGTGACCTGATCTGTTGGTGACTTGATCTGTTGGTGACCGTGTTCTGTTGGTGACTTTGGTCCTGTTGGTGACCTGGTTCAGAAGTATGGGTTTCAGATGACCTTGATTTGTGGTTCCCGGTTCCGATGCCGAAGTTCTGATCCTGTGCCTCGTGATACACAGCCAACCAGTCATATTTGCATCATTTGCATCATAGCATGTTTATTTTCAAAAAAAAATAATGCAAAAAAAAAAATGAAAGAAAAGAAAAGAAAAAAGCTAATTTGCTCATGCGTATCATTTCTCAGGTTCATTCAGGAGTCTGTTCACTGTGAGAGATGACAGCCATCCCAGAGTTGAAGAGGAAGACTTGCACCTACAGTTTTCACCGCGAGTCGTTGACATCGTTGTTGGAATTGAGTAATCTTGTGACCGGCTGTAATTAGAAGGTGTTTGATGATCAGTATGGGGATATTCTGATGTTGTTGAAGATGGTGGTGAACCCAGTACCGTTACAGACTCTCTTATAGTTCTATGATCCAGAGCTCCGTTGCTTCACTTTTCAGGACTATCAGTTGGCGCCCACTCTTGAAGAGTATTCCATCCTCATGAATGTCCGAATCAGATACCAAGTACCCTTCATAGATGTGCCAAAGGAGGTGGATTTTAGGGTTGTTGCTAGGGCTCTCTATTTGAGTATTAAAGAAGTGAGTGATAATTGGAAACTGAGTGGTGATGTTGTGGGTTTGCCTTTGAAGTACTTGGTGAGAATGGCTAAGGAGGAAGCGAAGAAAGGGAATTGGGAAGCTTTCAATGCTCAGTTAGCTGTCATGATCTATGGAGTTGTCTTTTTCCCTAGTATGCCTAATTTTGTGGACCTTGCAGCAATCACTATTTTCATTGGAGGAAACCCGGTTCCTACATTGTTAGCTGACACTTATTATGCTATACACTGCAGGCATGGTAAGGGTGGAGCTATCAGGTGTTGTCTCCCTTTGCTACTCAGATGGTTCTTGTCCTTTCTACCAACCAGTGGACCTTTTGTGGATACTCAGAACACTCATAAGTGGACTCAGAGGATTATGTCCCTCGCATCCTATGATATCAAGTGGCAAGCTTACAGGTTCAATGTGCGCAATGTCATTATGAATTGTGGAGGGTTTCGTAATGTTCCGCTCATAGGAACTAAGGGTTGCATCAATTACAACACGATTCTTTCTCTCCGTCAGTTGGGGTTTGTCATGAATGAAAAGCCACTAGATGCCGAGATAGCTGAGAGTGTGTACTTTGAGAAGCGGAGTGATCCAGTAAGATTGGAGCAAGTGGGAAAGGCTTGGGAGAATATTGGTGTCAAGGATGGATCCGTTTTAGGGAAGAAGTTTGCAATTGCTATGTCGGCTTACATTGAATGGGTCAAGGATAGAGTTGAGACTTTGTTGTTACCCTATGATAGGATGGAACCATTGCAGGAGCAACCGCCTTTGATCCTTTCTGAGAATGTGTCTGCTGAGTATTACAAACAAGCCTTAATGGAGAATCGTCGGTTGAAAGAGAAGGAACAAGAGATCCAGTTGGAGCTTACAAAGCCAAAGCTGATAAGTTGAGTTTGGCTCACAAACTCAAAGGAGTGCAAGGTGAAAGTGCTAGTAGATTGGGAAGCAAAAAGAGGTCCTATGAGGAGATAGAAGCAATGTTGGATGGAGAACACCGTGAGCGCTTGAGGTTGCAAAGAGCGGAAGCCAATTACCAGAAGAAGATACGAGACTTGGAAAAGCAGCTTAAAGACAAAGATATTCAGTTGAAGAAGGAGGTAGACCTAAGGCATGCAGCAGAGAACCAGCTCAGAGAAGAAGTTGTGGAGCTCCAAGTGCAACGGAAGGAGAAGATCACCCCTTTACCCGAATGTTCAGAGTGTGACCGGTTGATTGATCAGTGCCAGCACCTGAAGACTCTCATTCCTGGAGGACGACTTTCTTAGTTTGTTTTGTTGTTTATTTTGAGAATCACCTCCAGGATTGTTGGATGGGATTCCTTGTTCTACTCTAATGATTTGAATTTGTGATTGAACTATGTTTGTATGATCTTTTTTGATCATGGTTATAGATGAGATTGTTGATGTTTCACTTTTGCTCCTCATCCTGTGTAGGTTGTGTTTTTTTTTATGTTTATGTTGCAGGTTGCCATTTTTCAAAAGTGAATAAGGCTCTTGAATGCCTGAGAAATGATAAAACATATCATATGCACCATACGCATCATGCGCATCATACACATATCATTCTTGCATTACAGGTATTCTTGAAGAAGACTTCTCATTCTGGTTCCTCTTTCAGGCAGGATTGCTGATCGTCGTCCGCACCGCTACGCGACAAGGTTGAATCAACAGAGAAGCATGGATTAAGTTCAGGCTGAATTGGCAGAGATGAGGGCTAACATGGCCCAGTTCATGAATATGATGCAAGGGGTTGCGCAAGGGCAAGAGGAACTTCGAGCCCTGGTCCAGAGACAGGAAGCTGTGATTCCACCTGTCAACCGTACTTTGCCAGAGGGAGACCCAGTCAATGACACTGTTACTGCTGCTATTCCCGTCAACAACTATGTTGTGGGTGATGAATTGAGGGGTATTAGAATCAACAGACAACCTATTGCTGCTGAGACTGTTAATGTTCGAGCAACCCGTGCTCCAGTTCGTCATCCTGCTCCGCTGGTTGATAGACAGGAGGATATGTTCACTGTTCTCAGTGAGGATGATGATGTGGGAAGGATTGAAGAGAGGGACAGAAAAGTTGATGCCCTTGCTGAAAAAATCCGTGCCATGGAGTGTCAGAACTCTTTGGGATTTGATGTAACCAATATGGGCTTAGTTGATGGATTGAGGATCCCTTACAAATTCAAAGCGCCGTCTTTTGACAAATATAATGGCACTTCTTGTCCTCGCACCCATGTGCAGGCTTACTACAGAAAGATCTCCGCATACACTGACGATGAGAAGATGTGGATTTACTTTTTCCAAGACAGCTTGTCTGGAGCGTCTTTGGACTGGTACATGGATCTGAAGAGAGAATCTGTTAGAAGTTGGAGAGATCTGGGTGAAGCCTTCTTGAGGCAGTATAAGCACAATATGGATATGGCTCCGAGCCGAACTCAGTTACAGAGCTTGTGTCAGAAGTCTGGTGAAAGCTTCAAAGAGTACGCCCAGAGGTGGCGAGAGTTAGCTGCAAGAGTGCAACCTCCTATGCTGGAGAGAGAGAGCTGACTGACATGTTTATTGGAACATTGCAGGGTGTGTTCATGGACCATATGGGAAGTTTCCCGTTCGGTAGCTTTTCTGATGTTGTTATCTGTGGAGAGAGGACTGAGAGTCTTCTCAAAGCAGGTAAGATTCAAGACCATGGTTCCTCAAGTTCTTCAAGTTCGAAGAAGCCATTTTCTGGGGCACCCAGAAGAAGGGAAGGTGAAACAAATGCTGTACATCATCGGAGGAATACAAACAGAGGACACTATCGTCAAATCGCTGCTGTAACTATCCCAACACCCCAACCTCAACCTCATCAACAACAAAGAGGACCGCCACAACAACATCAACATCAACATCATCAACAACAACAACAACGCCCATTTCAGCCAAGACAGAGAATGCCGGATCGTCGTTTCGACCCGTTGCCGATGACATATGCTGAGTTGCTTCCTGAGCTGCTCAGGTTGGGGTTTGTTGAGCTTCGCACCATGGCTCCGTTGACGAAGATACCTGCTGGGTACGATGCCAATGTCCGTTGAGACTTTCATTCCGGTGCACCGGGGCATCACATTGAAAATTGTCGGGCTTTTCATCATAAGGTCCAGGATCTGATTGATGCTAAGACAATCAACTTTGCTCCTGTTCCGAATGTTGTGAATAACCCTATGCCTCAGCATGGTGGGCCTATGGTGAACAATGTGGAAGGTGAGGATGTTGTGGATTTGATAGTCAGTGTTGATGAGGTTCAGACTTCGTTACTTGTGGTAAAAGAACGTCTATTGAAAGGGGGAGTGTTCCCGGGATGTGATGAAAGTTGTTTAGATTGTGGTGATCAAGAGAGTGGTTGTGAAGAGTTGAGAAGAGGTATCCAGGGTTTGATGGATGAGGGTTGCCTACAGTTTAGTCGGGCTGTGAAAGATCGTGGGGTGGTATCAACTGTCACCATCTATTTTAAACCGTCTGAGGGTCCTGGACGTGTGCCAAGAACTGTCAGTGCACGCATAACTGTTGGTACTCCGATAACTATATATGCACCAGTAACTGTTGGTACTCCTACCACCATTGTTGCTTCCGGTAGAAGACCTGTTGAGAATAGTAGAGCAGTTCCTTGGAAGTATGATAATGCTTTCCGCAACAACAAAAGGTCAGAGAATCAGACAAGAACAGTGAATCAGGCTCCAGTGACAATTTGTGTGCCAAATAGAACTCCAGTAACTGTGGGTCCAGCTGTGGACAATGTGGGAGGACCTGAAGGGTTTACAAGGAGTGGTCGTCTGTTTGCACCACAGACTCTGAGGGATAGCAATGCTGAGGCTCTTGCCAAGGCAAAAGGTAAGCAAGCTGTGGTTGAAGAAGGACCTGTACAGAAGGAGGCGCCTGAGGGTTCCTTTGAGAAAGATGTGGAGGAGTTCATGAAGATCATTAAGAAAAGTGATTATAAGATCGTGGACCAGCTGAACCAAACTCCGTCCAAAATCTCTATCCTTTCTTTGTTGTTGTGTTTTGAGGCACACCGTAATGCCTTGCTGAAAATGTTGAATTTGGCTTACGTGCCTCAAGAGATTTCGGTCAACCAGCTCGAGGGTGTTATTGCTAATGTGAGCACGAGACATGGGTTGGGGTTCACATATCTGGATTTGACACCTGAAGGTCGCAACCACAATAAAACTCTACATATCACCATGGAGTGCAAAGGCGCAGTGTTGTCACATGTGTTAGTGGATACTGGCTCGTCTTTGAATGTGTTGCCCAAGAAGATTTTGAGCAAGATTGATGTTGAAGGGGTTGTTCTCACTCCGAGTGATCTCATCGTCCGTGCTTTTGATGGATCCAAGCGATCAGTCTTCGGTGAAGTCACCTTGCACGTGAAGATAGGCCCGGAGGTGTTCCATATTGTCTTCTATGTGATGGATATACAACCAGCATATAGTTGTTTATTGGGGTGTCCCTGGATACATGGGGTTGGAGCAGTGTCGTCAACTCTCCATCAAAAGCTGAAGTATGTATCGAATGGTCAGATTGTAACTGTGTGCGGCGAGGAGGACATTCTTGTGAGCCATTTATCCTCTTTCAAGTATGTGGAGGTGGATGGCGAGATCCATGAAACTCTGTGCCAAGCGTTCGATACCGTTGCTATTGAGAAGGTAGCTTTTGTGGAGCAGAAGAAACCAGGTGTCTCAATTGCGTCCTACAAGCAAGTTGTGGAGGTTGTTAATTCTGGTAATGCAGGAGGCTGGGGCAAGATGGTTGACATGCCCGTGAAAGAAGACAAATTCGGTATTGACTATCAACCTCTTCAGTCAGAGCAGGGTGTTCAGAAAGGGCCGAGTACCTTCACCAGCGCTGGGTTGATGAATCATGGGGACGTCTTTGCAACCGGTAGTGAAGATGGTGACAGTGATTATGATGTGGACAACTGGGTGCGCCCGTGTGCTCCAGGGGAGATGGTGAACAATTGGACAACCGAAGAAATAGTCCAAGTTACTCTTCAAACAGAGTAATTTTCTTTTGTTTTTCATTCTGCACAAAAACCCTACACTCTGCCGGGGGCGTAGTGGTTCATTGTAGGGCCTCATCATGTTTTGAAATGATTATCATTAATAAACGACGTTTTGCAAACAAATTTGTGCTCAGTGTCTTTCTGTTTTTATTTTCATTTTTCAAAGCAATAAAAATGGCAATGTTTTTGTTTTTTTGTGACTTTCTTGAACTCTTTTCTAAAATAAAGCATTGAACATCGTTCGTGCAGAATTGATCTTGCGGACTCCATTAAAAACAATTATGTTATGGCTCAGTATGATTTCGATAATCCCATTCACCAAGCTGAAGAGGAGAGTGAAGAAGATTGTGAACTCCCCAAAGAATTGGTTAGATTATTGAAGCAGGAGGAAAGGGTCATCCAACCTCATCAGGAAGAGTTGGAAATCGTTAACCTTGGTACTGAGGACGCCAGGAAAGAGATCAAGATTGGGGCTGCTTTAGAGGAATCCGTCAAGAGAGGGCTGATTGAGATGCTGCGAGAATATGTGGAAATCTTCGCATGGTCGTATCAAGATATGCCTGGTTTGGATACAGATATCGTGGTACACAGGCTACCTCTCAGAGAAGATTGTCCCTCGGTAAAGCAGAAGCTTCGCAGAACTAGTCCTGATATGGCTGTCAAAATCAAAGAGGAGGTTCAGAAGCAGTTGGATGCGGGTTTTCTGGCAGTCACCAATTATCCCCCGTGGGTGGCCAACATCGTACCCGTGCCGAAGAAGGATGGTAAAGTCAGGATGTGTGTCGATTACCGGGATTTAAACAGGGCCAGTCCGAAAGATGACTTCCCATTACCTCACATTGATGTATTGGTTGATAACACTGCTCAATCCTCGGTTTTCTCTTTCATGGATGGATTTTCTGGCTATAGTCAGATCAAGATGTCACCAAAAGACTTGGAAAAGACGACATTCATTACACCTTGGGGCACGTTCTGCTATAAGGTGATGCCATTTGGGCTGAAGAATGTCGGTGCTACCTATCAGAGGGCTATGGCGACTCTCTTTCATGACATGATGCACAAAGAAATTGAAGTGTACGTGGATGATATGATTGCGAAGTCTCAGACAGAAGAGAAGCACTTGGTAAACTTGCAGAAGTTGTTTGAAAGGTTGAGGAAGTTCAGACTGAGGCTGAATCCAAACAAGTGTACGTTTGGGGTGAGATCCGGGAAGCTGTTAGGCTTCATTGTCAGTGAGAAGGGGATTGAGGTTGATCCAGCGAAAGTAAAAGCTATTCAAGAAATGCCTGAACCAAAAACGGAAAAGCAGGTCCGTGGGTTTTTAGGGAGACTGAACTACATTGCACGGTTCATATCTCACCTAACCGCCACGTGCGAACCAATATTCAAATTTCTAAGAAAAGATCAAGCAATCAGGTGGAACAATGACTGTCAAAAAGCTTTTGATAAGATAAAGGAATATTTGCAGAAACCTTCAATCCTTATACCTCCAGTTCCTGGGAGACCTCTGATAATGTACCTTTCAGTAACCGAGAATTCGATGGGTTGTGTATTGGGACAGCATGACGAGTCTGGTCGAAAAGAGCATGCAATATACTACCTTAGCAAAAAGTTTACCGACTGTGAAACAAGATATTCACTGCTCGAGAAAACTTGCTGCACTTTGGCATGGGCTGCTCGCCGACTGAGACAGTATATGCTGAACCATACTACCTTATTGATTTCTAAGATGGATCCAGTGAAGTACATCTTTGAAAAGTCGGCTCTCACCGGGCGTGTGGCTCGGTGGCAGATGATTCTAACTGAGTATGATATCCAGTATACGTCGCAAAAGGCCATCAAAGGTAGTCTTATGTCTGATTACCTTGCCGAGCAACCGATTGATGATTATCAGCCAATGATGTTTGAATTCCCTGATGAAGATGTCATGTACTTGAAGATGAAGGATTGTGAAGAGCCTCTTGTTGAGGAAGGACCGGATCCTGATGACAAGTGGACACTGATGTTTGATGGGGCGGTAAATGTGAATGGAAACGGTGTTGGGGCAGTGCTCATCAATCCCAAAGGTGCACACATACCTTTTTCTGCCAGATTGACTTTTGAGGTAACCAACAACAAGGTTGAGTATGAGGCTTGTATCATGGGGATTGAAGAAGCCATCGATCTAAGAATCAAAACTCTGGACGTTTATGGAGATTCCGCTCTAGTGATTAACCAAGTCAATGGAGATTGGAATACTCATCAGCCGCATTTGATTCCTTATCGAGATTACACCAGAAGGATCCTGACTTTCTTCAAGACAGTGAAGTTGTATCATGTCCCCCGAGACGAAAATCAGATGGCTGACGCCTTGGCTACTTTGTCTTCTATGATCAAAGTTCATTGGTGGAATCATGTGCCACATGTTGCTGTGAATCGACTCGAGAGGCCTGCGTATGTGTTTGCAGCCGAGTCTGTTGTTGATGAGAAGCCGTGGTACTATGATATTAAGAATTTCCTCAAAAGCCAGGAGTATCCTGAAGGAGCGTCAAAGAATGACAAGAAGACATTGAGACGGCTAGCTGGAAGCTTTTATTTGAATCAGGATGATATGTTGTACAAGAGAAACTTTGACATGGTTCTGCTCAGATGCGTGGATAGACACGAAGCAGACATGTTGATGCAGGAAGTACACGAGGGGTCGTTCGGTACCAATGCTGGTGGTCATGCAATGTCCAAGAAGTTGTTGAGAGCCGGTTATTACTGGATGACTATGGAATCCAATTGTTTCAAATACGCTCGGAAGTGCCATAAATGTCTGATCTACGCAGATAAAGTGCATGTGCCACCAAGCCCTCTGAATGTCATGAATTCTCCTTGGCCATTCGCGATGTGGGGTATCGATATGATTGGGAAGATTGAACCTACTACTTCTAATGGACATCGTTTCATCTTGGTCGCGATTGATTACTTCACTAAGTGGGTGGAACCAGTTTCCTATGCTAATGTTACCAAGCAAGTGGTTGCCCGATTAATTAAGAAGGAGATTATCTGTCGTTATGGGGTTCCCGAGAGAATAATCATTGATAATGGTTCGAATCTCAATAACAAGATGATGAAAGAGCTCTGCAAAGATTTCAAGATCGAACACCATAATTCTTCTCCTTACAGACCAAAGATGAATGGTGTTGTAGAGGCGGCAAACAAGAACATTAAGAAGATTGTGCAGAAGATGGTCGTGACGTACAAAGATTGGCATGAGATGATACCTTTCGCCTTGCATGGGTACCGTACCTCAGTACGTATGTCGACCGGGGCAACCCCTTACTCCCTTGTGTATGGTATGGAAGCAGTCCTACCAGTTGAAGTGGAGATTCCTTCTCTAAGAGTCCTGCTGGATGTCTCAGTACGTATGTCGACCGGGGCAACCCCTTACTCCCTTGTGTATGGTATGGAAGCAGTCCTACCAGTTGAAGTGGAGATTCCTTCTCTAAGAGTCCTGCTGGATGTCAAGCTAGACGAAGCTGAGTGGATCCGGACAAGGTTTAATGAGTTAAGCCTTATCGAAGAGAAGCGGTTAGCGGCTGTGTGCCATAGGCAACTGTATCAGAGAAGGATGAAGAAGGCCTTTGATCAGAAAGTGCATCCTCGAAGCTATCAGACAGGTGATTTGGTTTTGAAGAGGATCCTTCCTCCCGGTACAGATAACAGGGGTGTAGCGGTGTATTCGTCACTTTATGATTTATTGGCTAAATCAAAAGCAAAGTATACAAAGATAGAGTCGCCACCGCACTTCTATTTATCCAAAGGAATGGCTAGAAAGCGAACAAAAGCCTAAGAAGTTTTACAAAGAAAACTAATAAAAGGGTACAGAGATCTGGGTAAGGGGGTAATTATGCAAAGGGAAGGTGTTAGGCACCCAATGCATCCTAGGTACTCCTAGGGAACCCTTTTCACAACTTGTTATATCAGATGATTATTTATGAAAATATTTATTGTGCAAACATTGATTGGGAGGATGAGAGAAGAATGTACAATTTTTATTATTTTTGTGTTTGGATGGATGAACCCATTGCCTACGTACCTTTTCATGAAAGATAAGGATCAAAACGCCGTAGTTCGGCTAAAAGATTTCCAAAAAGTAAGTGGATTGATTTTAAACAAAAGCCCTAAGGTATTTCATTATCCACGGGAGAAAACTCAACCTATACAACCACAAGTCCACCATGTGAGAAAAGCTTCAACTTGCTAGTGAAGGATTATGCCCTATAATAAGCAAGGAAGTCTTATAATTCAATCACTAAGGACAAAAGGTGAGAATCACATCAACCACTAAGATAATTGAGATCTATGGCTAATGTATGAAAACTTAGCAAGAAGTGGACAAGGGCCACAAAAACAATTGAGTGAGTGAAATTAACCAATTAGGAGTATTCACGAAAAAAATGGTCAAAGTTGACATTAGATTCAATTCAGAAGAAGTATTGTGAAAATGAAGTTTGAAAATCAGAGGCTTAAGGCCTAGGTTTCTAGTTTTGAAAACAGATGAAAATGTTTGCACAAAGTTTTCTGATTAAGGATGCAAATGCAAGTGGAGGTTATAAGGAAACAACAGGTGGGGATGAGGAGTAAAACTTCATTAGGAGTTCCTCTCTTGAGATCATATGTAGATGATCCAAGTGGTTCCTTTGGAATAAGCAACAAGCAAAGCAAACAAGCAAGGTTCAAAAAGAAATAAAGATGGAAACGGATGGCCAATAAATGGTCTTATATCCAACTCCGAAAACGAAACGGGAAACGGAGTGCCAATAAATGGTCTTACGTCCAACTCCACAAAGCAACATGAAATAGGAAACAGGTAGCCAATCAATGGTCTTACACCGGACTCCACAAAAAGAAACAAAATAGGAAACAGGTAGCCAATCCATGGTCTTACACCTGACTCCACAAAAACAAAACAGGAAAGGAAATGGAGTGCCAATAAATGGTCTTAAATCCAGCTCCCCAATAGGAACAGGAAATAGATGGCCAATCAATGGTCTTACATCTGACTCCTCAAGCAAAGCAAAGAACAAATGGAAAAGCAATATGCAACAACATGCAAAAGCAGTATGCAAGAACTGTTAGAAAATTCGGTAAAATTAAATGGATCCAGGACTGAATCGTGATTGAGAATCACTTTCCTTAAAAGTATTTCAAGCACTCTTTTATTATGTCTTAGAGTTGGAAAATGCAAGAACACTCAGGATAATATCAGCCTTAATTTCGAGTCTGCACAAGACAAGTGAAGAACCCGAAATGCAAGGAAGGTTTTTCTGGAATTTGGAAGAGAAATACGTTTTTAGTTCTTATCTTGTTTTTCTGAATAGAATCATATATTTATAGGAGATATGGATGTTATTTCAAAAGTTTGCAACCTTTGATGAAACAACACCATTTCACCATAAAACACAATGTTTCATATATGACACTATTTCATGAAAAGATATGAAAATTGAATTCAAAATTCAAACAAAACAATAACTAAAATTCTGAGTTAAAGTTCCAAAGCATTAAATGCTATTTAACTCTTTTGTCATTTTGGAACTAATATTGCAAAATAATTTCCAACAATCCCCCACTAGTTCTAATAATGACAGAAATCATTCCAGATAGTGAAATATAAAAAGTGTTAATACAGTTAGGTATCTTTCGATTTTAAACTTAACCTTAGTGAGGATAACGCAAAGTTTAATCGGAATGTTTGGTAGCAAAGCTTTTAAACCATTAATCCATGGGATCAGACCTGCGTTACCTTACACACACTCTTTAAAGGTTCTTCCTTTACATATCTCGCTTAGCACTTATTTATGGCCATATGCTATCCTTTTCATGAATTTTTCATGAGAGAAACTCCAACTCTCACTTTGAGACGGCACCATCTCAAAATTCACATAGGTGAGGTTCATATAACATCCTTTCCAATAGATACTCTTCTTCGTTAATGAACTTCATTAAGAGGTTTTGGAAACCTCAACCCTCAATTCAACACAGTCAACCTTATTTCCCAAATTCTTGACTTACATCCAATTCAACGACTTGTTGTTACCCATTGAATCTTGAAGTTAATGTTTTGTTAACATAAGATTGGGTTGATGCCGCTGTCGGAACTTTTATTTAAGGAGTTTCAACCCCATTCCTCTCGAGGTTGTTCGTACTAAGTCTCTGGCCAGTGGCTTAGTAAACGGATCTGCTAAGTTATAGCATGTTCGTATGTAGGTGAGTGAAACGATTCCATCCTCAATCAATTTTCTTACGAACGAATGTCTAAGTCCTATATGTCTAGACTTTCCATTATACACTTCGCTGAATGCTCTTGCTAATGTGGCTTGGCTATCGCAATGTATCATCACTTTTGAGACATTGTCTTTAGCCAATGGAACTTCCAACAGAAGATCCCTCAACCATTCCGCTTCTTGACCGGCGGAAGCGAGAGCCACGAACTCTGATTCCATGGTCGAAAGTGTAATGCATGTTTGTTTCTTGCTCTTCCAAGAAATTGCTCCCCCAACAAGTGTAAATATCCATCCAGTTGTAGATTTATGGTCTCCAATATTAGATATCCAACTCGCATCAGTGTATCCTTCTAATATGGCAGGGAACCTTCCATAGTGAAGACCAAGGTCCTTGGTTTTCAGTAGATAGCCAAAAATCCTTGTAATTGCCTTCCAATGTTCATTACTTGGATTACTAGTGAATCAACTCATTTTACTGACCGCAAATGATATGTCGGGTCTGGTACATTGCATTAGGTACATTAGACACCCTATTGCACTTGCATATTCCAATTGAGCCACTGATCTTCCATTATTCTTTTGAAGTTTGTTGGCATGATCAAATGGAGTGGTTACTTCCTTAAAGTTTAGATGTTTAAACTTATCAAGCATTTTCTCAATATAGTGGGTTTGACTAAGTTCATAACCCCCACTATTTCGCTTAACCTTGATCCCTAAAATTGTGTCAACAAGTCCAAGATCTTTCATCTTGAAAGTGGATGTTAGAAACTTCTTTGTTTCTAAGATTCCTT
This sequence comes from Lathyrus oleraceus, assembly GCF_024323335.1. Taxonomy (NCBI): domain Eukaryota; kingdom Viridiplantae; phylum Streptophyta; class Magnoliopsida; order Fabales; family Fabaceae; genus Lathyrus; species Lathyrus oleraceus. The sequence goes on along the minus strand of NC_066585.1, from coordinate 11,303,604 downwards.
TTAAATCATTACTAATGATCAACATATCGTCGACATAGAGACAAAGGAATATTATAGTGGTTTTGCACGTCTTTGTGTATAAACACTTGTCACAAGAATTAGGAATAAATCCATTTGAGAGTATTACAGAGTCAAATTTTTGATGCCACTGTTTTGGTGCTTGTTTTAGTCCGTATAAGGATTTGACAAGTTTACACAACCTTTTGTTCATTTCCAGGAAGCAGGTAGCCTTCCGGTTGTTCCATGTAGATTTCCTCATCGAGATCTCCATTTAGGAACGCTGTTTTAACATCCATCTGATGGATTATAAGATCATTCAAAGATGCTAAGGCAAACAACAATCTAATAGTAGTTGTTCTTGCTACTGGTGCGTACGTGTCGAAGTAATCTATGCCTTCTTTCTGTCTAAATCCTTTTGCCACTAATCTGGCTTTATAAGTGTTTAGAGTACCATCACTATGGTATTTCTTCTTAAACACCCACTTGCATCCAATGGGCCTTGATCCCTTAGGTAAGTCAACAAGTTCCCAAATGTGGTTTGATACAATTGAATCCATTTCATCTTGGATAGCATCTTTCCAAAAAGTGGAATCCCTTGAAGTTATTGCTTCCTTATAAGTTTTTTGGATCATCTTCCACTTGAAGAATAATCGGAATGCGTTGAACAAAGTTCTTATAATTTCCCTCAACAAGATAAAAGGAAATAGATTGAGAATCAATCTCATCTGGTCCTAGATTATTTGTTTTCCGAATTCTCTTGCTTATCCTAGGCTCGGGTTGTGGTTCAATGATTATAGGAGTGCCTTCAGTTTGTATTTCTACAATCCGAGAAGAGTTATCTTCATGAGATTCTTTATTAGTGGCCGACTCCGATCCTTTACCCGGTTTTCCCAATAAATCCCCACTAACAAGATTCCTATTCATGTCTGGAACATGAAGCACATTTACAAGTGTAACTTTCTTTCCAGAAGTGAAGTTAAGTTCGACCGAACCGGTTCCAACAACTTTAGAGCGGACTTCATTTCCCATTTGTACCTCTTGTCCATCAATTGCTTCAGAATAGGTTTTGAATGCAGCCTTGTCATAAGTGACATGCACCAAAGCACAAGTGTCATACCACCAACCTTGAACTTTTCCTTTGATTGCCATAATTTCGCTCACTGTAGCAATTATGTCATCATCTGATCGAATTGCATTGATCTCATTTTTTTTGCTTTATTTTGTCTGCAATCTCGAGCATAGTGTCCAGGTTTACCGCATACGAAACATCCGTTCTTTGGACCTTTATGACCGCCAGAGTTCTTGAACTTGTTATGTTCTTTCTTTGGTCCAAGATGACTCTTCATGCCATCATGTCTCTTCTTTCCCTTGTTGGTCACAACGTTTGTTTTGAAATGAGTAGGGGGTTCTGATTTCTCCCTCTCCTTCGATTCGAAGATGTTTCTGAATTTTCTCCAAGGAGAAGTCCTCGGAACTGTGCAACAATTTCTTTCGGTAGCCTTTCCATGAAGGTGGTAATTTTGCAATAATTGCACCGACTTGGAAGGTCTCAGGGATGTCTATTTTTACTGCCTTTATTTTATTGACCAGAACTTGCAATTCATGCACTTAGGGAAGAATGGGCTTAGAATCTAAGAATTTAAAATCGAAATATTTAGATATTAAGAACTTCTTCGTACCTTCCTCTTCAGCCTTGAACTTGAATTCTAGTGCCTTCCATATTTCTGTTGCCGATGGATTGTCTGTGTAGAGGTCGTAGAGACGATCAGATAAAGTATTCAGAATGTGTCCACGGCAAAGCAGTTCGTCCTCCTTGCGTTTCTTGCGCTCCTTCTTGAGTTCTTCCGAATCATTTTCTGTTGGTTCAGGTATTGGATGTTGGTTCATTTTCTTGAGTCCAACTCCACAAAGCAACATGAAATAGGAAACAGGTAGCCAATCAATGGTCTTACACCGGACTCCACAAAAAGAAACAAAATAGGAAACAGGTAGCCAATCCATGGTCTTACACCTGACTCCACAAAAACAAAATAGGAAAGGAAATGGAGTGCCAATAAATGGTCTTAAATCCAGCTCCCCAATAGGAACAGGAAATAGATGGCCAATCAATGGTCTTACATCTGACTCCTCAAGCAAAGCAAAGAACAAATGCAAAAGCAATATGCAACAACATGCAAAAGCAGTATGCAAGAACTGTTAGAAAATTTGGTAAAATTAAATGGATCCAGGACTGAATCGTGATTGAGAATCACTTTCCTTAAAAGTATTTCAAGCACTCTTTTATTATGTCTTAGAGTTGGAAAATGCAAGAACACTCAGGATAATATCAGCCTTAATTTCGAGTCTGCACAAGACAAGTGAAGAACTCGAAATGCAAGGAAGGTTTTTCTGGAATTTGGAAGAGAAATACGTTTTTAGTTCTTGTCTTGTTTTTCTGAATAGAATCATATATTTATAGGAGATATGGATGTTGTTTCAAAAGTTTGCAACCTTTGATGAAACAACACCATTTCACCATAAAACACAATGTTTCATATATGACACTATTTCATGAAAAGATATGAAAATTGAATTCAAAATTCAAACAAAACAATAACTAAAATTCTGAGTTAAAGTTCCAAAGCATTAAATGCTATTTAACTCTTTTGTCATTTTGGAACTAATATTGCAAAACAATTTCCAACAAGAACAATATGCAAAGTAAGCACAAACAATCACAATCAATCAATTAACACACACTATACACAATCAAGAGGCTCAATCAGGGTTAGGCTTTAGTCAAGGGGTCATATCAACCTCAACAAACAAGTCGGTACTGTATGGGTGTTTTGAGCTCTTAACCCTAACATTGAGAGTTAGGGTGAAGCAGATGAAATGGGAAATGAGGATTAGACCTCATAGCTCTTAACCCTGGCCGGGGTGAGCTTGAATCAAAGAAGGTGTGGGAGTCCAGAATGAGGAACTCTACTCCACGATGACTGACTCTATATACAATGATCTTGGGTGTTTATTCAAATGCATCAGCACGTAGTGTGAGCATAATGAAAGACTCAATTGAATAGCAGGGGATGGATTGCACATCCCTTTTATCTACCAATTGCCTCTTAAGAGGACTTAACCTTCTTGGCACAACTATAAACAATCAAATACATGGCCTCTTAAGGAGGGCTTCAGACAGGTGCCTGCCAAAAGAACATGACAGGTCTTCCAGACTACATGGAGAATAGGAATTTACCTAAGTGGTATGCCTACCACAAGCAAAGCAAAGCAACTCAAGTAATGAGTTAAAGCTACTAAAGTACCTGTAAAAAAATCAAACAAGTCAATATTCACATTCAGACAAACTATACAGACAGTCAATAGTCAGACAACCAATATACACAATGTAAGTCAAACTCAAGTGAGTTAGCCATCCAAGGACCTACAACAGAATTAACATTAGTTAAACAAAGCAAATTGTATCTCAATTCATGAGATCAACATCATCAATTAGGACTTATTGCATGAACCTGAAATGCAAAGCTCAAATTGTAAGTTCAAACCCCTAGGGCAAAGCCTAGGGTCAAAGGTGGAGAAAAAAGTCAAAACAGAAGCTAAAATTCAACATGAATCACATTTAATCAATCAAGAACATGTCCTAAAAAGGACCAAATCAAAAGCATCAAACAAAGCCATGTAGTGAGCAAGAGAAGACCAAAGCAATTTCAAAGCACACAATTGATCATTAAGAATCAAAATTCCATATTAAAACAGAAATGACTCAAACAATTCTGGAAAATTTTATGAGCATACAATATGTCCAATACAATCATCATGCAAAAAATCATAAACAGAGAAGCTCATTTGATATGGATATGAAAATGCACAAGTTGAACATCCAATTGTGTGACACACATTGTCACACCATGCAATCATGTGTATAAAACAGAAATGAAAAATGAGAAAAATGCACAATCAAGCCTCAAACATCCATCAACATGTTGGGAACCATCATGCAAAATTTCATGGCAATTGGAGCATTATTAAGCATTTCACAATAGAAAGAATGGAGCAATGTCACAAATGCATACATGTTCACATAATCTAACACAATTAAAATTCCAGCCATGGTAAAATCATGAAATCCACACCAAAAAGTAAAGGACATTCCAAGGATCATTTAAAAAAAGAATGGATTTAATTGGATCAAATTTCAAATTGATATGAATTTTTGAAGTTGACAAAAATATTTGAAATAAAATGTGGCATGGCATGGAATAAATGGAGGGAAAGTTAAAATGATGAATTAATTTGAAAAACGCTTCAGGCTGGAATCGAAGTAGGTCAAGGCGCTGGGAACAAATAATATCCAAAATAACTACCGCTGGGAATCGAACCGTGTTTGGACCAAAATGCACAGCTTCATTTAAACACGCTGGCGTCCAAGTCAACAGGTCTATGCCATGTGGACGCGGTCAACTAAACGTAGGCCAATCGCTTGGACAAATAGGCGCGCACATGGCGCACATGCTGGCAAAAAACCCTAGCCATCTCATCAATTGCAGATGGAGGCGCTAGCGGTGGAGCAGGGAGGAAACAACCGTCTTCCTCGCGAAGACGGCGGAGCAACAACAATGTCAACATAATTTTTTTTCCAGATTTTCAAAATGAATACATCAACAGAAAGCTCTTGCTATGCAGGTTACGGATCGAGCATCATTTCATCAAAACAAACCATGGATTAAGAGAATCGATGCAAAACATTTTGACATGTCAAACTTTAATTCACTATATCTCAGCCATTTCTTAACCAAATCACATGAAATTTATATCAGATCAATCAGCAAGAATAGATCTACAACTTTATGGCAATTATTTGAAGAATTGAGAGGCTCTAGTTCTTACCTCTTGAAGAGCAGAACAATGAAATCTGGTGATTCAAGGCTTGACACGCGTGCAAATCCACTCCTGATCACTTGTTATGAAGCTTGATGAATGAATTAAGGCTTGGAACAGCTTAGATCTTGCTCAACAATCAGCTTCCATCTTCACCTTCATGAACTTGCCATGCTTGATTTCTGCTCGAATTCAATGATCCAAGGCTTGATCTACACCAAATCAATATCACAGAACAAGAATATGGAAGAAAATAGCTAGCTTATGTGGAAGAATTTTGAATTTGGATTGGGAGAAAATTTTGGAGGGAAGTTGATTTTAGATCTAGAAATGGTGAATCCTCTACAATTCTGGTATGATTATGTATTTATATGACATGTTAATCCTACTGAAAATGTTAATTAAGCTTGGTTAATTGTGATTAAGTGAAATAGGGTGTGTGACCAAAAATGTCAATTTGTGTGGTGCATGGCAAATGCAAACGTGAACAGTACCATGTGCATGGTCAAATTCACTCAAAATCATTTTATCAACACAATGGTAATGGTATTTTGTCCATACAATGCACCAATTTTGAATTTGCCATTTTCCCTCCAAAATTGACATGAAAGAACAAATGATCATATGATGAGATTTCACGCAATGTGATGAATGATCTGGAAAGTTCATGTCATGAGAAGAATTATGCAAAAAGGAGCACTCAATTTGGAATTATGAGTCAAAAGTTATGGCCTTTCGAAGTTTCATGCACACTTGGCAATAATTTGATCATATCTCCTCAATCATTCATCAGATGCTCATGATCTTGGACTTTTTGGAAATGGGAGAGAGGGATCTTCAAATTTCATGTTGGACAAAATTTCATTTGAAGCTTCTTTGATGTTGGAAAGTTGAGTTGAAGTTGGTCCAAAAACTTTCCATTTTTGGAAACTTGAAATTATAGGTCACTTTCCATTTTGGGAAACTTTTGACTTGACCTCAAATTCTTCAATGTAGATGTTTGACATGATGAACAAGCATTGTTGGAACATGAATGGGATGAAGAAACTCAATTTCTCAATTCAAAACCCAAAGTTGACTTTCAGTTGACTGGCATAGGCCCTCAGATGACCTGAAAATGTTCTGATGAATTTGGGCCTCAGCTACCTGGGGAATTTGCTCCAAAATGACCCTCTAGCTCATATGAGCTCAAAATAATGGCCACATGATCCATATCTCAAAGGAACCACCATCTCCTGCTCAAAGGATTCACTTGACTGTGCCTTGACCTGTTGACTGCGTAAGCTACAAGACAAGTGTTAGATGACATATTTTTGTACATTTTTGGTTAGTGATTAAAAGAAAAGCAATGATATAAAAATGCAAGTAATGCTTGGTGATCAAGAACCACTCTCAAGAAAGATCCCCCCCCCCACAGGGAAGGAAGCAAGGTGTCCAATGATCCTTGAGGCAATGCAATGTTATGATATGATGCCATGAGGGATCTTAGGGACAAAATTGGGGTCTTACAAGGGGCAAGTGGACTCCGAATTATGAAGGTCCATACGTTGTAAAAAAGGTCTTTTCTGGTGGAGCCTTGATGCTTACAACTATGGATGGTGAAGATTTTCCGTCCCTTGTGAACTCAGATGTAGTCAAAAAATACTTCGCATAAATTGACCCGCTGGACGAAAAGAATAAAAAGTCCAGGCAAACAAGGGCATCCCGGCGAACCAAGAAAAAAAAAGAAAAAGGTTCGGGCAAAAGTTAGGGATAAAGAATAAAAAGAATATGTACACCCGGTAAGTCGAAAACCCGCAAGGGCGGCTTAGGCAAAAATGGGTATCCCGGTGGATTGAAAACCTGAAAGGGTGATCCAGGCAAAAGAGGGATTAAAAGCGAAGACTACAGTCTGAGTTATCTGTACTTCATCACGCTTCATCGTCTACCATCCTGAAGGATATGATCGGTCCAATCATTCTTCTCAGAAAGCAAGGAATTTGGGGGAAATTGAGGATCTGTGAGTCATAACCGAATTGGAAAATAGTGGATGTCGTGTTCACATTGCCAATAGGATAGTTTATTTCCTTGTTTGGCGCAATTACCTCTTCCTAGGAATTGCTTCTTGATGTATTCACCTTTTCAGGCCCATTTTCAATCAATAAAAGTCGTTATTCAGTTAAAGTGCTCTCTTGTTTTTTATTTTACTGTTTGTTTGCAAAAACGTCCGAATTTTTGATAAACATTGAATCTAAAAAACATGAAGGCTAGACAATAACGTGCAGAAAGATAAAACATTGGAAAATCATTTTGAATGTTGTCGCAACCTGAAAAATACAGTGCGAAAAAAAACAACCGGCGAAAGAAAAAGACAGAAGAGTCGCCACCGTGCGTTATTCATCCCAAAGGAGGGAAAGGAAACGCTCGAAGTAAACCTGAAAAAAAGAAAGGACAAGACAGGGTCTCGCAACCAAATCTTGGGTTCGGGAGTCGGTTATGCGAAGGGAAGGTGTTGATTCCTTAGGATTGGCAGAGATTTTAGAAAACAAATAATGTAATCATCTCTGTTGTTTTAATATGTTGGGTTGAAGAAATTCAACATCTGGACCAACATGTCATGTACGATGTCACGACGTCAGGTCTGTGACATCGCACATGTGTAGGAAACTGAATTAATTAATTCAGTATATGTCATGGGATCAGCAAGGATATCTGGTGAATATCCTAACTCCCTTGTGAAGGCCTTGAAGACTAATTCAGAATATATATAGGCTCTAAATATGGAGATATATATGGAGAGAGATTAGGAACTTGAAGACCTTGTTTGTAGCAGAATTTTTCTGCTGAAGTTGCAACAGCAAAGAACAAGTCTGCTGCAATTTTCTGAAGGCCCAAATCCAGTTGGGTGATTAGGTTATAAATAGCTGATTGTAATCTAGTCTTTGTAAGCCTCTTAGAATGAATTTTTGAGGGTGTGTGTAAGGTAAACCTCCCAATCTGTGGGAAGGTTACCATGTGTCTCTCAGTGGTAAACCTGAGAGTGTTTGTCACTCAAAGCCTGTAGGCAAGAGTGATTATGTTCTTGAATGAAGCTGTGAAGCAAGTTCAAGGTGTTTGCACATTACATTGTATTTGTAGTGATAGGAATGGAAACTGGAGGTTTCTATCTAGGAGTTCCTAGGTATAGATTGCATTGGGTAGGGATTAAGTGATGAGTTGTAAACGGGGGAGTTTAACTCTGAATTGATACTACTAATAGTGGATCTTCTTCCTGGCTTGGTAGCCCCCAGATGTAGGTCATGTTGGACTGAACTGGGTTAACAATTTCCTGTGTTTGTTTTCCTTCTGTATGATATAATCATGTATGCCATAACTAAGCATGTATTCCAGTCTGTTCATCAAGATAATAGCAGACCTGATACATAGCCTTCTGTTGGAATGTCAATCAGAATGTTTTGACATTCATCAACAACAGCACATACTGTTTAATAAGCTGATGAATTCAGTTTAGTATGTAGTGAAGTCTGGAGTTCAAAAGCACACCAGACCTGGCCAAAAAGGATCTTTGTGAAACTGTCAAACTGGATGCCTTGACAGTTCTTCCTGTAAGCTGATACTGAAGTAGAGACTGGTTGGTCTTTTACAGTACAGCAAATTTAGCACAGTCTGTTTTCAGGAACCAAACAGACTTAGCATATGGTTCTGGACTTGGATGTCAAACGGAATGTTGTGACATTCACTCCTGACAGCATAGGCTAAATTGTTGGATGGTTAGTTTTTCTGTTTCAGGATTTTTCTCAGGCTATTCTTCGGGAATCCACCAGCTGATCTAAAATCTAGGAAACTAACAACTAAGCTACAATTAATGAACCTGGCAAATAATCTATTTGTTAGCTCCTTAATAAGTGGAGATTATTTTAACTTGTTACAACCTTTAATTTAGGAAATACAAGTACATGACCAACAAACTGGAACAATGTAACAGATGATGTTCAAAACAGGATTGAGACATCGTGCTGATATCTGTGTAGGAAAACAACAGAAGAGAAGGTGATGGTGCACATAACTAAGTGTTCCTCCTTTCTAGGATGACATAGAAGGAGAGGTCGTGACACTGTGAAAAAGTGCTCATTAGTACAAAGTGTAATAACTGTCTTGCTGTAATAAGTACAATGTTAGATCAGATGTCATGACTTGGAGTAGAACATCTGAATACTGACTACGCCAGAATTTCAATTGGTATCAGAGCTGGCATCCTGTTCTGTCTCTGGATGAGATCCATGGGTGATACTTTCTGGTAGCTGGCAAGGAGTTATGTTAGTACTGATGCTGGAACCTGTGTAAGGTTCTGTAATTCCCTGAATGGTCCCTTGAAGTAGGTGGATGGACTGTTCATGACAGGAATGGTGTGTACCTGTCTCTGGAGGTTGGCTATTGGCCTGTGTGTGGGACAGCTGTGCCAGTACTAAAACACATTCAAACCTGGTATGGTCTTGGAGGCCAATATGGTGAAGTGTGTGTTCATAGGTTGAGTTGTATTATGATTTCCGCTGCATAATACATGGCAAAACTCAAACTCTGATGGAGTTTCCCCTCATGTGGATGAAAGGCTGCTGTGTTCAAGATCTCATCATAATCTACTGAAGATGTCAAAGATACTTGAGTCCCCTCAAGTCCACTCATCATGACGTTCTCACTTCAGGATGGTAAGAGTCACTTAATCACTGATTCTCTTACTCTCTTGAGTAGTGTATATGAAGACCTTGAAGACCTTCAAGGAAGGTTTGTTCTAAGGAGGTGGAACCAATGTTCTATGTGATGTTAGAACATGTTGTTCAACAAGTATGCAGCTACTGGTTGAAGAGCAGATGGTTTTAGGGTTCAAACAAAGGGATAATTCTGTTTGGAACCTACTCCTGACCTGGAAGAGGAGACATCTGTGTGTGCTAAGTTGACAAGAGCAGGGTCAACTGGGTGTGTGCTCAAGAAGGTCATCCCTAGAAGTTGAGCTGGTTGAGATGTGACATTGTGCAAACTCCTGCTGTTTGGCATACTCCTGCAGTTTGATCAGGATTGGATAGTTGTTCCCTGAAGTACTATGGTGTTTTGGAATACAAGTCCCCTGGATGTTAGCAGTCAATAATGGGGTAACCTGAGTGCTGTATCATCTATGAGGATTGGAACCATGAATCATGTTATTCAAACACCACGTGCAGAAGTGGCAGTTCTGTCAAGGAGTAAGAATATGAAGATTCAGAGGTTGGTTGAAGTAGTATGCCCTGGCAATGCATAACTACTATCGACTGGTTTTTGTGTGTCTCACTAGTACTTATGGTCAGCTGGAGTCTGATTGGAGGAGTTAGTTGCCACTGGTAGGGATAGTGTATGTCATGTTGAGACATATGTGTACAATGCATGGATATTGGTGTGGAGTATCCATGATTGTTAAGTTGAGGGGGAGTTTTGGTTAACCTCCTCAAGTCTGGTCAGCCTAGGGTCTGGTTGGCTGTTGACCTGTGTCACATGGGTTCTGGTGGTTGTGTGACACATTTGCAAGGAAGAATTCATCTCTCTCATTCCTAAGGGTGAATTTAATCTGGGAAGACTTTCAAAATTGCCTAGGTGCTTGCAAGCAGAAGATGTTGACACAAGAAGAGTATTTTCAAAGTATTCTTATGGTGAAAGTATCTGAAGGGATGATTGGGAAAGGATTTAAGATCAATGTTTACTTGTGCCAAGTGCAAGTGTTTAATTGATTATCCTTGGAGCTCAAGATAACTGATGTTCTCAAAGATGTTGGAACATCACTTCTTCAAGACCCTGTGCAGAATCACAGGAAGGACAGTACATTGGCTTATGATCTATCTCTTTGGTGGCAGCAAAAGCACATGATCTCTGAAAAGGTTTCCTGGCAAGAAACATGTTCAGCCTTGGTATGTATAAGAAGAAGAAGACATCATAGTCTTGATGGTGGTTACTTGGATCAGTTTATTTCTGATCTAGGTAAGGAAGTGCATTAGCTTATGCACACTGTGAAGTCAAGAACAAGTGGCAGCAGTCTTGACATCATGGAAACAGCCTTGCCTTAGGATGTGGAATCCTTGGTAGAGCTGAAGGGTTAGGTTCTAACTGGTCCTTCTGAAGACTCATACATCAGAGTGTCTGATGTCTTTGGAGAAGAAGCAGGGATTCATCAAGGTGTAAGCTTGGATGACTTAACTGCAAACCTGCAGGATGGAGGTTGTTTACTCAAACTTGGTTCCACAATCAAGTCTATGAGAACATTGAACTCTTGTTCTATGAAGGGAGGAAGTTCTTTCAAGTGGCAGAAGAAGGAGCTGAATTCAACAGCTGGATGTCAAAACACAATGTTGTGACATTTGGTTCAACATCAGATTCTTAGTTGGTGAAGTGGCACATCAACTTGAGATAGAAAGGTCTACAGGGTTGTAGATTGGATACTTCAAAAAGCTTGAAGTTCAAGTCTCACTTGGAAGGTCAGAATATCTTTGGGAGAAGTCTGATAAACTTGGGGAGGTCAAAAAGCAGCATTTGACCTTTTCATATGAGAATTCATGAAGGAGGTAATCAACCAGTGGCAGTTGGTCTATCTCAGAAGTGAGTTCGAAGAATCAAGGTAATCAACATAAGGCAGCTGATTATTCTTGAGGAAAGTCTGAGACAAATTACTTTTGAACTGAAAAGTATTAAGTTGAAGACAAAAGGAGGTGTTCTCTATTCATCTCTTGGAGCTTGTGGTAGAAGTTCTGAGCTATCTATGGAAGACTGTCTCTGGTAGTGGGATGAGAGTGTATATATCCCAATGTATGTCTGGGTTCCTCTGGCCCAAGCTGAGGACTCAGTAATAGCTGAAGTCTATCAGATAGTGCTCCTTGTGATGCTGTGAAGGAAGTCCCAGCTGATGTTAAAACATCTTGTGAAGTGATCTTCTGTTCTGGTTAGAAGAGAAATTGACACAGAGTGTGGATGTGTTCAGCCAAGAGGGTTGGACAGAGGGTGCGCTCTTGAAGACATGAAGATGCGTCTTATGTTTTCCTTTCATCAAGTGGTCTGGAATCTCTTTGAATCAGGAAGTAGGTGAAGGTCCAACCTTGGGATGTTGAATATGATCATGACAGGGGGAGTTGTGCCTTTGTGCTGCAAGCAATCACCAAGCTTGTGGTCTATGTGCTCTCAGATGACTAGATAGTTATCAGGGTGCTGTGATGTATGTCAAGGCTGAGTGAGCAGAAGAATGTCTGACCGGATGTCATGACATTACCCTGGACATTGCTGTCAATTCCTTCTGAATCTTAAAGTCATTAGGAATTATGAGGGTGATGTGGCTAAGTCTGATAAACCAGAATAAGCCTGATGGCTACAGCTGTGTGGTACAGGGGGAGTAACCATCAACTGAAGTGTGAAAAGTTGGCTGTAGCAGTGCTACGTGTCAAGTCTCCACTGGAGGTATGACAGAGGTCTTGTTGAATACTGGCTGAATGCAGGATTGTTAAGACATCGCGTGCAACGTGTCTGACTGCATATATGGAATGGTCTCCATACACTGGAACGGCTGTTTTGGAAAAGAAACAGTCAAGAGCTATAAAAGGTATTCAAAGATAGTCTGAGATATTGTTGGTGATTCTCTGACTGTTTCTCAGCAAAAAAAAATGCATCTTGACCAAGCATTTATTTCTACCGGAAATTCCTAGGCACGGGCTGGACTATTTAAAGGATGCAATAGCCCTCTTCCTCTCACAAGAAAAACACTCCATTCTCAGAATCATGGGGTATGTTAAGGTTTGGGCAAGCTGCGCCTGGATCTGGTTTTGTGAAGGGTGCCTTTACAAATGTTTAGCTAAAAAGGGGGAGAGAAAGATAGTCCTGGGGTTGAGAATGTACCAGAAGCAAGCCAACTGTGGATGTGGCAGCAAACAGAAGTTGGCATCAGGTCCCCATGTACACCAACTTTGGTGTTTGTGGTGGTGGAGCCAATGACGGAGATGAAGAGCATTCCCAAATTGGGATGTTTTGTCAAGTATATTGCTTATTTGTTTTAGCTAAAATTTGCCAAAGGGGGAGATTGTTGATTCCTTAGGATTGGCAGAGATTTTAGAAAACAAATAATGTAATCATCTCTGTTGTTTTAATATGTTGGGTTGAAGAAATTCAACATCTGGACCAACATGTCATGTACGATGTCACGACGTCAGGTCTGTGACGTCGCACATGTGTAGGAAACTGAATTAATTAATTCAGTATATGTCATGGGATCAGCAAGGATATCTGGTGAATATCCTAACTCCCTTGTGAAGGCCTTGAAGACTAATTCAGAATATATATAGGCTCTAAATATGGAGATATATATGGAGAGAGATTAGGAACTTGAAGACCTTGTTTGTAGCAGAATTTTTCTGCTGAAGTTGCAACAGCAAAGAACAAGTCTGCTGCAATTTTCTGAAGGCCCAAATCCAGTTGGGTGATTAGGTTATAAATAGCTGACTGTAATCTAGTCTTTGTAAGCCTCTTAGAATGAATTTTTGAGGGTGTGTGTAAGGTAAACCTCCCAATCTGTGGGAAGGTTACCATGTGTCTCTCAGTGGTAAACCTGAGAGTGTTTGTCACTCAAAGCCTGTAGGCAAGAGTGATTATGTTCTTGAATGAAGCTGTGAAGCAAGTTCAAGGTGTTTGCACATTACATTGTATTTGTAGTGATAGGAATGGAAACTGGAGGTTTCTATCTAGGAGTTCCTAGGTATAGATTGCATTGGGTAGGGATTAAGTGATGAGTTGTAAACGGGGGAGTTTAACTCTGAATTGATACTACTAATAGTGGATCTTCTCCCTGGCTTGGTAGCCCCCAGATGTAGGTCATGTTGGACTGAACTGGGTTAACAATTTCCTGTGTTTGTTTTCCTTCTGTATGATATAATCATGTCTGCCATAACTAAGCATGTATTCCAGTCTGTTCATCAAGATAATAGCAGACCTGATACATAGCCTTCTGTTGGAATGTTAATCAGAATGTTTTGACATTCATCAACAACAGCACATACTGTTTAATAAGTTGATGAATTCAGTTTAGTATGTAGTGAAGTCTGGAGTTCAAAAGCACACCAGACCTGGCCAAAAAGGATCTTTGTGAAACTGTCAAACTGGATGCCTTGACAGTTCTTCCTGTAAGCTGATACTGAAGTAGAGACTGGTTGGTCTTTTACAGTACAGCAAATTTAGCACAGTCTGTTTTCAGGAACCAAACAGACTTAGCATATGGTTCTGGACTTGGATGTCAAACGGAATGTTGTGACATTCACTCCTGACAGCATAGGCTAAATTGTTGGATGGTTAGTTTTTCTGTTTCAGGATTTTTCTCAGGCTATTCTTCGGGAATCCACCAGCTGATCTAAAATCTAGGAAACTAACAACTAAGCTACAATTAATGAACCTGGAAAATAATCTATTTGTTAGCTCCTTAATAAGTGGAGATTAGTTTAACTTGTTACAACCTTTAATTTAGGAAATACAAGTACATGACCAACAAACTGGAACAATGTAACAAATGATGTTCAAAACAGGATTGAGACATCGTGCTGATATCTGTGTAGGAAAACAACAGAAGAGAAGGTGATGGTGCACATAACTAAGTGTTCCTCCTTTCTAGGATGACATAGAAGGAGAGGTCGTGACACTGTGAAAAGGTGCTCATTAGTACAGAGTGTAATAACTTTCTTGCTGTAATAAGTACAATGTTAGATCAGATGTCATGACTTGGAGTAGAACATCTGAATACTGACTACGCCAGAATTTCAGAAGGTATTAGCACCCCTACGCATCCGTAGTACTCTACGGGATCCACTTTTGTAGTTTTCGTCTAAAGGGTGTGGGTTTATCTTGTGTTGTTTGCCAAAAAAAAAGGGTTAAATGAAAATGACTCGCGCGGATGTCGCATCCACTGCATACGTATCTCATCTGAATATGAGAATCAGAGTCTTCGTAGTTCGGCTGACCTATGGGTTGGGGGATGTGTGCTCGCTAAGACATCGCGTCTTATGCCTACGTATCTCATCTGGCCTGAGAATCAGAGCAAAACGTAGTTCGGCTAACTACGGGGTTATGGATTGGGTTTTGGGCGAACGACGTCACTACGCAATCTACCGGATGCTCGACCTTTGGAGACTTACTCGCCTGTAGTAGAAGGAGTTAACGTGTTGCTTTGGGTTTTAGGGTTTGGGATGCTCGAGGGCAAAAAGGCAGTCCTTGACGAAGGAACCGCGCTACCTGCAGGGATATGAATACAAAACACAAAACATGTATCTCAAAGTAAAATGCCACCAATGGGCTCAAACGTTGCCTCCTATCGAGGTCTTCCAGCTAGGAAAGCAGTAAAATGCGGGAAAAATGTAAAAGTACCACGCAGATAAAGATCCGAAGTAACAGCAATTAGAGGAGTAAGAAACCCTGAGATCCTTCCAAGTTAATGCCATCAAAGAAAAGTGAGTCAGTACAGGTAATCGGAATGAACCTCCAGGGGTTATCCCACAAATAAAGTGGGAAACCACGCAAGTTATCCCTGCAAAAGTCATGTGAGCCCTCACAAAAATTCAACAAAAGGGTTAGTGAAACACCATAAGCATTTTTTTCATGATCAACAGTATGGTTTCAGAAAAACTCAAACCCTGTGGCATACACTCAAAAATTAAACGGTTAAACATTCAAGGCATTGTTTATACATTCATATACATATTAAACCCATGGGCAAAGGCAATGGGAATAATGGCAAACCTGATTGGAGAGCTTTATTGAAATTGAGTTGCACCCGTGAGGTTTACAAAACAATCTTCAGGGTTTATGTGAGGCAGAGGTGATTCTGTATAGTTGAGTTCCCTTCGGGGTTTGGAGGCTGCTCTGAACTCCGTTAGGTCTTCTCTCACTATCTTTTTCCTCAGGGTTTTGTTCCAAGGAAACCTCAGAGTATTTTGCTTCTCTTCCTTCTTCTCCTCTTCTGTTCTGTGTTCTCTCAAGTGAAGCCTTGGTATTTATAGACTGAATTTCATGGTTTTGTGGGCTCAAATGAGAAAGACCCAAGTCCAAATTTTTTAATTATATTTTATTTATTTAATTATTTATTTATTTAATTAATTAATTAATTAATTAATTAATTAAAATTTTTTATTATTATTATTTATTTATTTTTGTAAAAATTTATTTATTTATTTTTTCGTTTTTTTTTTTTTTTTTTTTTTTTCGGATCTAATTCTTATTGACATGATGAAATGCTAAATGAATGCATGAATGAGGAGGGCAAATTTTGGGGTTTTACAGCTGCCCCTATTCAATCATCAGTTAACCCGAGTAGGATGAAAGCGAACAGCTTATCAGACAAACGGGGTGAGCCGTGATTGAATACCAAAGATAGACCGAAAATTTGCGCTCCGAGAACACCATAAAAACACGGAAATACACCGTGCTGTTTATTTTTCTTCCGATCCTCTGGCTTGATCTGAATCAGTCTTCTGGCTTAATCTGGAGTTTCGATCCTCTGGCTGAACCTATAATCAATTTAGTCCTCTGGTTGGATATTAATTTTGATCCTCGGGCTGGATACGATTTTGATCTTCTGGCTAGATCTTCTTCGATCTTCTGGCTAGATCTCCTTCGTTTCGATTCTCTGGCTGAATCTATTTCCTTTGATTCTCTGGCTGAATCCATTTTCGGTCTTCGGGCTAGACCTGACTTTGATCTTCTGGCTAGATCTGGAGTGTCGAACCTCTGGCTGAATCTGAACTTAATTTGATTCTCTGGCTAAATCTACTTCGATCTTCTGGCTAGATCTGAATTGTTTCGATTCTCTAGCTGAATCTATTTCTGGTCTTCGGGCTAGACCTGACTTCGATCTTCTGGCTAGATCTTCTTCGATCTTCTGGCTAGATCTCCTTTGTTTCGATTCTCTGGCTGAATCTACTTCGATCTTCTGGCTAGATCTGGATTGTTTTGATGATAAATTCCCGTCATTAGGATCCCGCATCTGAGGCATGCGCTGGTTGACCTTCTTTTGAAATCTAAACCCAACCTTCATATTAGATATGCAGCTTCGAGAATATTCCACTTTTGGGCTTCGTACATATTCTTCGGGCTAAAACATGTTGTAACGACTCCTCAATTAGACTTGCTGGGGAAATAAAGCTTGTAGGCGACTTCATTGGGGAATCTTCAAATTGAACCTTAGGCTGACTCTTAGGAAAACGATTCTCAGGCTGAATCTTCGAAAATGACCCTTATGCTGGATCACTGGAGCACGATTCTCAGGCTGAATCTTTGAAATGATCCTCAGGCTGGATCACTGGAACACGATTCTCAGGCTGAATCTTTGAAATGACCCTCAGGCTGGATCACTGGAACACGATTCTCAGGCTGAATCTTCGAAATGACCCTCAGGCTGGATCACTGGAAAACGATTCTCAGGCTGAATCTTCAAAACGACCCTCAGGCTGGATCACTCACGCTTGATCCTCTGGCTGGATCTCATGACCTTGGTTGTAAGTAATTCTTCAGTCTGCTTGGAAGAACCTGTTTATCAGCTTATGTGTATGCTTGATATGATATGCATGCAAATGCAAATGTTATGCATGGTGTAAAAGAAAAAAAGAAATCTGCTAGGGGAAGCAAACTCCGGTAGGGAACAGATCGCTGTATCAATCCTTGAATGCTCTGTGGGGAATGATCCGTCTGCCGGGACCAATGAGCCACCAAAAATAAATTGGCTGTTTGAAAAGTTGTCCTTGCGGGGGGAGTATCAACTATGGAAACTTTGTTCGGCGAGGCTCTATGAGGAGAGTCTGTGGGGAAAACACTTCTTGGGGAAATGTCGTAGGAAACGACCTTTGCTGGGGATATGAACTTGCTAATCGCCCTCAAGCTGGGGATTAGAACAAATCTGTTAGAAATAATCTGCTGGGGATGAGATGAACACTGGGAACACCACCCTTTCATCTGTTGGTTATGAAACCACTCCGCTGTTGCTAGGAAGATACAGTCTGGCACTGTCAACTCCGCTGGGGATATATAGTCTGGATACTGTCAACTCTACTGGGGATAGACAGTCTGGATACTGTCAACTCTGTTGGGGAACATGCTCTGCTGAGGAGAGACTTTGTCAACCGCTTGGGGATGAGGATTCATGACTTGGCATCCGGTTCCTGTGACCTGCAACCAAAAATACACGTATGCCTCGGGGGAATTACTCGGTTTGAATTCGCCGTCCGGGATTAAGCACATTCAAAGCAATTTTAAATGTTTTCCTGTGCAAATCATCTGCAAAAGCCACCATTATGTTCATATGCAATATGTTTTATCAAAAATTCGGACATTTTTGCAAACAAACTGATAAATGAAAAATAAAAAGGCTCTTTAACTGAATTATTCGACTCTTAATGGGGAGAAAAATTGTGCCAGGAATAGACGAGGGTATCAGGAAGCTGATCCCTGAAAAGAGGTGATCGCTATAAAAAAAGAGAACTATCCTAATGGCAATGTGGAAACGGGGTCCCACTGAGTTTCGACTCTGCTATGACTCGTATGTCCTCAAGACGCTCTGCTCATCTTGCTTTCTGAAGTGGATGATTAGTCGATCTTTAACCTTCGAAGATTGTCGGATTGAATGAAACGGTGATATAACACTGATGAACTCAGATCATAGTCATTCGCTTATTCCCTAACTTTTGCCTGGATCGCCCCCTTTTCGGGTTTTCAATCCACCAGGATACCCATTTTTGCCTGAGCCGCCCTTTTGGGTTTTCGACTCACCGGGTGTACTCTTTTTTTTTTATATATCCCTAATTTTTGCCCGAACCTCTTTATTCTTTTTTTTGGTTCGTCGGGATGCCCCTTTTTTGCCTGGACTATTCTTTTTATCGTCCAACGGGTCTATTTTATGCAAAGTATTTTTTAACTGCGTCTGAGTTGACAGGGGACGGGAATCCTTCGCCATCCAGGGTTGTTAGCGTCAAAGCTCTGCCATAGAAAATCCTTTTAACCACGTACAGACCCTCATAGTTCGGTGTCCATTTGCCCCTGTGATCTGTGTTGGGAGGAAGAAATCTTTTGAGTACCAATTCACCGACTCGATACTCCCGAGAGCGCACTTTCTGACCAAATGTTTTCTTCATTCGTCTTTGACCGAGATACGTCAATTCTGGGTACGTAGTTCCAGCATAGCACCATTTCCCGTTGGTTTGATTGATGACCAAAGTTGAGTCCCCGTATACATCCAGGGATTTAATCTGTATTTTGACGGCTTCCTCAAGTCTTAGGATACAAGCTTCGTATTCGGCTTCATTGTTGGTGCAGGGAAAAGTTATTCTGGCACCAAATGGCATATGAACCCCCTTCCGGTGTGATCAACACTATACCAACTCCGCGACCATGGACGTGGACCGC
The DNA here is from genome assembly GCF_024323335.1 of Lathyrus oleraceus. Classification (NCBI taxonomy): domain Eukaryota; kingdom Viridiplantae; phylum Streptophyta; class Magnoliopsida; order Fabales; family Fabaceae; genus Lathyrus; species Lathyrus oleraceus. The sequence continues at coordinate 11,284,314 of NC_066585.1, read as the reverse complement.
CCCATCAAACATCATAACCCATTTGGATTCAGGGTCAGGCCCCTCCTCCGGGAGTGGTTCCTCTCAATCTTTCGATTTGAGAAACATGATGTCCTCATCGGGAAAGTCAAACCTCATAGGTTGGTAATCATCAATCGGTTGCTCTGCAAGATAGTCTGACAAGACACTTCCCTTGATGGCTTCTTGTGAAGTGTATTGGATGTCATACTCTGTCAGTATCATTTGTCACCTAGTAACCTTTCCGGTAAGTGATGGCTTTTCAAAAATATACTTGACTGGATCCATTTTTGATATCAATAGAGTCGTGTGAGTCAACATATACTGTCTTAGTCGGCGAGCAGCCCATGCCAAAGCGCAACAAGTTTTCTCGAGCAATGAGTATCTTTGTTCACAGTCGGTGAACTTTTGCTAAGGTAGTATATTGCATGCTCTTTTCGACCTGACTCGTTATGCTGACCGAGCACACAACCCATTGACCTTTCTAACACAGTCAAGTACATGATCAACGGTCTTTCCTCTCGGCCTGTAGACTGGCCCCGATCTTGATCTCTTTCTTGTCGTCTTCGGTACCGATGTTGACGGTCTCAATCACCTCCTGATAAGGTGTAATAGCTCGGTCCTCCTGTTTCAACAATCTGGCTAACCCTTCAGGCAATTCACAAACTTCCTCAGCCCTTTCTTCGGCTTGATAGATAGGATTGTCGAAGTCATACTTGGCCATAGCAGTGTCGTTAGCAGTGAGATCCGGGTGGTCGGCTCGGCATGATGGAGGATCATGCTTTACCGAAAAAAGAAACATTGCCATTTTTTTTGTAAAAAGTAAAAAAAACTGAAAGAAAGAGAACACAAAATTGTTTGCAAAAGCCGTCCTTTATTGATGATAAAAATAATTGCGAAATGTAAGTAAATGGATGGCCCTACAAATGAGCCATTACACCTTGGGAAAAGTGTAAGACTTTATTATGCATGTAATAAAGGAAAACAATAAAAATCACTCTTTCAGTAGAGTAACCCGAACGGTTTTTTCAGACGACCAATTGTCGAGCTTTTCTCCCGGGACACATGGGTGAATCCAGCTATCTAAGTCACAGTCGCTGTCAGCCTTGTCTTCATCTGCAGCATTGACGACGTGGGGAGAAACCAAACCCCTGCTGGAGAAAGTACCGGCTTCATTCTTCTGAGATCCCGGAGCATACCCCAATCCAAACTTGTCTTCTTTGATGACTGGCTCCACAAATTTGCCCCAGCCTTGGGCATTACTAACTTCAACCACTTCGACAACATTAATCCCCTGCCCGCCGTGAGCCGGCATCGGGTTCTGGATAACATTAGGCACCGGAGCAAATTTGATAGCCTGGGCATCTCTCAAATCTTGTACCTTTAACTAGAGAGCCTTGCAATTATCTGTAGTATGGCCAGGTGCGTTGGAGTGAAAAGCACATCTGGCGTTGACATCATAACCTCTAGGCAAATTATTGGGATCGATTGGTGGAGCCAGAGTTCTCAACGTAACCAGATTCATGTCAATCAGCTTGGGTAGTAATACTGAATAAGGCATTGGGATTGGCTCGATGACCCGGTCCGTCTGCCTTGGACGTTGTTGATAGTGTCTCTGCTGACCCGGATTACCTCCTTGTTGTTGATTGTTATACCTGGGTTGTTGTTGCGGATGATATTGCGGTTGAGGAACAGGTGTTGGAATAGTGACTGCGGCCACTTGATCTTGGTAATAATTAGGGCATCCTCTACCCCTGCCTCTGTCGGCATACACAACGCTTGTCTCGCCTTCTTTTCTTCGCTGACCGTTACCAGCAAACGGTCTCTTGGGACCTGATGAGTTGGAAGCACTATTGTATTGAATTCGGCCCATCTTCAACAGACTCTCGATTCTTTCTCCAGCAATTACTATCTCTGCAAAGATGATTGACGGGCAAGCAGCCAATCTCTCAATATAATTTCCTTGAAGAGTGTTCATGAACATGTCCGCCATCTCCCTTTCAGACATAGGGGGTTGGATGGACGCAACAATCTGTCTCCAACGCTGAGCATACTCTCTAAAGGTTTCCTTGGCAGTCTGAGACATACCTTGCAACAAGGTCCGATTTGGAGCCATGTCCAAGTTGTATTGATATTGCTTGACAAAAGCCTCTGCCAAGTCTTTCCAGCTCTTGATGGTAGTACGAGACAAATGAGAATACCATTCACGAGAAGCTCCAGTTAGACTGTCTTCAAAATAGTACATCCACAGCTTTTCATCTTCCGTGTGAGCTCCCAACCTTCCCAAATAAGATTGGAGATGAGTGCGTGGGCAAGAAGCCCCGTTGTATTTCTCAAAAGTAGGGGGTTTGAACTTGTGAGGAGTCCTTACTCCCTGAACCAGACCAAGATTTGTGACATCAAAGCCTAAGGAATTTTGAGACTCCAAAGATTTGAGCTTCACAGCAAGCTCATCCATACGGCGAGTGGTCTCGAGGGCCTCGTCGTGCAAAGAAAATTGATCACACTGATAATCTTCAGTAACGGGGTGCCCGTTAATCTGAATTCCTTGATTCACATTGTACCTTCCGCCAATACCATTTCCAACATTCCCTGTGTTGCCAACATTACCCGGGTTTCCATCAGCATTTGCGTTACCCGCATTACCAGTGTTCACAGGGTTATCAGCGTTCCCAGGGTTACCAGGGTTTCCCTCAACATTTGGTATCTCCACCTCCAGATCGTGTCTCGGTTGCTCAACCAATTCCCTCAGCTTTTCTTGACCTGCTGCCATACCAGTCATCAATGTCATGAACTGATCCATCCTTTCACGCATATCAGCCAGCTCTTTCTGTACTTGGTCCATCGCTAGTCGTGGACGGTTTTCCTTTGTCGGGTATCTGTGAACTCGCTTGGGACCAATAACTGCCTGATACAGGGAACAAACATTAGACACTGCGGTGACACCTGCAAAACAAACAAGGGTTAATATGCATGGTATGCGATGCACTGCTTGTTCAGTTTTAAGGCACCCATGTTTTGAAAGGGAATACCCTGCAAATGAATAAGCATGAGATGTTGGATGCAAATATGCAGATGATGTTATGCAATGCAAAGGCATGTCAATCAGAATTGATGTATCTTCTTGAACATCTGTCGGGTTGCACTGTCTGGAGAGAAATTAAGAGCACACCAAACAAAGGTCATGGGATGGATCATGTTATCCTTAATATCAACCACCCATTTTGGTGGATTATGGTTTACATCTTATCAACACCCGAGTTCCATTGATATTAAGGATACCTGATCGGATTAACCATGAATCAAGGGTTTGTTGCAAGTCACGAGCATGGAGTTTAGGTTAAGAACCACCCAAAAGGAGTGTACTAAGGTTTAAACCTGCCAAACATGTTCTACAAAAGGTTCCCATAGTCATAATCCCATCTTTCGGATATTATCAGAGGAACGACTACTCGTATTCCAACAATATTCTCAAGAGAGACTCTTATGAGTGTAGTATCGCGTAACAATCGTATCAAATCTCACACTTGAACGACTTTCGCACTACGTCCTACGAATAGGCCAAGATGGGTTTGGTAAACTAAGGTCCTCGGCTTCTTAGGTCTATATTGGAACAAGTAATGTCTAACCACAACTTACTTATGTGACATTATTGATCTCAACATGACCTCCACCAAGTGAATGGGCTTGCAAGTCGACTCGCTAAGGAATAACTCCACACAAGTCGACAGGACTATGCCATTCTCCTATCCTAAGTGCACTCGAGTTCGGGTATAGAACTCATCTCACAAAGATCACCAAGCAGCCATAGCCAGCCAACAGATACAGCAATGATATATACACAATGCAATAAGGTAAAGCAGGTAAATAAATAACTGTACAAAAGCATGAACACCCAACAAACAAACAAACTACAAAAGCTAGGAGGGACTCGCTTAGGGAAGATGGACCAGCAAGAGGTCAACTTCTATATGTTTCCCCAGCAGAGTCGCCAGCTGTCGCAACCTGAAAAATACAGTGCGAAAAAAAACAACCGGCGAAAGAAAAAGACAGAAGAGTCGCCACCGTGCGTTATTCATCCCAAAGGAGGGAAAGGAAACGCTCGAAGTAAACCTGAAAAAAAGAAAGGACAAGACAGGGTCTCGCAACCAAATCTTGGGTTCGGGAGTCGGTTATGCGAAGGGAAGGTATTAGCACCCCTACGCATCCGTAGTACTCTACGGGATCCACTTTTGTAGTTTTCGTCTAAAGGGTGTGGGTTTATCTTGTGCTGTTTGCCAAAAAAAAAAGGGTTAAATGAAAATGACTCGCGCGGATGTCGCATCCACTGCATATGTATCTCATCTGAATATGAGAATCAGAGTCTTCGTAGCTCGGTTGACCTATGGGTTGGGGGATGTGTGCTCGCTAAGACATCGCGTCTTATGCCTACGTATCTCATCTGGCCTGAGAATCAGAGCAAAACGTAGTTCGGCTAACTACGGGGTTATGGATTGGGTTTTGGGCGAACGACGTCACTACGCAATCTACCGGATGCTCGACCTTTGGAGACTTACTCGCCTGTAGTAGAAGGAGTTAACGTGTTGCTTTGGGTTTTAGGGTTTGGGATGCTCGAGGGCAAAAAGGCAGTCCTTGACGAAGGAACCGCGCTACCTGCAGGGATATGAATACAAAACACAAAACATGTATCTCAAAGTAAAATGCCACCAATGGGCTCAAACGTTGCCTCCTATCGAGGTCTTCCAGCTAGGAAAGCAGTAAAATGCGGGAAAAATGTAAAAGTACCACGCGGATAAAGATCCGAAGTAACAGCAATTAGAGGAGTAAGAAACCCTGAGATCCTTCCAAGCTAATGTCATCAAAGAAAAGTGAGTCAGTACAGGTAATCGGAATGAACCTCCAGGGGTTATCCCACAAATAAAGTGGGAAACCACGCAAGTTATCCCTGCAAAAGTCATGTGAGCCCTCACAAAAATTCAACAAAAGGGTTAGTGAAACACCATAAGCATTTTTTTCATGATCAACAGTATGGTTTCAGAAAAACTCAAACCCTGTGGCATACACTCAAAAATTAAACGGTTAAACATTCAAGGCATTGTTTATACATTCATATACATATTAAACCCATGGGCAAAGGTAATGGGAATAATGGCAAACCTGATTGGAGAGCTTGATTGAAATTGAGTTGCACCCGTGAGGTTTACAAAACAATCTTCAGGGTTTATGTGAGGCAGAGGTGATTCTGTGTAGTTGAGTTCCCTTCGGGGTTTGGAGGCTGCTCTGTGTAAGACCCCAATTTTGTCCCTAAGATCCCTCATGGCATCATATCATACCATATCATTGCCTCAAGGATCTTTGTGCACCTTTGCTTCCCTCCTAGTGGGTGGGTTATCTTGTGAATGTGGTTCTTGATCACCAAGCATGTTTTGCATTTGTATATCATTGCTTTTCATCTGTTTATTAACCAAAGGTACAAAAATGTTGTCATCTAACCATGTTACTTGCAGATGAAGCCAATTAGGTCAAATCAGTCAAAGTCAGTCATTGAGATAGATGGTGGCCATTCTTGCAGAATTTGGGCACCATGATCATTCATCAAGAGTTCATATGAGTTGTGACATCATTTTGAATCAAGATATCAAGTGGTAGGGGCTTGGAATTCATCAGAATATGGTTCAGTCAGCCAAAACCCTAGCAAAGTCAACAGAAGTCAATTGTGGTCAACTGTGCATTTAATCAGTGATTTGATGGTGGGAATTGGTTTGAGAGGTCTCATTCATGTCCATATAAGCCTCATATAACATGTCAAACATCCACAGTGAAGAATTTGAAGTCAGACAAGAAATTTCCCAAAAATAGAAAGTTGACCTATAATTGGAATTTGCCAAAAATGGAAAGTTCTTCTCCTCAAATTTACTTCATCATACAAGCTTCAAATGAATTTTTGTCCAACATGGAAGTTGAAGATCTTGTTCTCCCATTTCCAAAAAGTCCAAGAACACTCATTTCTCATGTGTGGTTGGCAAGTTATGATCAAATCATTCTCAAAAAATTTTGAACTTCAAAGTGGCATATCTTCCAAACCATTTGGCCAAATTGAGTGAGGTTTTTTGCTACAAGTCATATTTGATGTGTTCTATCCAAATCCTTCATCACAATTCACCAAAAATCAACCAAGCAAAATGGCCTTTTTCAAGTGGCTTGAATTAAAATGAGAGTGGTGAAAAATGGACTTTCAATTTAACCATTTCCAATGTTTTCTACCAATTACAAATGTCCAGAAATTGCATTTTTGATGTGCTCAAGGCCCATTTTCGTGCATTTACATGCACCTCATGCAACTTGAGTTGGCTTTTAGCAAATTACCAAAACATTTCATTTTGAGCTAAATTGGATTACCACTTCATTAACCAAACTTAAGGACATTAATCAGAGTATATATGTTCCATTTCAGACTGCAAAAGCCCTAGCACACTTTCACAAAACAGATCCAAATTTCATTTTTCTCTCAAACTCTCTTTTTCCTCATCTGAACTTTTTTCTGAAAAAACCTTCAAGAACTCGTGCCTTTATCCTTTGTGCCATCACCTACTAACATTCTTGGAGCATTTGCAAACATCACCTTCCAACTGTAAAGCCAAATACGCCACTGTTGCATTGAGAGTTCTTCCATGGCAGATTTTGATTGGAGCTGTTTCAAAGGTTGCTGAGCTAAAACCCTTCATTCATTCATCATCTGGAACTTAAAGAAGCATCTGTTTCTACACAACACAACCAAACAATCACTGTATCATCACTGCTCTTCAAATTTGGTTAAGCAACAAATGCTTCAAAGAGATCAATACAAGTTGAATGAGTTTGATTGTTTATCATGAACTAACTTGTTTGTTTTGTAGGTTGCCTAGCTCACTTGTTATGAGCTTGTTGCTTTGCACATATGCTTGACTGTATTGTCTGTTGGCTTATGCTGTTTTGTTTTAACTTTGTGTCTGGTATACTAATTGTGCTTGACTGATTTCAGGTACTTTAGTTGCTATTAGTTCCTTGTGAACTTTGCTTTGCTTTGCTTGATAAGCAATTTGCATTGAGGTATAATTTCCTTACTCCATGTAGTCTGGAAGACCTGGCCTGTTACTTGGCCAGGCAACTGTCTGAAGTCCTCCTTAAGAGGCAATGTTTGTGTTTGTTTACTTTTGTCCCAAGAAGGAAAAGTCCTTTAAATAAGGCAATTGGTAGACAAAAGAGATATGTAGCCTATCTCCTACTATTCTATGAGTCACTCACCTTGCTCACACTACTTGTGTTGATGCATAGAGAGTAAAAACCCAAGATCAATCGAGTCAATAATCTGTGGAGAGAGTTCCTACTTTCTGAACTCCCACACCTTCTGATATTCCAAGCTCTCCCTGACCAGGGATAAGAGCATGAGGCACACCCCTCATATCCTTTCATCTGCTTCACCTTGGCTCTCAATGTCAAGGTTAAGAGCACCATTAACCCTATTCCAATTGGCTTCAATGCCTAACCCTTTGTATGAGCCTCATTGTTTGGTTATAGTGTGTGCTGAATGACTTTGGTTGATTGATTACTCAGCTCATTTGTACATGTCTGCTTGCATGCTCTGTGCATCTATCATCATTAATTGCTCATTAGTGCATGATCATTTCATCTGTCTTTGTGACATATCTTTGTTGTTTACCCATGGAGGACAATTGTAAGACCATTCATTGGCCATTGTTCCTATGATATGGAAGTGAGTATAAGACCATTTCATTGGCCACTCATCTTCTCTTTGCTTGATGCATTTGTTTATGTGAGGATGCAATTGTAAGTCCGTGTAATTTGGCATTTGTTTTCCCATGATCATATGTTGGAGGTTAGAGTAAGCCCAGATAGATTGGCATCTGACATCCAAATGTCTTGTTTTGCTTTGTTGGAGATTGGTATAAGCCCAGATAGATTGGCGTCCGGTATCCACTTTTTATTTCTTTGTTGAGGAGATTAGTATAAGTCCATAGAGTGGCCTCTGATATCCGGTTCTGTTTTAGGAGATTGGTATAAGTCCAGTAATTGGCATCCGGTATCCGCTTTTGTTGACTTTCTTCCTTTGCTTTGCTTGTTTGTTATTGCTCATTGCCTATTCCAAAGGACACACTTGAGTCATCTTCTATATGATTTCAAGAGGTGAACCTTCTAGGAAGTTTTACACTCCATCTTCGTCCATTCATCCATTTTATCCTAAACCTTTTCACACATTACTTTCAAAACTTGAGATAGATATTGTGCAAACATCTTCATGCTTTCAAATTAAAAACCTAGACCCCAAGTCCTTGACTTTTTCAAACTCCATTTTCATAATACTTCTTTTGAATCAATCTTAATCATACTTTGACCCTCCTTTTGTGAATAATCATAATCAATTAACTTCACCCATTCAATTGTTTTGTGGCTTTGTCCATTCTTGTTAAGTTTTCATACATTAGCCATAGGTTTGATTTATCCTAGTTGGTTGATGTCAATCTCACCTATTTGTCCTTAGTTGATTGAATTGTAAGTCTTCCTTGCTTATTATAGGGTTAACCCCTCACTAGCAAGTTGAAGCTGTTCTCACATGGTGGACTTGTTGTTTGTATAAGGTTGAGTTTTCTCCCGTGGATAACGTAAGACCTTAGGGCTTGTGTTTAAAATTGAATCCACTAACTTTTGGAAATCTTTTAGCCGAACTACGGCGTTTTGATCCTTACCTTTGATGGAAGGTACGTAGGCAACGGGTTCATCCGTTCGAACACAAAAATAATAAAAATTGTATATTCTTTTCTCATCATCCCAATCATGTTTGCACAATAAATATTTCATAACAAATAACAATTTTATACAACAAGTGTGAAAAGGGCTCCCTAGGAGTACCTAGGACGTAGTGGGTGCCTAACACCTTCCCATTGCGTAATTTACCCCTTACCCAGACTCTCTGATCTTTTCATTAGTTTTCTACGCGTAGAACTTCTTAGGCTTTTGTTCGCTTTTTAGCCAGTCCTTTGGATAAATAAAAGTGCGGTGGCGACTCGAATTCATTGTATGTTTTGCTTATGGTTTAATCAATAAATCATATAGCGACGAATACACCGCTACAGAAAAGTGGCGACTCTGCTGGGGATTAACATTAGACCTTCCTCAGTGGGTTTTGCCAACTTTTCACCCTTGTTGTGTGATATATTGTTATTTGTTATATGACATATTTTTGTACGATTTGGGATGACTGTATTAATTGTAATGTTTGAATTGCTTGATATACAATTGTTGTTTGCTTTGGTGATCTGTGAGATGAGTTCTATACCCGAACTCGAGTGCACTCTAGGATAGGAGAATGGCGTAGTCTTGTTGACTGGTGTGGAGTATTCCTTAGCTAGTTGACTTGCGAGTCCATTCACTTGGTGGAGGTCATGTTGGATTAATAATGTCACATAAGTTATTTGTGGTTAGGCATTATTCTTTCAATCATGTGCCGCAGAAGCCAAGGACCGTAGTTTACCAAACCCATCTTGGCCTATTTTTAGGAACGTAGTGCGGAGGTCGTTCAGATGTAAGTTCTGATGCGATTGTTACGCGATACTACACTCATAAGAGTTTCTCTTGAGAATATTTTTGGAATACGAGTATTCGTTCCTCCGATAATATTCGAAAGATGGAACGATGATTATGGGAACCTCTGGTAGAACATGTCTGGCAGGTTTAAACCCTAGTACACTCCCTTTGGGTGGTTCTTAACCGAGACTCCATGCTCGTGACTCTCAACAAACCCGTGATTCGTGGTTGAGTCGTTCAGACAACCTTAATATCAATGGAACCTGGGTGTTGATCAGGTATAAAACCTAAATCCCCCAAAAAGGATGGTTGATATTAAGGATGTTCGAGCCGGTTCATGTACCGTTAATATCAATGGAACTTGGGTGTCGATAAGGTGAAAACCTAAATCCACCAAAATGGATGATTGATATTAGGGATACAATGAGCTTTCCCATGACCTTTGTCTGGTGTGATTTGCTTGATCCTTGAGTGTGATTGTTGCATTCATGCATTCATCTGCATTCATGTCATCAGAAAAAAAAAAAAATTCAAGGAACTTAAAAGGGTTTATTTGCAAAATTTTCAGACATGGAAAGACCAAAAAGGCATACAAAGAAGTACAGCTTTAAACAGCCCGATGTAAAAGAGTTAAGGAATTTGACATCTTATGTATTAGATCCCTTGGGTTTCAAAGCTCGCTATGGGAAGCTTCTACCTCTGCTGACTACTCAGGTTGATGAAGGGTTGATGAGTACTCTGGCTCAGTTTTATGACCCGCTGTATCACTGCTTCTCATTTCCGGACTTCCAGCTGTTGCCAACCTTGGAGGAGTATTCTCACCTTATTGGGATCCCGATTCTGGATCAAGTGTCGTTCAGTGGCCTAGAGAGTATTCCGACCGCTCGAGAGATTGCTAGTTTGTTGCACATAGATGAAGATCTAATTAGGGCTAATCTGACTACCAAAGGCGGAATTCAGGGTTTTCCTTCCGAGTTCCTCATTGCCCAAGCTACCTTTTATGGGAAGGCCATGAGTGAGGATGCCTTTGAGGCTTTGTTTGTGTTGCTCATCTATGGATTGGTGTTGTTTCCCAACTTCGACAAGTTCGTGGACATGAACGCTATTAGGATCTTCTCAGTTCTTAATCTCGTTCCGACTTTGTTGGGCGATGCCTATGTCTCTTTGCATCTGAGGAACGCAAAGGGTGGAGGAGTTATTGTCTGCTGTCTACCTCTGCTGTACAAGTGGTTTATTTCGCACTTGCCGCAGACAGTTGCTTTCAAGGAGAACCAGGGATGTCTACGGTGGTCTCAGAGACTTATGTCTCTCACCAATGATGATATCACCTGGTATGATCGTGTGTATGATACCGTCCAGATCATTGACTATTGTGGTGAATTCCCTAATGTGCCTCTTCTTGGCACATGTGGTGGGATCAGCTACAATCCTATTCTCGCACGACGTCAGCTTGGGTTCCCCCTAAAGGATAAACCTCATAACATTCTGTTAGAAGGTGTGTTCTTTCAGGAGGGTAAAGATCCCCAAGGCCTGAAAGCCAGATTTGTCCGTGCTTGGCGCAGTATTCACAAGAAGAGTAGGAATGAGTTGGGTCCAAAGAACTGCATTGCTTTGGAGCCATACACCTCTTGGGTCAGACAGAGAGTTGCCGTGTACTTGATGCCGTATGATCATCCGAGACCTACACCGTTGGATGTGGCTGGGCCTTCAACCCTCCCTACCCAACGTGTAGAGGAGTTGAGAGAAGAAGACCTTTCACGTGCTTGGATCCGTGAAAGAGAAGAATTGCTTCAGCAGCTTAAGGAGAAGGATGCTATGATTGAGTTCCTCGAGCATCGAGTGATCGACGACCCGAACGACACTTGGACTTCTCTACTTCCTCAGTCTTCCAAATTATGGAAGAGGAGGTATGATCGACTTGCAAAGGAGAAAGCAGATATGGAAGCGGCCTATGAGAGAGAGATCAAGAAGTTGTGTACTTCTCGTCTTCCAGCATCTCGAGCTTCTAGGGATTCATCGGATGTTTATTTCCCTTTTCTCTTTGTAATGATCAAAAATGTTGTACTTCTTTGTCTTGATGTATTTGAATGAAATATTTTCCATGAGAAATTAAAATGCTTTAACTATTCAAAATATTGCAAATAATACCCTAAGGGTTCCTTGAAAATAAACAAAGCATCTGCACAAGCATTTCATGCATCATTTTTGCATAAGCAGGTACCCTTTGTTTCTGGTCTTCTTGTCCTAACTCTGTGTTCTTCATTTATTTTGAAGACAAGCTGACTCACCGGTATTATACTCGAGTCAATTCTGCAAGAGTCATGGAGCAGCTAGAACAAGAGAACAGAGAACTGAAAGAAGAGGTCGCCAGACTTGGCGCTTTGATGGAGCAACTCCTCGCTGCTCAAAACCAACCCGCTCAACCGCCCGCAACTCCTGTCCAGAGGACGGTCATTTCAGAAGTCTCCACTTCGACTGTGCCAGCCAGTGCTCATCCGGTGCCCAATGCTATGCCGCCCGAGTTTCCTTGGGGAATGCCTCCAGGTTTTATGTCGGATATTCCCGCGCCAACGTTTGCTCACATGCCGGCATCTAGCCCGGTCCCTGTTCCCGCTCCTCCTGTTGTGCATACCATGCCAAGGGTAGACGACACCATCTATCACTCCGAGCCATCTGAGGTCTCAGATGTTCATGAAAAGATGGACGCCATGAACGACCAATTCCTCGAGCTGAGAAAGGAATTGAGGACTCTTCGAGGTAAAGATTTGTTCGGCAAGTCTGCTGCCGAGTTATGCCTTGTTCCCGGTGTGAAGATACCGATCAAATTCAAAGTACCTGACTTTGAAAAGTACAAAGGGAACACCTGTCCACTCGCTCACCTGGTCATGTACGCCAGGAAGATGTCCACCCAGACTGATAATGATCAACTTCTGATTCATTATTTCCAAGACAGTTTGTCTGGTGCCGCGCTCAGATGGTACATGAGCTTGGACAGTGCCAATATCAGATCCTTCAATGACCTTGGCGAAGCTTTCGTCAAGCAATATAAGTACAACGTCGATATGGCGCCTGACCGAGATCAACTCAGGTCCATGTCGCAGAAGGACAAGGAAACATTCAAGGAGTACGCCCAGAGGTGGCGAGAGCTGGCAGCTCAGATCACTCCACCGCTTGAGGAGAAGGAAATGACCAAGATCTTTTTGAAGACTCTTGGCTCATTCTATTATGAGCGGATGGTAGCAAGCGCTCCCTCTGATTTCACCGAGATGGTGAACATGGGGATGCGTCTCGAAGAAGGTGTCCGTGAAGGACGATTGGCGAAGGATGCGAGCTCTTCCTCTAAACGATATGGAGCGTTTAAGAGGAAGGATGGGGAAGCACATGCCGTGCAATCCCATCCCAAACATAGAAGACCCTCTGCTCAGAGGAAGCCCGCACGTCGTGCCGGTCATCAGCACCAGGTGGCTCATATAGCACCTGTATTCAAAGATAATGCTCAGCAACATCAGCAATATCAGCATCAGCAACAATATCAACAACCGCAGTATCAGCAACAACCTCGTCCACAGCAACAGGCTTACCAGCCTCGTGGCAGTACAACCAATCAAGCTAACATGAATTATGATAGGAAGAAGATCAGCTTCGATCCAATTCCTATGACATATGCAGAGCTTTATCCTTCCTTGTTGGAAAGGAAATTGGTTTCTCCCAGGGATCCTCCTGCCATTCCTGCAAACCCACAATGGTGGTACAAACCAGATCAACATTGTATTTACCATTCCGGTGCTCCGGGTCATAATATAGAGAATTGCTACCCACTCAAGACTAAGGTTCAAGACCTTATGAGATGTGGAATCTTGAGCTTTGAAGATTCAGGCCCGAATGTCACCAAGAACCCATTGCCTGCGCATGGGAAGTCAGTTAATATGGTTCAGGAATGCCTTGGGAAGTACAAGGTCAGATATGTAAGCCACATCAGGCAGTCGTTGGTTGAATTACACCGTTTGCTGTGTCAGTACAGCTACTTGGAGCATAACCACGACAAGTGCCGCGTCTGTTCGGTTAACCGCTTGGGTTGCGACCAAGTACGAAGAGAACTCCAGAAGTTGTTGAATGAGGGTACCATTGAGATTCTGCAGAATCGCAATGTTGATAGAGAAGAGCCTGAAGTGAATGTGATTTCACCAGTGTTCAAGCTGCCCGAGCATGTTGTTATCCGCTATGATAGTGTAGCGGTGTATTCGTCGCTATATGATTTATCGATTAAATCATAAGCAAGAGATACAATGAAATTTCGAGTCGCCACCGCACTTTTATTTATCCAAAGGATTGGCTAAAAAGCGAACAAAAGCCTAAGAAGTTTTACACGTAGAAAACTAATAAAAAGATCAGAGAGTCTGGGTAAGGGGTAAATTACGCAATGGGAAGGTGTTAGGCACCCACTACGTCCTAGGTACTCCTAGGGAGCCCTTTTCACACTTGTTGTATAAAATTGTTATTTGTTATGACATAAAGATTGTGCAAACATGATTGGGATGATGAGAAAAGAATATACAAGTTAGTTATTTTTGTGTTATTGGGTTTGAACGGATGAACCCGCTGCCTACGTACCTTCCATCAAAGGTAAGGATCAAAACGCCGTAGTTCGGCTAAAAGATTTCCAAAAAGTTGGTGGATTCAGTTTTAAACACAAGCACTGAGGCTTTTCATTATCAATGGGAGAACACTCGACCAAAAACAACATCCACCATGCGAGGATAGCTTCGACGTACGAGAGGGGTTAGCCCTGTTTTCAGTACGGAAGTCTTACTGTCGACTCACTAAGGATAGGCAAGATTTACATCAACCACAAAGATAATTGAAACCTATGGCTAATGCATGAAAAGATTAATAATGGACAAAGCCAAAACAAGTGAATGAGTGAAGTTAATTGATTGTGATTATGAAAAATGAGAGTCAAAGTATGATTAAGATTGATTTGAAGGAAGTATTATGAAATGGAGTTTGAAAAAGTCAAGGACTTGAGTCCAGGTTTTTAGTTAGAAAACATGAAAATGTTTGCACAACACTTATGTCAAGTTTGAAAAGCAAAGTGTGAAAAGGTTCAGGACATAATGAATGATGAATGGATGGGTATGGATTGTAAAACTTCTTAGAAGGTTCACTTCTTGAAATCATATGGGAGATGATTCAAGTGTGTCCTTTGGAATGGGCAATGGATAATAATAAACAAACAAAGAAAGCAAAAAGCGGATATCGGATGCCAATCACTGGTCTTATACCAATCTCCTAAAACAAAACGGGATATCAGAGGCCACTCAATGGTCTTACACTAATCTCCTCAAACAAAGAAATAAAAGGCGGATACCGGATACCAATAGATGGATTTACACCAGTCTCCTAAAAAAACAGAACAGGATATCAGAAGCCACTCAATGGACTTACACTAATCTCCTCAAAAGAAAACAAGAAAAGGAAACATGGGAGTCAACTGCCAATCTGTCTGGACTTAGGTTAACTCCACAGATGATCATAGGAAATCCAATGCCACGTTACAGGGACTTACAATGGATCCTCACATACAAGAACAAAAACAACAATATGATCACAGGAAAGCAAATGCCAACTTACAGGGACTTATAATTGCAACCTCTCATACAAACGGATAAAACAAATTATGATCACAGGAAGACAGATGCCAACTTACAGGGACTTATAACTGTATCCTCACATACAAACAGATAAAACAGAAGATATGAGTGACCAATGAGGTCTTACACTCTATCCTTCCATATCACAGGAGCAATGGCCAAAGAAATGGACTTACAATTGTCCTCAATGGGTAAACAACAATGATAGCATCATAAAGACAAATGAGATGATCATGCATTAATGGCAATTGATAATGATAAATGCACAACATATAAGCAAACAGGTGCATATGAAGCAATCAATCAATCAATGAATATCAAACAGCACACTCTATAGCCAAACAAGGGGGCTCACACAAGAGGGTTTGACTATGAAAGTCCACTGTAATAGGTAAATGTCGCTCTTAACCTTGCCATTGAGAGGCTAAGGTGAAGCAGATGAAAAGGAGATGAGGGGTGTGCCTCATTGCTTCTATCCCTGATCAGGGAGAGCATATAAGAAAGTGTGGGAGCTCAGAAAGATGGAGCTCTTTCCACATTATTGACTCGATTAGATCTTGGGTTTTTATCTCAATGCTTCAACCATGTAATGGGAGCAAGGAGAGGACTCACTGAATAGTAGGGGATAGGCTACTTATCCCTACCTTCCACCAATTGCCTTACTTGAAGGACTTTTCCTGCTTGGGACAATTTTAAACACACACAGGCATTGCCTCTTAAGGAGGACTTCAGACAGTTCGCCCGGTCAAATAACAGACCGGGTCTCCAGACTACATGAAGAAGAAAGGTTTATACCTCAAAGCAAATGCTAAATAGCAAAGCAAGCAACTAAAGCAACTAAAGTGTACCTGAAAAAGTCAAACTTATTAGTAAACAAGTCAACAGTTCAAACCAAAAGAAATGGATAAACAACAGTCAACCATAAACAGAGGTGCCAAGGCACAAAGCCAAACTCATATGAGTCACACCTACAAAACAAGAGTTAGCACAATATATATAATCCAACTCAATCAAATTTGGATGACCTTTGAGGCATTGGTGCTTAACCTGAAACAATAGCTCAATTGTAAGCTTAAAAGACCACTAGGACTAGCCTAGGGTCAAAGATGAAAGAAAAAAAGTCAAACAGCAAAGAAAAGTCAACCCAATTCATGTTCAAACATTTAAGAAGTAATCTCAATTGGATTCACAATCAAATCATGCATCAATGTCATTTCATACACAAAAGAATGCAAAGCATGGCAAAGGAAGCATACAAAAGGTCAACAGCAAGACTTCATTCAAAAGTCAACCCAAACATTCTCAAAAATTATCAAATAAATCACACTCAATCCTAACATCTAGCATGGCAAGCATGTCAAATTTCATGGCATTTGGATGATAGGAAGGTAGTCAATTAAAATCAAGAAGTCAACATAATTTCAAGTATGCACAATGAAGGTCAACAAACATGGGTCAACTTCAAAAAATCATATCAAATTGAAAACAGATGATAAATGAATGAGATTAACACCAATGCAAAGCTCAAGGTGTCTAGTTATCACATATGAAATTTCATGGTCATACAATAAGGTGTGAGAATTTCACAAAGGATTTGGCATCATGTAGCACAAAAAGTCAACAATTGACTAGGCAGGGAAGAAAATTCTCACATAAATGGAAAACAGCATCATTAATTCTCAGAAAATTCATACACAAACTAGACATGTAAGAGATCATTCATGCAAAATTTGGGGTCATTTGGAGGCCAGGAGACATGTGAACAAAAATCATACATTTGCATATCATTGGTGTGACACAAATTGTCACACCCTAGTTCAAAAATTCATATCTAGCAAACCACAAATGATAAATGTATAAACTCTACATGGAAACAAAGGTCAATGTGTCTAGTTTTACCACAAAAAATTTCAAGCTCATTGGATACATCATGAGTATTTCACAAAAGGAATGACAAAGGGTGTCAAATATGCATACTTGTTAAGAAATCAATTATCAATTAAAATCCAGCCAATTAAAAATTAATTAAAAATCATAATCAAATACTAGACATCCATGTGAAGATTATGCAAAAATTTTCATGATTTTTGGAGTTCAAATGAATGAGAAATGAATTTTGCAAGTTGGATGAATAATTGGATGAAACATGAGCACATAGCATGGGAAACGAGTCAAACAATGGTCAACAGTGGCAGTTTTGTAATATTGGACATCATTAATCAAAACACTGCGTTTTGATATAGAGAACGAAATGTTCTCATTGGTCCAAACCCAATGGAACAGTAATCTGGCCAATGAGCATTCGAATTTCTGGGTTTAAAGAAAAACCCTAGGGTTTGGCCAACAGCAACACAAGCTTCATCATTCAAGCGTTAATCATGAACAACAAACGTAACCAGCATCAATAATCAAACATGGCCATGACATTCTATCCTCATGCAACATTTGAGAACAACTAAACAGCAATAATCATGGGAGTTTTCTGGGCAGAGTTAGGTTTAAACACAGCAGTATTCATCATCTTCATCAAAATCAATAAGAACAAATGTGCCCAAAAGTTAACAACATGCGTATCAATAGCTTCAACAAACCAAACACAAACACAATCCACCATCTATATTCATTAATTCGAGCACATAACAGAGAAATCCACAAAAACAAGTTTGAGCATAGAACTTCAAAACCATATTTCTCCTAACACAGTGAATCATTTTCGATGGTTTAAGGTTCATTGGCATCAGCAAGTCAAGGAATATACATGGCATAGTATGGATAAGAGAAAAGAGAGGGTCGAAAAACTTACTTGATTTGCAGAAATTCGAGATGCAGTGTTGTTTTGGTGGTTTTAAGCTCAAACAGCTGCAAATAATGGTTGATAGTGATGAATGCTTGAAGAACCTTGGCTCAGTAGTGCTTGGAAAACTTCACAGCTCTAACTGCCATTGTTGTGTGCTTTGAAAAACAGAGTGAGAAGGAGGCTGCACAGGTGATGAATGGTGGTTCAAAGGTGCTCCAAATGTTGTCCAAATGAAGCAAAAGCCATGGGTTGCTCGAGGGTTTTGAGGATTTGGCCAGAAAAATCTCAAATGCAAAAATGCAAGAATAAGAGGATGATGTGTTTTCTGTATGGTAGGCTGCGATTCTAGGGTTGGAATCAGCAGAAATGAAGCTTTATATCATCTGTTTTAAGTCCCTTAATCATGTGCTAACCTGGTTTAGTTAAATGAAATCAAAATGCAATTTGCTAAGTGTGAACCAATGGTTTTAGGAGGGTGTAAGCTTGCACGATTGGGCCTTGAAACCAGCTACTAATGGCCATTACAAATGCTGTTTGTGGTCTGCTCATGAAATGCAGTACTTGTTTTGCTTGTTTCAAACCATTTGCCAAATTACCAAGTTTGCATTTTTGCCCATGGAGATGCATGTTTCTGGCCAAGTTAGGGCTCTAGACAAGTCACAAATGATGTTTCCAAACATTTCCAATTGGCCAAAGTGTGAAAAAATCAATAGATCAAAAAGTCAATGGTTGTTCAAACTTGATTTTTAAATGAAATAGGTCCAAAAATGCCATTTTGATTGGCAAGGTTTTGATGAATGAAATTTATATTTTTGGAAAGAGGAGGAAAAATGTGGTTTGTAGGAAAAAACCCCACCAAATTTGGCCTTATGGTTTGAGAGATATGGCTCTTTGAAGTTCACAAATTTCTGAAATTGAATTGATCATATCTTGACAACCACACATGGGATTTGAGAGTTCTTGGACTTTTTGAAAATGGGAGAACAAGATCTTCAACTTTCATGTTGGTCAAAAATTCATTTGAAGCTTGTATCATGATGCAAGTTGAGGATCAAGAAGTTTCCATTTTTGGCAGTTGAAATTATAGGTCCACTTTCTATTTTGGGAAATTTTCTGATTTTACTTCAAATTCTTCCATGATGAGGTTGGACATGATAGATGAGGCTTATACAAGCATGAATGAACTCCTTCAAATCAATTCCATCCATCAAATCATTGATTAAATCCACAGTTGACCAAGTTTGACTTTTCTAGGGTTTTGGATGACTGAATCCCTTCTGATGAATTCCAAACCCTAGTTCTTTGAGAACTTGACTTCAAATGATGTCCCAAGTTGTATGAAGTCTTGATTATTGATCATGGTGCCCAAATTCTGCAAGAATGGCCACCATCCATTGCTTTGACTGACTGTTGACTGTCTTTGACCTAATTGCTGATAATTGCTTCAACTGCAAGCAACAAGGTTAAACTGACAATATTTTTGTACTTTTTGGTTAATAAACATATGAAAGGCAAAGATATACAAATGCAAAGCATGCTTGGTGATCAAGAAACACACTCACAAGGCAAACTACCCACTAGGAGGGAAGCTAAGGCATGCAATGATCCTTGAGGCCATGATATGATATGATATGGGCCATGAGGGATCTTAGGGCCAAAATTGGGGTCTTACAGATGCCCCTATTTAAGGTCATTCTATCCGGAGAAGTGAAGTTTAGAAATCTTCATCTCGACGCGGTAGAATGGGCTTAAATAACAGTAATGAGACAAATTTTGGTCCCTAAGAGACCTCATGATGCAAATGTATGCATGCAAAAGACACAAATTCTGTGGGAGAATATGATTCACACAGAAGAAAAGACGATCCATCGGAGTAGTACACTCACCAGGAACAGAGACTCTAACAAGACTCTAGTTGGGGATAAACAAGATTGACACAGCGTGAACAAGACACGACTCTGATTAAGAAATACAGAAAACAGACATAAAGGCCTCACTGGGGAGTGAAGGACTCATACTGGGGAAAGATTTCCAAATGGAAAATAAATCCATTGGAGAGACACAAGCTGACTCCTGGGGAGAAGCAAAAAGGAAAACTTCACTGAGGAAGCACCAAACAAATGAGATGTTACCGGCATAAGGGTAATAAACTCAGGAAAATCTGACTCCACAGGGGGACCGAGGTCATAATAGGGAGCAGAAAGGAGGGAACACCAAGGATACCGGTTACTGGGTATATAAAAGGTGACCGACCAAAGCGTGAATTGGATTTCACTTCCAAAACGCTCATCATCCTGAAGAGAGCTAGAAAAGCAAACTTGTTTATAGGATGGATATTTGATTCTGCAAAGAATACGAATCTTACTCTGAGGGGAAAGCAACAAAGATTGACCCAAGAGTGAACGAGACATATTATTCATTACCGGCAGACCGTGAATAATATACTCGAAAGGAAAATTATCCTGAACCGGTTACTGGGTTGTTTATAGGATAAGATCCGGAATCGTGAATTGGTTTGTGTTCCAAGACACTCATCATCCGAAAGAAAGCTAGAACAGCAGACTTGTTTAAAGGATGGCTGAAAAAGCGTGAATTGGTGTGTGTTCCAAAACACTCATCATCCGAAAGAAAGCTAGAACAGCAGACTTGTTTAAAGGATGGACAAAAAAGCGTGAATTGGTGTGTGTTCCAAAACACTCATCATCCTGAACACAAACTGGTTAAAGGATGGGCAAAAAACGTGAATTGGTGTGTGTTCCAAAACACTCATCATCCGAAAGAAAGCTAGAACAGCAGACTTGTTTAAAGGATGGACAAAAAAGCGTGAATTGGTGTGTGTTCCAAAACACTCATCACCCTGAAGAAAGCTAGAACAGCAGACTTGTTTAAGGATGGACAAAAAACGTGAATTGGTGTGTGTTCCAAAACACTCATCATCCGAAAGAAAGCTAGAACAGCAGACTTGTTTAAAGGATGGACAAAAAAGCGTGAATTGGTGTGTGTTCCAAAACACTCATCATCCTGAACACAAACTGGTTAAAGGATGGGCAAAAAACGTGAATTGGTGTGTGTTCCAAAACACTCATCATCCGAAAGAAAGCTAGAACAGCAAACTTGTTTAAAGGATGGACAAAAAAGCGTGAATTGGTGTGTGTTCCAAAACACTCATCATCCTGAACACAAACTGGTTAAAGGATGGGCAAAAAACGTGAATTGGTGTGTGTTCCAAAACACTCATCATCCGAAAGAAAGCTAGAACAGCAGACTTGTTTAAAGGATGGACAAAAAAGCGTGAATTGGTGTGTGTTCCAAAACACTCATCATCCTGAACACAAACTGGTTAAAGGATGGGCAAAAAACGTGAATTGGTGTGTGTTCCAAAACACTCATCATCCGAAAGAAAGCTAGAACAGCAGACTTGTTTAAAGGATGGACATTCGATTCTACAAAGAATGCGAATCTTGCTCAGCTGGGGAAAATCAACAAAGGATTCCAACTAAAGAGCGCATGAGACATATTATTCATTACCGGCAGACCGTGAATAATATACTCGCATGGAAGATTATCCTGAACCGGTTACTGGGTTGTTTAAGGATAAAAATCCGAAAAGAAAGGCATCGGGATACCAGAATAGGTATATAATGATGACCAATCAAAAGGAGCAACAGACATTACCGACAAAAGGGTAAATGAAAGGCGATCTGCTGAGGATAAATTGCAAGCGTCCGGCAATTATCGACAGGGACTAGCTGGGGATGCATTAGTATATAACCAATGATCTGGGGAACAAATCACTAGCAAACGGTGAAAGGACCCACTGGGGATAAAATTGCTAGCATACGGCAATTATCCACAAAAGACTTGCTAGGGATATAAGTGCTGATCTGAGCAACTTATCCAAGCAAAGGAAAATCAACATCAAGAACTAGATGAAGATAACCACAAAATTAGGGTTTACATCTACCGAATACGGGGTAGAAGACCAACAACTCCACGTGGGGATAGAACAAATCACAAATCCGCACGGGAAACCAAAATAGGGTTTATAACAAACCACAAACTGCTGAAGAGCAGGAAAATAGGATTTACAACTACCGGGTAGTAGGTAGAAAACCAAAACTCTGGCTGGAGAATAAAAGGCGTATAACCACAAATTCTGTCAAGAAAGCCAGGAAAGATAGGACTTACAACTACCGGGTATGAGGGTAGAGGCCCAAAAACATTCCGCTGGGGAACAACCCACTGGGAAGCACAAGACATTTGACAAACAGCCAATTCGGGAATAATCCGAAAAGACAGACTGAATCAAGACACGTCCTAATGAGGATATAACTCAAATAGGAACATCCATCCCAATATATGTGTTGGGAGGAAACGGAAGAAACCGTCATCCACGAGGGTATATCTCGGTGGGGAACTGCAAAAGGAAGGACAGACACATTTTCTGCTTATGGGCTGACTCTATATGGAGAGATTTTAAACACCCGACATCTGCTTGGGGAGATCTGTAAAGAGATCTATATCACCATAGCAGGAGACACGACAAACAAAAGATATATGGCAAGAAATGCAACATGAATATCTGAATGTTTATGAATATGCATGAATATGCGTGATTTATGTTTGATGAATGCTGACAAAACAGACAATTCTAACACAAACAGGTTCAGGAACCAAACGCCCGGTATTATACTTCCAGGGGAAAAACCAGCTGGAAAGCCAATCTGCAGAGATCCACATGCTGAAAAGCAAAGATCTGCGAGTACTGTTGAAGAAACAGAGAATCAGAGATATCAGGAGACGACCCAATTAGGGCACAGAAAGTCACAACGGGCAAAAACAGCCACCAAATGAACAAATCTGTAGGGGAACAAGAGAAATCCCAAAGTATCTGCAGGGGATCCCAGTATCAACTGAGAAACAAAGGGTGCATAAGCACGAACCGCTGTAGAAGCAAATCCACACAACTCCGCTGGGGATAAACCCACTGAGGGAGAATGATATCATCCAAGTAGAATCTAACTGCATAAGCAACTCTACTGGGGAAAACTGTCGGCTACTCTCTTGGGAACAAACCACTGAGGGAGGACAGATCAAACAAGTATATTCTGCAATAAACCACTCCGCTTGGGGAGAATATACATAGCAAACTGATCACAACAAGTAGATTCTGCAATATAAGCCACTCTACTGGGGATCACAAACAGTCAGGAAATCAAATCCGTTCTCTGGAGGCCAAAGCCATCATCCGACCATATTGGGGATTGAAAGAGCATTCAACAGGCGAGGCTGCCACAACAAACATTCTGCAGACTAAGCTGAGGAAAAGATGGATGAAATACTGGGATATCAACCCAATCAACCACTGAATAGGAAAATAAATCCTGCTCTGCTGAAGAGAAAAACTCTGATGGAGAGATAGCAACAATTCCACAGACGACTTCGCCGGGGTAAAGTACCGGGTATCAAACCACTGACTTACCAAGTCTTCAAAAGAAAACAACCGTGCTGAGGAAACAGACAATTCCTGCTGGCACACTGCATGGGGAAAAGAGGTAACAACTCCACTTGCAACCCTGGTGGGGATATCAACAACGGTTATACTCGCGACTCCGATGGGAATATCAATAACATCTCTACTCGCGACCTTGGTGGGGATGTTAATAACAGCTCTGCTCGCGACTCAGAGGGTAATATCAATCAATAGCTACACTCATGACTGCGCTGAGGAGACAAATAAAGTCTGGGGCATACGACCCACTAGAGAAAGTGACGGGGCACCAAGATGACAAACCATCAACCGCCGAAACTTCTAAGAAACACCCATGCTAGGGGAAAACTGCTGCTGGAGAAAAACGAAGTCTTCAACAACACTCACTTGCGACTGTACTGGGGAACAAACCCCACCAACAACTCTGTTTGAGGAACAACCCCAACAAAGATCTGAAGAAAGAAGATACCACCAAACCAGGAATATGAACGAATGTCTTACCTGTTGGAAATCATGCCACCCTCGGGAGAGCACTGAGATATTCTTGAGTATCCTTTCAATCTTGTGAATGTTCACTTTGTTTAGAACAAAAATTTTGAAAAAATTGATTTGTTTAAAACAATGACATTTTATCAATTTAAAACAATGCAAAACATTTGTTGAATTGAAACAAATAAGAGTGCAAATAATTGGATAAAAAGCTCAAATTGATTTGATAGAATGGTAGCCTGCAAATGGCAAGACTCCATAGATCTGTACAAATTTGAAATCAGTGATATATATTGGAAGAGGGCTACATTGAACATAATGATCCTTTCTCTACCAATTTGAATCTCGATGTATCCGAAGCTTCAGTTGACGACGAATCGAGGATCTTCTGACGAAATGACGACTGATAAACCAGAAAGTCTTGTCAGGATGCAGTTACTTGCCAAATCCCTAATTTTGCCTAGATTGCCCCAGAGTGAGGTACTCAATCTAGCGGGATGCAAATATATTCTTTTTTCAAGTCTCTAATTTTTGCCTGAATTACCCTTGCGGGTTCTCCACCGAGACGCTCATTTTTGCCTAAGCCGCCCTTTCGGGTTTTCAACTTAGCGAGCTATTCTGTTTTTTCATTCTTTTTTCATTTGCATATACTTTTTTTTTAGGCAAAGTATTTCTTGACTGCATCTGAATTCACAGGACGAGTGAAATCCCCCCCATCCATTGTTGTAAGCATCAAAGCACCGCCTGAAAAGGCTCTCTTAACAACATATGGACCCTCGTAGTTTGGAGTCCACTTGCCCCTGGAGTCGGGCACGAAAGACAAAACTTTCTTGAGCACAAGGTCACCTTCTCTGAACACACGAGGCTTGACATTCTTATCAAATGCTTTCTTCATTCTCTGTTGGTATAGCTGACCATGGCACATGGCAGTTAATCGCTTCTCTTCGATTGAATTCAATTGGTCGTAACGACTCTGTATCCATTCAGCATCAGTCAACTAGGGACTTGAGGGTATAATTTTTTTCTTTTGAAGAAATCTTGAAATTTTTTTTGCTGATTTTTGATTTTTTCGTCTTTTTCACCCTCTTCTCTTTTTTTTTTTTTTTTTTTTTTTTTTTTTTTTTTTGATTGCATTTGTGATGCCCCAGTTTGACTGGTTTGCTGATTCTCATGATACAGCTGAATGAGCTCCTTAGATGCTCAAGAAGGTGGGTAATCTCATCAGGAATCCCCTTCAACATCATCTTCCTCTGTCTCAGATACAAGGAATTCAAGATTGGGAGATGGCGTTAGATCATTATGTTCAATGGGTTTTAGGAATCCCTGCATAATGATTTTGGATAATGAAAAGCTTTTGAATATTTAAACAAGCAAATCATTTATGCAGATGAAAAAGCTGTTTTTGTTTTTCATGGTTTTTTTGTGATCACTGATTACATGCAAGAAAGCAAAAAGTGAAAACAAATGGAAAAACAAATGTTTGACAATGCATTAATTGAATGAAAACATCATTGTATTAAAATGCTGCCAACAATGTCATTACTTCTCCTTTTGGCATGGGAGAAGGGTTTTAAACAAGATGAACAAATCACGCTGATTTATGAATGACCGTAGGAACATCCACAGCGACCCAATTGTGGCAGACACCACCAGGAATGATGAAATTGTTCAGATCTTCTGCATCTTCTTCTTCAATGATAGCAGTAGCTTCAGGTTGATCGTCATGGATGAATCCTCCACTCGTGAACAAACCGTGCTCATTATAGTGCCCCAGAACAGTAGCCAATGCCGGCCCGGGATCGGTTATCTAGAAATAAATCCATCAACAGGAATAAATCCATCAACAGGAATAAATCCATCAACAACACTAAGGCTGGCAAAATATCCTCCTCGAGTTCACAACTCTCTTGCTCAAAATGATCCATCAATCTGGCAGAGATGGCTCTGGTATAATACCGGCGAAGTGCGTCTTCAAAATAAATGAAGATCGCAGGGTCAGACCACAGGACGGGAGACCGGAACAAAACACCTGCTTATGCAAATGATGCATGAAGTGTTTGTGCATATGCTTGTTTTTATATCAAAGGAACCCGAGGGTTTTATTTGCAAACTTTGAAGTATTTAAGCCTCTTGATCTTACATGAGAATATCTCATCAGATATATCAGGTGAAAAAATTTTCCCGGTTTTTTTCATTTTTTGAAAATTTTTGCAAATAAATCCCTTTGAGTTCCTTGAAAAATTTTTTTTCTGATGATATGGATGCAGATGAATGTATGAATGCATGAATGCAACAATCACACTCAAGGATCAAGCAAAGCACGCCAAACAAAGGTCGTGGGAAAGCTCATTGTATCCCTAATATCAATCATCCATTTTGGTGGATTTAGGCTTTCACCTTATCGACACCCAAGTTCCATTGATATTAACGGTACATGAACCGGCTCTAACGTCCTTAATATCAACCAGCCGCTTTGGTGGATTTTAGGTTTTACCCCTGATCCGGGATCCATTGATATTAACAATGTTTGAACGACTCAACCACGAATCAAGGGTTTGTTGAGAGTCACGAGCATGGGGTCTTGGTTAAGAACCACCCAAAGGGAATGTACTAGGGTTTAAACCTGCCAGACATGTTCTATCAGAGGTTCCCATAATCATCGTTCCATCTTTCGAATATTATCGGAGGAACGAATACTCGTATTCCAAGAATATTCTCAAGAGAAACTCTTATGAGTGTAGTATCGCGTAACAATCGTATCAGAACTGACATCTGAACGACCTCCGCACTACAGTCCTAAAAATAGGCCAAGATGGGTTTGGTAAACTAAGGTCCTTGGCTTCTGCGGCACATGATTGAAAGAATAATGCCTAACCACAAATAACTTGTGTGACATTATTAGTTCAACATGACCTCCACCAAGTGAATGGGCTCGCAAGTCAACTGGCTAAGGAATACTCCACACCAGTCAACAAGACTATGCCATTCTCCTATCCTAGAGTGCACTCGAGTTCGGGTATAGAACTCATCTCACAGATCACCAAAGCAAACAACAATTGTATATCAAGCAATTCACACATTACAATCAATACAGTGATCCCAAATTGTACAAAAATATGTCAAATAACAATAATAACAATATAACACAACAAGGGTGAAAAGTAGGCAATACCACCAAGGATTCTGGTGAGATCTCCCCAGTGAAGTCGCCACTTTTCTGTAGCGGTGTATTCGTCGCTATATGATTTATCGGTTAAATCATAAGCAAGAGATACAATGAAATTTCGAGTCGCCACCGCACTTTTATTTATCCAAAGGATTGGCTAAAAAGCGAACAAAAGCCTAAGAAGTTTTACACGTAGAAAACTAATAAAAAGATCAGAGAGTCTGGGTAAGGGGTAAATTACGCAATGGGAAGGTGTTAGGCACCCACTACGTCCTAGGTACTCCTAGGGAGCCCTTTTCACACTTGTTGTATAAAATTGTTATTTGTTATGACATAAAGATTGTGCAAACATGATTGGGATGATGAGAAAAGAATATACAAGTTAGTTATTTTTGTGTTATTGGGTTTGAACGGATGAACCCGCTGCCTACGTACCTTCCATCAAAGGTAAGGATCAAAACGCCGTAGTTCGGCTAAAAGATTTCCAAAAAGTTGGTGGATTCAGTTTTAAACACAAGCACTGAGGCTTTTCATTATCAATGGGAGAACACTCGACCAAAAACAACATCCACCATGCGAGGATAGCTTCGACGTACGAGAGGGGTTAGCCCTGTTTTCAGTACGGAAGTCTTACTGTCGACTCACTAAGGATAGGCAAGATTTACATCAACCACAAAGATAATTGAAACCTATGGCTAATGCATGAAAAGATTAATAATGGACAAAGCCAAAACAAGTGAATGAGTGAAGTTAATTGATTGTGATTATGAAAAATGAGAGTCAAAGTATGATTAAGATTGATTTGAAGGAAGTATTATGAAATGGAGTTTGAAAAAGTCAAGGACTTGAGTCCAGGTTTTTAGTTAGAAAACATGAAAATGTTTGCACAACACTTATGTCAAGTTTGAAAAGCAAAGTGTGAAAAGGTTCAGGACATAATGAATGATGAATGGATGGGTATGGATTGTAAAACTTCTTAGAAGGTTCACTTCTTGAAATCATATGGGAGATGATTCAAGTGTGTCCTTTGGAATGGGCAATGGATAATAATAAACAAACAAAGAAAGCAAAAAGCGGATATCGGATGCCAATCACTGGTCTTATACCAATCTCCTAAAACAAAACGGGATATCAGAGGCCACTCAATGGTCTTACACTAATCTCCTCAAACAAAGAAATAAAAGGCGGATACCGGATACCAATAGATGGATTTACACCAGTCTCCTAAAAAAACAGAACAGGATATCAGAAGCCACTCAATGGACTTACACTAATCTCCTCAAAAGAAAACAAGAAAAGGAAACATGGGAGTCAACTGCCAATCTGTCTGGACTTAGGTTAACTCCACAGATGATCATAGGAAATCCAATGCCACGTTACAGGGACTTACAATGGATCCTCACATACAAGAACAAAAACAACAATATGATCACAGGAAAGCAAATGCCAACTTACAGGGACTTATAATTGCAACCTCTCATACAAACGGATAAAACAAATTATGATCACAGGAAGACAGATGCCAACTTACAGGGACTTATAACTGTATCCTCACATACAAACAGATAAAACAGAAGATATGAGTGACCAATGAGGTCTTACACTCTATCCTTCCATATCACAGGAGCAATGGCCAAAGAAATGGACTTACAATTGTCCTCAATGGGTAAACAACAATGATAGCATCACAAAGACAAATGAGATGATCATGCATTAATGGCAATTGATGATGATAAATGCACAACATATAAGCAAACAGGTGCATATGAAGCAATCAATCAATCAATGAATATCAAACAGCACACTCTATAGCCAAACAAGGGGGCTCACACAAGAGGGTTTGACTATGAAAGTCCACTGTAATAGGTAAATGTCGCTCTTAACCTTGCCATTGAGAGGCTAAGGTGAAGCAGATGAAAAGGAGATGAGGGGTGTGCCTCATTGCTTCTATCCCTGATCAGGGAGAGCATATAAGAAAGTGTGGGAGCTCAGAAAGATGGAGCTCTTTCCACATTATTGACTCGATTAGATCTTGGGTTTTTATCTCAATGCTTCAACCATGTAATGGGAGCAAGGAGAGGACTCACTGAATAGTAGGGGATAGGCTACTTATCCCTACCTTCCACCAATTGCCTTACTTGAAGGACTTTTCCTGCTTGGGACAATTTTAAACACACACAGGCATTGCCTCTTAAGGAGGACTTCAGACAGTTCGCCCGGTCAAATAACAGACCGGGTCTCCAGACTACATGAAGAAGAAAGGTTTATACCTCAAAGCAAATGCTAAATAGCAAAGCAAGCAACTAAAGCAACTAAAGTGTACCTGAAAAAGTCAAACTTATTAGTAAACAAGTCAACAGTTCAAACCAAAAGAAATGGATAAACAACAGTCAACCATAAACAGAGGTGCCAAGGCACAAAGCCAAACTCATATGAGTCACACCTACAAAACAAGAGTTAGCACAATATATATAATCCAACTCAATCAAATTTGGATGACCTTTGAGGCATTGGTGCTTAACCTGAAACAATAGCTCAATTGTAAGCTTAAAAGACCACTAGGACTAGCCTAGGGTCAAAGATGAAAGAAAAAAAGTCAAACAGCAAAGAAAAGTCAACCCAATTCATGTTCAAACATTTAAGAAGTAATCTCAATTGGATTCACAATCAAATCATGCATCAATGTCATTTCATACACAAAAGAATGCAAAGCATGGCAAAGGAAGCATACAAAAGGTCAACAGCAAGACATCATTCAAAAGTCAACCCAAACATTCTCAAAAATTATCAAATAAATCACACTCAATCCTAACATCTAGCATGGCAAGCATGTCAAATTTCATGGCATTTGGATGATAGGAAGGCAGTCAATTAAAATCAAGAAGTCAACATAATTTCAAGTATGCACAATGAAGGTCAACAAACATGGGTCAACTTCAAAAAATCATATCAAATTGAAAACAGATGATAAATGAATGAGATTAACACCAATGCAAAGCTCAAGGTGTCTAGTTATCACATATGAAATTTCATGGTCATACAATAAGGTGTGAGAATTTCACAAAGGATTTGGCATCATGTAGCACAAAAAGTCAACAATTGACTAGGCAGGGAAGAAAATTCTCACATAAATGGAAAACAGCATCATTAATTCCCAGAAAATTCATACACAAACTAGACATGTAAGAGATCATTCATGCAAAATTTGGGGTCATTTGGAGGCCAGGAGACATGTGAACAAAAATCATACATTTGCATATCATTGGTGTGACACAAATTGTCACACCCTAGTTCAAAAATTCATATCTAGCAAACCACAAATGATAAATGTATAAACTCTACATGGAAACAAAGGTCAATGTGTCTAGTTTTACCACAAAAAATTTCAAGCTCATTGGATACATCATGAGTATTTCACAAAAGGAATGACAAAGGGTGTCAAATATGCATACTTGTTAAGAAATCAATTATCAATTAAAATCCAGCCAATTAAAAATTAATTAAAAATCATAATCAAATACTAGACATCCATGTGAAGATTATGCAAAAATTTTCATGATTTTTGGAGTTCAAATGAATGAGAAATGAATTTTGCAAGTTGGATGAATAATTGGATGAAACATGAGCACATAGCATGGGAAACGAGTCAAACAATGGTCAACAGTGGCAGTTTTGTAATATTGGACATCATTAATCAAAACACTGCGTTTTGATATAGAGAACGAAATGTTCTCATTGGTCCAAACCCAATGGAACAGTAATCTGGCCAATGAGCATTCGAATTTCTGGGTTTAAAGAAAAACCCTAGGGTTTGGCCAACAGCAACACAAGCTTCATCATTCAAGCGTTAATCATGAACAACAAACGTAACCAGCATCAATAATCAAACATGGCCATGACATTCTATCCTCATGCAACATTTGAGAACAACTAAACAGCAATAATCATGGGAGTTTTCTGGGCAGAGTTAGGTTTAAACACAGCAGTATTCATCATCTTCATCAAAATCAATAAGAACAAATGTGCCCAAAAGTTAACAACATGCGTATCAATAGCTTCAACAAACCAAACACAAACACAATCCACCATCTATATTCATTAATTCGAGCACATAACAGAGAAATCCACAAAAACAAGTTTGAGCATAGAACTTCAAAACCATATTTCTCCTAACACAGTGAATCATTTTCGATGGTTTAAGGTTCATTGGCATCAGCAAGTCAAGGAATATACATGGCATAGTATGGATAAGAGAAAAGAGAGGGTCGAAAAACTTACTTGATTTGCAGAAATTCGAGATGCAGTGTTGTTTTGGTGGTTTTAAGCTCAAACAGCTGCAAATAATGGTTGATAGTGATGAATGCTTGAAGAACCTTGGCTCAGTAGTGCTTGGAAAACTTCACAGCTCTAACTGCCATTGTTGTGTGCTTTGAAAAACAGAGTGAGAAGGAGGCTGCACAGGTGATGAATGGTGGTTCAAAGGTGCTCCAAATGTTGTCCAAATGAAGCAAAAGCCATGGGTTGCTCGAGGGTTTTGAGGATTTGGCCAGAAAAATCTCAAATGCAAAAATGCAAGAATAAGAGGATGATGTGTTTTCTGTATGGTAGGCTGCGATTCTAGGGTTGGAATCAGCAGAAATGAAGCTTTATATCATCTGTTTTAAGTCCCTTAATCATGTGCTAACCTGGTTTAGTTAAATGAAATCAAAATGCAATTTGCTAAGTGTGAACCAATGGTTTTAGGAGGGTGTAAGCTTGCACGATTGGGCCTTGAAACCAGCTGCTAATGGCCATTACAAATGCTGTTTGTGGTCTGCTCATGAAATGCAGTACTTGTTTTGCTTGTTTCAAACCATTTGCCAAATTACCAAGTTTGCATTTTTGCCCATGGAGATGCATGTTTCTGGCCAAGTTAGGGCTCTAGACAAGTCACAAATGATGTTTCCAAACATTTCCAATTGGCCAAAGTGTGAAAAAATCAATAGATCAAAAAGTCAATGGTTGTTCAAACTTGATTTTTAAATGAAATAGGTCCAAAAATGCCATTTTGATTGGCAAGGTTTTGATGAATGAAATTTATATTTTTGGAAAGAGGAGGAAAAATGTGGTTTGTAGGAAAAAACCCCACCAAATTTGGCCTTATGGTTTGAGAGATATGGCTCTTTGAAGTTCACAAATTTCTGAAATTGAATTGATCATATCTTGACAACCACACATGGGATTTGAGAGTTCTTGGACTTTTTGAAAATGGGAGAACAAGATCTTCAACTTTCATGTTTGTCAAAAATTCATTTGAAGCTTGTATCATGATGCAAGTTGAGGATCAAGAAGTTTCCATTTTTGGCAGTTGAAATTATAGGTCCACTTTCTATTTTGGGAAATTTTCTGATTTTACTTCAAATTCTTCCATGATGAGGTTGGACATGATAGATGAGGCTTATACAAGCATGAATGAACTCCTTCAAATCAATTCCATCCATCAAATCATTGATTAAATCCACAGTTGACCAAGTTTGACTTTTCTAGGGTTTTGGATGACTGAATCCCTTCTGATGAATTCCAAACCCTAGTTCTTTGAGAACTTGACTTCAAATGATGTCCCAAGTTGTATGAAGTCTTGATTATTGATCATGGTGCCCAAATTCTGCAAGAATGGCCACCATCCATTGCTTTGACTGACTGTTGACTGTCTTTGACCTAATTGCTGATAATTGCTTCAACTGCAAGCAACAAGGTTAAACTGACAATATTTTTGTACTTTTTGGTTAATAAACATATGAAAGGCAAAGATATACAAATGCAAAGCATGCTTGGTGATCAAGAAACACACTCACAAGGCAAACTACCCACTAGGAGGGAAGCTAAGGCATGCAATGATCCTTGAGGCCATGATATGATATGATATGGGCCATGAGGGATCTTAGGGCCAAAATTGGGGTCTTACAGATAGCAGCAAGCCGAAGGCTTCCCCTTCTTTGGTCATTAAACCTGCAGGCCCTGTGCCTTACTCTTCAGACAGAGCCATACCATTCAGATATAATCCTGTCGCTGTGCAAGATGGGGTAGAAGTGCCTTTGCCTTCGACTTCTGTGACCAACGTTGCTGATGTAAGTGGCTTGACCCGAAGTGGTCGTGTGTTTTCTGCACCTGCCAAAGCTCCTGTTGCTTCTGATACTGTTGAGCGTCCGGTTGGGACAACTGTGAATGTTCAGAATCAGGCACGTGATGTTGCCAAATCATCCTCCTCTGTACAAAAAACTCTCGTTTCTTCAATTGGCCCGAGTGGCATTGTAGATGAAGAATCTGATGAGATGCTGAGGCTCATCAGAAAGAGTGAGTACAACGTTGTAGACCAGCTTCTACAAACGCCGTCCAAGATTTCCATTCTTTCTCTGCTGCTGAATTCAGAACCCCATAGGGAGGCTCTGCAGAAAGTCTTGGATCTAGCGTATGTTGATCACGACGTCACCATTGAGCAATTTGATAGTATTGTTGCAAACATCACCGCTTGCAACACTTTGAGCTTTTGTGACGCTGATCTCCCTGAGGAGGGAAGAGACCACAACATGGCTTTACATATCTCCATGAATTGCAAATCTGATGCAATGTCCAATGTGCTGGTGGACACTGGATCTTCTCTAAACGTATTGCCAAAGACCACACTCTCCAGATTGTCATATCAAGGTCCTCCTATGAGGCAGAGTGGGGTTGTTGTGAAAGCATTCGATGGGTCGCGTAAGACCGTGATTGGGGAAGTTGATCTCCCAATCAAAATTGGACCAAGTGATTTCCAAGTTACTTTCCAGGTAATGGATATCCACCCATCTTATAGCTGTCTCTTAGGCAGACCATGGATTCACGAGGCTGGCGCCGTGACATCCACCCTACACCAGAAGCTGAAATTTGTCAAAAATAAGAAATTGGTTGTAGTAGGGGGAGAAAAGGCTCTCTTGGTTAGCCATCTGTCTTCCTTCTCATATATTGACGCTGAGGATGAAGTTGGAACTCAGTTCCAAGCTTTATCTATTGATGAACCAATCGAGAAGAAATCTCCTTCATTCACTTCCTACCGTGATGCAAAGCTGGCCATTGAATGTGGTGCAGTTGCTGGATTAGGGAAGGTGATCGAACTTGAAGACAATAGATCCCGGGCTGGCATTGGCTACTGTTCTGGGGCATGTAATGAGCAAGGTTTGTTCACAAGTGGAGGATTCATCCATGATGATCAACCTGAAGAGGAAGCTGCTGCTATCTTGGAAGAAGATGCAGAGGATGTGAACAACTTCGTTATTCCTGGTGGTGTCTGCCACAATTGGGTCGCTGTAGATGTTCCTACAGTCATCCATAGATCAGAGTAATTGTTCACCTTGTTTAAAACCCTTCTCCCATGCCAAAAGGAGAAGTGATGACATTGTTGGCAAAGCATATATACAATGATGTTTTCA
Source organism: Lathyrus oleraceus (assembly GCF_024323335.1). Taxonomy (NCBI): domain Eukaryota; kingdom Viridiplantae; phylum Streptophyta; class Magnoliopsida; order Fabales; family Fabaceae; genus Lathyrus; species Lathyrus oleraceus. The sequence goes on along the minus strand of NC_066585.1, from coordinate 11,249,696 downwards.
TTCAATTAATGCATTGTTAAACATTTGTTTTTCCTTTGTTTTCACTTTTTGCTTTTGCATGAAATCAGTGATCACAAAAAACCCATAAAAAACAAGAATAAAAGCAATCTTTTTCATCTGCATAATGGTTTGCTTGTTTAAATTCTAAAGTTTTTTCATTAACCAAAATCATTATGCAGGTTGATCCTAAAACCCATTGAACATAATGATCCAACGCCATCTCCCAATTTTGAATTCCCTGTATTTGAGGCAGAAGAAGATGACGTTGAGGGGATTTCTGATGAGATTACCCGTCTCCTTGAGCACGAAGAGAAGATCATTCAGCCGCATCTCGAAGACTTGGAAACAGTCAACTTGGGGTCCGAGGATTGTGTTCGTCTGGTGAAGATTGGGGCACTTCTTGAAGGGTCTGTCAAGGAAGATTTGATCAGTTTGCTACGAGAATATTCAGATATCTTCGCTTGGTCCTATGAAGATATGTCGGGTTTGGATACAGATATTGTGCAACATTTCCTGCCTTTAAAGCCTGAGTGCGTGCCTGTGAAGCAGAAGCTCAGAAGAACTCATCCAGATATGGCAGTGAAGATCAAAGAGGAAGTTCAGAAGCAAATTGATGCGGGGTTTCTGGTGACTTCTACATATCCTCAATGGGTGGCCAATATTGTGCCTGTTCCTAAGAAGGACGGAAAAGTCCGTATGTGCGTTGATTATAGAGATTTGAACAAAGCTAGTCCGAAAGATGATTTTCCTCTACCACACATTGACATGTTGGTAGACAATACAGCTAAATTCAAAGTCTTTTCCTTTATGGACGGATTTTCCGGATATAATCAAATCAAGATGGCACCAGAGGATATGGAGAAGACAACATTCATGACACCTTGGGGAACATTCTGTTATCGAGTGATGCCCTTCGGTTTGAAGAACGCCGGAGCCACGTATCAACGAGCTATGACTACCTTGTTTCATGATATGATGCACAAGGAGATAGAGGTCTATGTTGATGATATGATTGCTAAGTCCCGAACGGAAGTTGAGCATATTGAGCATTTGTTGAAGCTTTTTCAGCGTTTGAGGAAGTTTAAACTCCGCCTGAATCCGAACAAATGTACATTTGGAGTCCGTTCCGGCAAGTTGTTGGGTTTTATGGTAAGCGAAAGAGGTATTGAAGTTGATCCTGCAAAGGTCAAAGCAATACAAGAGATGCCTGCACCGAAAACCGAGAAGCAAGTCCGAGGTTTTCTTGGCCGCTTGAACTATATTTCCAGATTTATATCCCACATGACTGCCACATGTGCGCCGATATTCAAGCTCCTCCGGAAAGATCAGTCTCATGATTGGACCGAGGATTGCCAGAAAGCTTTCGATAGCATCAAAGAATATCTGTCTGAACCTCCGATCTTGTCTCCGCCTGTGGAAGGAAGACCTTTGATCATGTATTTGACAGTTCTTGAAGACTCGATGGGTTGTGTACTCGGTCAACAAGATGAATCAGGGAAGAAGGAATTTGCTATATACTACCTCAGTAAGAAGTTTACTGATTGTGAGTCTCGGTACTCTATGCTTGAGAAGACGTGCTGTGCTTTGGCTTGGGCTGCTAAGCGTTTGCGCCAGTATATGATAAATCATACAACTTGGTTGATATCCAGAATGGATCCAATTAAGTATATCTTCGAGAAGCCTGCTTTAACTGGGAGGATTACCCGTTGGCAGATGTTGTTGTCTGAGTATGATATTGAGTATCGAGCTCAGAAAGCTATCAAAGGTAGTATCTTGGCTGACCATTTAGCGCACCAGCCGATCGAAGATCATCAGTCTGTTCAGTATGACTTCCCTGATGAGGAAATTTTGTATTTGAAGATGAAAGATTGCGATGAGCCTACACTTGATGAAGGTCCGGAACCTGGTTCCAGATGGACGATGGTGTTTGATGGCGCTGTTAATCAATATGGGAATGGAATTGGGGCAGTGATCATTACTCCTCAAGGTTCACACATTCCGTTTACAGCAAGGCTAACTTTCAAATGCACGAATAATATGGCGGAGTATGAAGCCTGTATTATGGGACTTGAAGAATGCATTGATTTGAGAATCAAGTATCTTGATGTGTATGGTGATTCGGCCCTGGTTGTTAATCAGATTAAGGGTGAATGGGAGACGAATCAACCTGGTCTCATCCCATACAAAGATTATGCAAGAAGAATTTCAACTTTCTTCACAGAAGTTGAATTTTATCACATTCCTCGAGAGGATAATCGGATGGCAGATGCTCTTGCTACGCTTGCTTCCATGATTGTGGTCAGATGGTGGAATGATGTCCCCAATATTACTGTGATGCGTTTGGACAGACCAGCTCACATATTTGCAATTGAAGAAGTGAAAGATGAGAAGCCTTGGTATTTTGATATCAAGAATTTCCTCCAGAACCAGGTCTACCCGCCTGGGGCATCTGTGAAAGATAGGAAAACTTTGAGAAGGTTGTCAGGCAGTTTCTACCTCAGTGGTGAAGTGCTGTATAAGAGAAATTTTGATATGGTTTTGCTCAGATGCGTGGATAGACACGAAGCAAACCTATTGATGACTGAGGTCCATGAGGGTTCATTTGGTACTCACTCCAATGGACATGCCATGGCTAAGAAGATGTTGAGAGCAGGCTACTATTGGCTGACAATGGAGTCTGACTGTTGCAAGCATGTGAAGAAATGTCACAAGTGTCAAATTTATGCGGATAAGATTCATATTCCTCCGACACTTCTAAATGTGATTTCGTCACCGTGGCCTTTCTCTATGTGGGGAATCGACATGATCGGCATGATTGAGCCGAAAGCGTCCAACGGACACAGGTTTATCCTCGTAGCAATTGATTACTTCACCAAATGGGTTGAAGCTGCTTCGTACGCGAATGTAACCAGGCAGGTGGTTGTGAAGTTTATCAAGAACCAGCTGATTTGCCGTTATGGTGTGCCAGAGAGGATCATTACTGATAATGGATCTAATCTGAATAACAAGATGATGGATGAGTTGTGCGCTGAATTCAAGATTGCACACCATAATTCCTCTCCCTACAGACCTAAGATGAATGGGGCTGTTGAAGCTGCTAATAAGAATATCAAGAGGATTATCCAGAAGATGACTGTTACGTACAAAGATTGGCATGAGATGCTGCCATTTGCTTTGCATGGATATCGTACATTTGTACGCACTTCAACAGGGGCAACCCCTTTCTCTCTTGTTTATGGCATGGAAGCTGTTCTCCCAGTAGAGGTGGAGATCCCATCAATGAGAGTCTTGATGGAAGCCAAGTTGACTGATGCTGAATGGATGCAGAGTTGTTACGACCAATTGAATTTGATTGAAGAGAAGCGGTTAACTGCCATGTGTCATGGTCAGTTATATCAGCAGAGAATGAAGAAAGCATTCGATAAGAAGGTCAAGCCTCGTGTGTTCCGAGAAGGTGACCTCGTGCTCAAGAAAGTTTTGTCTTTCGCGCCCGATTCCAGGGGCAAGTGGACTCCAAACTACGAGGGTCCATATGTTGTTAAGAGAGCCTTTTCAGGCGGAGCTTTGATGCTTACAACAATGGATGGGGAGGATTTCACTCGTCCTGTGAATTCAGATGCAGTCAGGAGATACTTTGCCTAAAAAAAAAAGTATATGCAAATGAAAAACAGAATAGCTCGCTAAGTTGAAAACCCGAAAGGGCGGCTTAGGCAAAAATGAGCATCTCGGTGGAGAACCCGCAAGGGTAATCCAGGAAAAAATTAGAGACTTGAAAAAATAGAACATTTGCATCCCGCTAGATTGAGTACCTCACCCTGGGGCAATCTAGGCAAAAATTAGGGATTTGGCAAGTAACTGCATCCTGACAAGACTTTCTGTTTCACCAGCTGTCATTTCGTCAGAGGATTCTCGATTCATCGTCAACTGAAGCTTCGAATACATCGAGATTCAAATTGGTAGAGAAAGGATCATTATGTTCAATGTAGCCCTCTTCCAATATATATCACTGATTTCAAATTTGTACAGATCTATGGAGTCTTGCCATTTGCAGGCTACCATTCCATCAAATCAATTTGAGCTTTTTATCCAATTATTTGCACTCTTATTTGTTTCAATTCAACAAATGTTTTGCATGTTTTAATTGATAAAATATCATTGTTTTTAAACAAATCAAATTTTTCAAAATTTGTTGTTTTAAACAAAGTGAATATTCACAATGTTGAAAGGATACTCAAGAATATCTCAGTGCTCTCCCAAGGGTGGCATGATCTCCAACAGGTAAGACATTTGGTTCATATTCCTGGTTTGGTAGTATCTTCTTTCTCCAGATCTTGTGATGGGGTTGTTCCCCGACATAGTTGCAAGCAGAGTGTTGTTGAAGACTCAATTTTCTCCAGCAGCAGTTTTCCCCAGTAGATTTGCTTGTGCAGTTGGATTCTACTTGGATGATGTTTTTCTCCTTCAGTGGGTTGTTCCCCGGAGTTGTTTGGAGTTGCAGCTCTTTGTTTCTCAGTTGATGCTGAAATCCCCTGCGGATCTTCGAGATTTTCTCTTGTTCCCCGACAGATTCGTCTTGGTGGCTGTTTTGCCCGTTGTGACCTTCTGTACCCTGGTTGGGTTGTTTGCTGATCCAGCATTCAGAGATTTGGTGTTTTCCTGATATCTCTAATCCTCTGCTCTCCAGCAGTACCAGCAGATCTACGCTTTATAGCATGTAAATCTCCGCAGATTGGCTTTCCAGTCGGTTCTCCCCTGGAAGTATAGTACCGGGCGTTTGATTCCTGGACCTGTTTGTGTTAGATATGTCTGTTTTGTCAGCATTCATCAAACATAAATCACGCATATTCATGCATATTCATAAACATTCAGATATTCATGTTGCATTTCTCGCCATATATCTTTTGTTGATTGTTCCTGCTATGGATACAGATCCCCAATAGATCTCCCCTAGCAGATGTCGGGTGTTAAGTCTCTCCATATAGAGTCAGCGCCATAAGCAGAAAGTGTCTTTTGTCTTGTCCTTCTGCAGTTCCCCACTGAGATACATCCTCGTGGATGACGGTTTCTTCCGTTTCCTCCCAACATATATATTGGGACGGATTTTCCTATTTGAGTTATATCCTCATTAGGACGTGTCTTAATTCAGTCTGTCTTTTCGGATTATTCCCGAATTGGCCATTTGTCAAACTGTCTTGTGCTTCCCAGTGGGTTGTTCCCCAGCGGAGTTTTTTCGGGCCTCTACCCTCATACCGGTAGTTGTAAGTCCTATTTTCTTTGCCCTTTTGATGGAATTGGTGGTTATATACCTTTTATTCCTCGGCAAGAATTGTTGGTTTTCTACCTAGTAGGGGGTAGTCGTAAATCCTGTTTCTTACTCTCCAACAGAGTTTGTGGTTTGTTATAAACCTTATTTTTGGTTTCCCGTGCGGATTTGTGATTAGTTTTATCCCCACGCAGAGTTTTTTTTTTGGTTTTCTACCCCGTATTCGGTAGATGTAAACCCTAATTCGTGGTTATCCCCACCAGAGTATGGCTATTACCCCGTATTCGATAGTTGTAAGTCCTATCTCTTTTCCCCTAACAGAGGTAACCTTTGTGGTTCGTCCTGATTGTAAGTGGATTTCTGTTGTTGTGGTTTTATCCCTAACAGAGTTGGTGTCTCCCTGTGGTGATTTCTATCCCCAGTTGAGTTTGTGGTCTTCTACCCCGTATTCGGTAGGTGGTAAATCCCAAGTGTTGATGTTTCTCCCCAGCGGAGTTTGTGCCTTGTGGTACAGTTGGATAATTGCCGGATGCTTGCAATTCATCCCCAGCGGGTCCCTTCACCGTTTGTCAGTGATTGCGTTCCCCGGATAGTTGATTGTCATCAATATATCCCCAGCTTGTTGTTGTGGATAATTGCTGTTTATGCAATTCATCCCCGGACCATTGATTCTCACCGGTGAATCCTCAGCAGATCGCTTTTCATTTACCCTTTTGTTGGTAATGTCTGTTGCTCCTTTTGATTGGTCATCATTATATACCTAGTTTGGTATCCCGATACCTTTCTTTTCGGTCGATTTATCCTTTATTAACCCTTATACCGGTTGTGGATAATCTTCCTTGCGAGTATGTTATTCACGGTCTGCCGGTAATGAATAATATATCTCATGCACTCTTCAGTCGAAGCCCTTTTGTGTTTCCTTGGTCGAGTAAGTTTCGTTATTTCCTTTTGCGGAGTCGAATATTCTTTGTTGTTGGATAATTGCCGGATGCTTGCAATTTATCCCTTTGAGTTGTCTTTCGTTTACCCGGATGCTTGGTATCGATTGTCTCTCTTTTTGGTTAGTCACCTATTATATACTTCGGTATCTCTGGTGTCTTTTCCTTTCGAGTATATTATTCACGGTCTGCCGGTAATGAATAATATGTCTCATGCGCTCTTTAGTTGGAATCCTTTGTTGATTTTCCCCATCTGAGCAAGATTCGTATTCTTTGTAGAATCGAGTATCCATCCTTTAACCAGTTTGTGTTTCGGATGATGAGTGTTTTGGCATATATACCAATTCACGTGTTCGGTAAATCACCTATTATATACCTTGGTATCTCTGGTGTTTCTTACCATGCGAGTTTATTATCTACGTTCTGACGGTAATAGATAATATATCTCATGCGAGTTTTCTTATCCACGGTCTGCCGGTAATGGATATTATATCTCATGCACTCTTTGGGTTTGTGTCCCCAGTTGAGTAAGGTTCGTTTTCCCGTTGTGGATTCGAATGTCCATCCTGTAAGTCGATTTGCTTTTTCAAGCCCTCCTTTCGGATGATGAGTGTTTTGGCATATATACCAATTCACGCTTTGGTCGGTCACCTATTATATACCTCGGTATCCCTGGTGTTCCTTCCTTTCTGCTCCCTATTATGACCTTGGTCCCTTGTGGAGTCAGATTTTCCTGAGTTTATGTACCTTTTTCAGGTCGTTCTCAGATGTTTGCTTGATTGATATCTCTCACCCTTATACCGGTCTTAGATATTCATTCTTCCTGAGTTTGTTGCCCTTATACCGGTAACATCTCATTCTTTGGTGCTTCCTCAGTGGAGTTTCCTGTTGCTTCTCCCAAGAGTCAGCTTGTGTCTCTCCAATGGATGTTTTTCCTTTGGAATTCTTCTTTTCCCCCAGTGTGAGTCCTTCACTCCCCAGTGAGGTCTCCAGTCTGATTTCTGTTACCCTAATCAGAGTCGTGTCTTGTTCACGCTGTGTCAGTTTTGTTTTTCCCTAACTTGAAGTCGTGTCCTGCTCACGCATTCTTTTTCTTTTACTACCCCCAACAAGAATCTTGTTAGAGTCTCTGTTCCTGGTGAGTGTAATACTCCGATGGATCGTCTTTTCTTCTGTGTGAATCATATTCCCCACAGAGTTTGTGTCTTTTGCATACATACATCTGCATCATGAGGTCTCTTAGGGACCAAAATTTGTCTCATTACTGTTATTTAAGCCCATTCTACCACGTCGAGATGAAGATTTCTAAACTTCACTTCTCCGGCTAGAATGACCTTAAATAGGGGCATCTGTAAGACCCCAATTTTGTCCCTAAGATCCCTCATGGCATCATATCATACCATATCATTGCCTCAAGGATCTTTGTGCACCTTTGCTTCCCTCCTAGTGGGTGGGTTATCTTGTGAGTGTGGTTCTTGATCACCAAGCATGTTTTGCATTTGTATATCATTGCTTTTCATCTGTTTATTAACCAAAGGTACAAAAATGTTGTCATCTAACCATGTTACTTGCAGATGAAGCCAATTAGGTCAAATCAGTCAAAGTCAGTCATTGAGATAGATGGTGGCCATTCTTGCAGAATTTGGGCACCATGATCATTCATCAAGAGTTCATATGAGTTGTGACATCATTTTGAATCAAGATATCAAGTGGTAGGGGCTTGGAATTCATCAGAATATGGTTCAGTCAGCCAAAACCCTAGCAAAGTCAACAGAAGTCAACTGTGGTCAACTGTGCATTTAATCAGTGATTTGATGGTGGGAATTGGTTTGAGAGGTCTCATTCATGTCCATATAAGCCTCATATAACATGTCAAACATCCACAGTGAAGAATTTGAAGTCAGACAAGAAATTTCCCAAAAATAGAAAGTTGACCTGTAATTGGAATTTGCCAAAAATGGAAAGTTCTTCTCCTCAAATTTACTTCATCATACAAGCTTCAAATGAATTTTTGTCCAACATGAAAGTTGAAGATCTTGTTCTCCCATTTCCAAAAAGTCCAAGAACACTCATTTCTCATGTGTGGTTGGCAAGTTATGATCAAATCATTCTCAAACATTTTTGAACTTCAAAGTGGCATATCTTCCAAACCATTTGGCCAAATTGAGTGAGGTTTTTTGCTACAAGTCATATTTGATGTGTTCTATCCAAATCCTTCATCACAATTCACCAAAAATCAACCAAGCAAAATGGCCTTTTTCAAGTGGCTTGAATTAAAATGAGAGGGGTGAAAAATGGACTTTCAATTTAACCATTTCCAATGTTTTCTACCAATTACAAATGTCCAGAAATTGCATTTTTGATGTGCTTGTAAGACCCCAATTTTGGGCCCTAAGATCCCTCATGGCCCATATCATTCATATCATAACCTCAAGGATCATTGCATGCCTTTGTCCCCTTCTAGTGGGTATATTGCCTTGTGGGTTGATTTCTTGATCACCAAGCATACTTTGCATTTGTATATCTTTGCCTTTCATATGTTTATTATTCAAAAAGTACAAAAATATTGTCAGTCTAACCTTGTTGCTTGCAGTGGAAGCAATCATCAGCAATTAGGTCAAAGTCAGTCATTGATCAGTCAAAGCAATGGATGATGGCCATTCTTGCAGAATTTGGGCATCATGATTATTAATCAAAAGTTCATATGTCTTGGGACATCATTTGAAGTCAAGTTCTCAAGGATTTAGGGTTTGGAAATCATCAGAAGAAGTTCAATCAGTCCAAAACCCTAGAAAAGTCAAACTTGGTCAACGGTTGATTTAATCAAGAATTTGATGGATAGAATTGATTTGAAGGAGTTCATTCATGCTTGTATAAGCCTCATCTATCATGTTCAACCTCATCATGGAAGAAAATCAAGCCAATCAGAAATTTTCCAGAAATAGAAAGTGGACCTGTAATTTTAACTGCCAAAAATGGAAACTTCTTGATCTTAAACTTACATCATGATACAAGCTTCAAATGAATTTTTGCCCAACATGAAAGTTGAAGATCTTGTTCTCCCATTTTCAAAAAGTCCAAGAACATCAAAATCCCATGTGTGGTTGTCAAGATATGATCAAATCATTTTCACCAATTTTTGAACTTCAACAAGCCATATCTCTCAAACCATAAGGCCAAATTTGGTGGGGTTTTTTCCTACACATCACATTTTTCATCCTCTTTCCAAAAATATAAATTTCATGACCTAAAACCTTGCCATTCAAAATGGCATTTTTGGACCTTTTGCATTTAAAATCAAAGTTTGACCAAACTTTGACTTTTTGATTTATGGACTTTTTCATCATTTTGCCAATTGGGAAATGTTTTAAACCATATTTGAAACTTGCTCAAAGCTTAAAACCATCATCATACTACCATTTTCCCATCATCTTGAATCAAAATGCAAAATGGACAAAATTGGCAATTGGCTTCATTTGAACAAAATCAGTACAGCAGTACATGTACCACTACAAACAGCAAAACAGGTTGTCCTTCTGCAGCATTTCACAGGCCCAATTCGCAGCAGCACACACCCTCCATTCCACTTTGGTACAAATTAGCAAAATTGCAAATCATATCATTTAGCATAAACCAGCTTAACACATCATTAAAGGACCAAAAGCAGACCATATTTAAACTTCATTTCTGCATTTCCAACCCTAATTTTGACAGCCACCACACAGAAAATACTCTTACTCTCTCATCTTGCATTTTTGCTTGACTGAGATTTTCTGCAAAAAGCTGTAAACCCTCGAGCTTTCTTGGCTTTCTTCATCATCCATCATCATTGTAGACTGCTTTCCAATTGAAAAATCCTAGCTGGACCAACATTTTCAAGCTCTGTTTTACAAAGGACCTTTAATGGCAAGATGAGATTTGAAGAGCTCCAAGTGTTCTCGAGCTAGAAAAGCTTCAACATCCTTCATTACAAAGCATAAGCATCACCTGTTTGCACCTTATTCCATCAATACATAACTGTTGCTACGTTTTCTTCCAAACCAAGTAAGTTATCGACCTCCCTCATATGCCTTGCTATGTTATGTTTCTGAAAGGTCTTGGTATGCTAGTTTCAATGCAATTTGTTTTGAATGAAATGGTTATGTCATGGCCAAGAAATCTGGATTTCATGTTGTGTGTCCAAACTTATTTCTGTTCGATTCACCTTGCTTGCTGTGATTCCTTAAAATGTGATGCTATATTATTGTTCCTTGATGGTTAATGATGCTGTTGGTATGCTAGATTTTGGATTTAGGGCATTTTGAAAATTCGACCTGCTGTAGATTGATGATGTTTTTATGAACATGCTAAAACCCTGTTTGTTGTGATTGCTTGCTCTACTTTGTTTCATGATGATGAAACTGAAAGCTGAAATACTGTTTGATGATGAAATCCCATGCTGATGTATGTTTGGTTGAGTCATGTTTGTTTTGATGTTGGTAACTACTCAATGAACCCTACTTGCTGTAACATGTTGTCCATGTGTTATTGTTGGATTTTATTGTAACTGCTTGATGATGAGTGCACTGTTACATTGAACCAAATATCATGTCCAGAAAATCCAATGTGAAATATGTTATGTGCTGTTGTATGCTGTTGTTCATGTTTTGATTACATGATGATGAATACTATGCTGTAACCAATGATGAATACTGCTACTGTTATGCTTGAGTCATGAATATGCACAGAATTTTCCCATGTTTCATGTCTTGCTTTGTTATTGAATGATGCTTAACCATGCTGTTAATGCCCTGCTGTCATTGCAACCTTGAACATGCTCAAAAATCCATATGGTCATGTGCTGCTATTGCTAAAATCCATATTGTTGTGTGCCGTATGTTTGGCTGCTAGTAGAAACCCTAAGGTCTGCATGAGAATCCAGAAGTTGTGAAGTTCATTGGCTGGTTTGTTGCTTGTATTTGTATGAGCACATTGTTATTGCTGTGATGATTTGTATGCTGTAACTGATAGTGAATGCTGCTCATGTTAAACTTTGTCCTGTCCAAAATTTTCTCAAGATTTTGTTTGGTTTGTTGTTAATGGTGCATAATGCTGATGTTTGAATCATGAGGATAGTGTTCCATGACCATGCTTGTTTATTGTTGCTGTTGTACCTGGTGATGTTTGGTCAATAACATGATACCATGCTGCTTGCTTGATGCTTATTTTTTGAATGAGTTCATAATGATGGATGTTGCTGTTGACTGCTTGTTGATCACCATGCTGCACATGCCTTACTGCTGTTTTGAATGTGCCTAGAAAATCCACGAAAACATGTTGTTGCTGTTGTTTGTTCTGTTTGATATGATGAACATGATGCTATACCAGGCTGATATGATAAACCCTCATGTTTTTCCAGAACTCCAATTCATGTTGTATGCTGTTGTTGATATCATGAAGCTGCCATGCTGGTTATGCCCTATTATTTTCCAACTTGTGTGCATGCTTAGAGAATCCATGCGAAATACATTGCATGCTGCTATGTGCTGTTGTATTGTTTAACATGATGATGAATACCAATGCTGTTAATACCATGCTGTTGTTTGGTCTGCTGTGTGAATGATGATGATACCCTACTGCTGTTTCCCAAAAACCTTCCCTGTCCAGAATTTTCACAAAATCTGTTTTGTTTTGTTGTTAATCAATGTGGTATGAGGATGTTGTTTAACTGTCATATGGTTGGCCCTGTTAGTTGTTGGTTTGCTGGAATTGATGTTCATAATGCCCTGCTGTTTGCTATTTGTGAGCTGCCAGAAGATCCATTGGTTTGTGGTTGTTGGGTGTGTGGTTCGTGGCTACTTGTTTGCTGCATAATGGTTATGTTATTTGCTGCTGTTCATTTTGTTACTTTTGATCGGATGCTGAATACCATGACCATGAACATTGCCTTGCTGATTAGAAACCCTAGGGGTTTGTTGCATGAAAACCAAAACATGAAGCCCCATTGGTCGTGTACTATTCCCTTAGCAGCTGGCCAATCACAACATTTCGTTGTGTAGGCCAAAGCTGTGTCGTTTCATTAAGTTGGTCAAGCATGTTACACATTTGCCACCCGTTGACTTGTTTGACCACTTGCCATGCTAGCTTGCTCATATTTCATCCAATATTTCACCCAACTTCACAAATTTATTTCTCATTCGATTTTCATCCAAAAATCTTGAAATTTTTTCCTCGTGATCACGAATGTGTCCTTCATTTAATTGTGATTTTTAATGATTTTTCCATTGGCTGGATTTTTTATGATAATTATTTTCTTCACATGTATGCCAAAATGATACATTGTGCCATTTCAATTGTGAAATACTCATGTTGCATCCTTTGCCCTTGAAATTTTTTGTGGTTGTTCTACACACATTGACCTTCATTTCCATATAAAGTTTGTGCATTTATCATTTGTGGATTGATAGTTATGTTTTTTTGAAGTTGTGTGTTGCATTTGGTGTCACACCATGATCATGCATTTTCATAATTTTTGTTCACACACTTCCCTACATCCAAATGACTCCAAATTTTGCATGAATGATCCCTTGTATGTCTAATTGATGTATGAATTTTCTTGGAATTAATCTTGCTGTTTTCCATTTGATTGAGAATTTTCTTCCATATGTGGTCATTTGTTGACTTTTTGTGCTATGCCTTGCCAAATCTTTTGTGAAATTCTCAAATCTTATTGTATGATCATGAAATTTCATATGTGATAACTAGACATCTCAAGCTTTGCATTGGTGTTAATCTCATTCATTTCTTTTCTGTTTTCAAATTGATATGATTTTTTGAAGTTGACCCATGCTTGTTGACTTTCACCATGCTTACTTGAATTTGATTTGACTTCATGAATTTCATTGACTGCCTTCCTCTCATCCAAATGCCATGAAATTTTACATGTACACCATGTTAGATGTTAGGATTGAGTGTGATTTATTTCATAATTTTTGAAAATGCTTGAGGTGACTTTTGAATGAAGTCTTTGCTGTTGACTTTTGTATGCTTCCTTTGCTATGCTTTGCATCCTTTTGCATATGAAATGACCATGATGCATGATATGATTATGAATCCAATTGAGAATGCTTCTTGAATGTTTAGACTTGGTTTGGGTTGATTTTTTCTTGCTGCCTTGACTTTTTCTTTCATTTTTGACCCTAGGCTAGTCATAGTGGTCTTGTAAGCTTACAATTGAGCTGTTTGTTTCAGGTTGAGCACCAATACCTTGAGGATCATTCAAATTTGTTTGAATTGAATTGTTTATCATGTGCTAACAATTTGTTTGTAGGTGACTCATATGCTTGAGTCTTAGTGCCTTGCACAATTGGTCCCTCTGTGTGACTATTGGTTCATTTTCTTTTGCTTTTGATTGTTGACTTGTTTACTAATGAGTTTGACTTTTTTCAGGTGCTTTAGTTGCCTAAGTTCTTTGAACTTACTTGCTTGCTTTGCTTTATAGCATTTGCTTTGAGGTATAATTACTTCTTCTTCATGTAGTCTGGAGACCCGGTCTGTTATTTGACCGGGCAAACTGTCTGAAGTCCTCCTTAAGAGGCAATGCCTGTGTTTGTTTATATTTGTCCTAAGCAGGAAAAGTCCTTCAAGTAAGGCAATTGGTGGAAGGTAGGGATAAGTAATCTATCCCCCACTATTCAGTGTGTCCTCTCTTGCTCCCATTACATGGTTGAAGCAATGAGATAAATACCCAAGATCTAATCGAGTCAATAATGTGGAGAGAGTTCCTACTTTCTGAACTCCCACACTTTCTTTGATGCTCTCTCTGATATGAGATTGAAGCAATGAGACACACCCCTCATCTCCTTTTCATCTGCTTCACCTTAGCCTCTCAATGGCAAGGTTAAGAGCGACCCTTACCCATTACAGTGGACTTTCAAAGTCAAACCCTCTTGTGTGAGCCCCCACTGTTTGGCTATAGAGTGTGCTGTTTGATATTCATTGGTTGATTGATTGCTTCATATGCACTTGTTTGCCTGTATGCTATGCATTTATCATCATCATCAATTGCCATTAATGCATGATCATCTCATTTGTTTTGTGATGCTATCATTTATTGTTTGCCCATTGAGGACAATTGTAAGTCCATTGCTTTGGCCTTTTGCTCCTATGATATGGAAGGATAGAGTGTAAGACCTCATTGGTCACTCATATCTTCTGTTTTATCTGTTGTATGTGAGGATACAGTTATAAGTCCCTGTAAGTTGGCACCTGTTATCCTGTGATCATAATTTGATCTGTTTGGTTTTGTATGTGAGGTTGCAGTTATAAGTCCCTGTAAGTTGGCATCTGCTTTCCTGTGATCATAGTTTGTTCATCTGTTTGTGTGAGAGGTTGCAATTATAAGTCCCTGTAAGCTGGCATTTGCATTCCTGTGATCATGTTATTGCTTTTGTTCTTGTATGTGAGGATCCATTGTAAGTCCCTGTGATGTGGCATTGGATTTCCTGTGAGCATACTGTGGAGTTAACCTAAGTCCAGATAGATTGGCAGTTAACTTCCACATTTCATTCTTGTTTTCTTTTGAGGAGATTGGTGTAAGTCCATTGAGTGGCATCTGATATCCTATTTCTGTTTTAGGAGACTGGTGTAAATCCATCTATTGGTATCCGGTATCCGCCTTTTATTTCTTTTCCTGTGGAGATTAGTGTAAGACCATTGAGTGGCTTCTGATATCCCGTTTTGTTTTAGGAGATTGGTATAAGACCATTGATTGGCATCCGATATCCGCTTTTACTTTTGCTTGTTTGTTATTATTAATTGCTATTCCAAAGGACACACTTGAATCATCTGCTATATGATTTCAAGAAGTGAACCTTCTAAGAAGTTTTACAATCCATCCTCATCCATTCATCATTCATTACGTCTTAGACTTTTCACACTTTATCTTTCAAACTTGACATAAGTGTTGTGCAAACATCTTCATGTTTTCTAACTAAAAACCTGGACTCAAGTCCTTGACTTTTTTTCAAAACTCCATTTCATAATACTTATTTGAATTGATCTTAATCATACTTTGACTCCATTTTCATAATCATAATCAGTTAACTTCATCCACTCAATTGTTTTGGCTTTGTCCATTAATCTTTTCATACATGAGCTATAGGTTTGATTTATCTTAGTGGTTGATGTTAATCTCACCTTCTGTCTTTAGTGATTGAATTGTAAGTCTTCCTCGCCTATTATAGGGTTAACCCCTCTCTGGCCAGTTGAAGCTGTTCTCACATGGTGGACGTTGTTGTTTGTATAAGGTTGAGTTTTCTCCCGTGGATAACGTAAGACCTAGGGTTTGTGTTTAAAATTGAACCTAACCCACTTTTGGAAATCTTTTAGCCGAACTACGGCGTTCTGATCCTTACCTTTGATGGAAGGTACGTAGGCAACGGGTTCATCCGTTCGAACCCAATACCCAATAATAATAAAAATTGTATATTCTTTTCCCATCATCCCAATCATGTTTGCACAATATTTTTGTCATAACAAATAACAATTTAGCATAACAAGTGTGAAAAGGGCTCCCTAGGAGTACCTAGGACGTAGTGGGTGCCTAACACCTTCCCATTGCGTAATTTACCCCTTACCCAGAATCTCTGATCTTTTTATTAGTTTTCTACGTGTAAAACTTCTTAGGCTTTTGTTCGCTTTTTAGCCAGTCCTTTGGATAAATAAAAGTGCGGTGGCGACTCGAAATTTCAATGTATCTCTTAGCTTATGATTTAATCGATAGATCATATAGCGACGAATACACCGCTACAGAAAAGTGGCGACTCTGCTGGGGAGACCTCACCAGAATCCCTGGTGGTATTGCCTACTTTTCACCCTTGTTGTGATATATGTTATTATTGTTTATCTGACATATTTTTGTACGATTTGGGATCACTGTATTGATTGTAATGTGTGAATTGCTTGATATACATTTGCTGTTTGCTTTGGTGATCTGTGAGATGAGTTCTATACCCGAACTCGAGTGCTCTCTAGGATAGGAGAATGGCATAGTCTTGTCGACTGGTGTGGAGTAGTCCTTAGCCAGTTGACTTGCGAGTCCATTCACTTGGTGGAGGTCATGTTGAATTAATAATGTCACACAAGTTATTTGTGGTTAGGCATTATTCTTTCAATCATGTGCCGCAGAAGCCAAGGACCTTAGTTTACCAAACCCATCTTGGCCTATTTTTAGGACCGTAGTGCGGAGGTCGTTCAGATGTCAGTTCTGATACGATTGTTACGCGATACTACACTCATAAGAGTTTCTCTTGAGAATATTCTTGGAATACGAGTATTCGTTCCTCCGACAATATTCGAAAGATGGAACGATGATTATGGGAACCTCTGGTAGAACATGTCTGGCAGGTTTAAACCCTAGTACACTCCCTTTGGGTGGTTCTTAACCAAGACTCCATGCTCGTGACTCTCAACAAACCCGTGATTCGTGGTTGAGTCGTTCAAACATTGTTAATATCAATGGATCCCGGATCAGGTGTAAAACCTAAGATCCACCAAAGCGGCTGGTTGATATTAAGAATGTCTGAACCGGTTCATGTACCGTTAATATCAATGGAACTTGGGTGTCGATAAGGTGAAAACCTAAATCCACCAAAATGGATGATTGATATTAGGGATACATAGAGCTTTCCCACGACCTTTGTTTGGTGTGCTTTGTTTGATCCTTGAGTGTGTTTGTTGCATTCATGCATTCACGCATTCATCCGCATTCATGTCATCAAAAGAGAAAATTTTCAAGGAACTCAAAGGGTTTATTTGCAAAATTTTCAGACATGGAAAGACCAAAAAGGCATACAAAGAAGTACAGCTTTAAGCAGCCTGATGTAAAAGAGTTAAGGAATCTGACATCGTATGTATTAGATCCCTTGGGTTTCAAAGCTCGATATGGGAAGCTTCTGCCGCTGCTGACTACTCAGGTGGATGAGGGATTGATGAGCACTCTTGCTCAGTTCTATGATCCGCTCTATCATTGCTTCTTATTTCCGGACTTCCAGCTGTTGCCGACTTTGGAAGAATACTCTCACCTTATTGGGATTCCGATTCTGGATCAAGTGCCGTTCAGTGGCTTAGAGAGTATTCCATCTGCTCGAGAGATTTCCAGCCTGTTGCACATAGATGAAGATCTGATTAGAGCTAATCTGACTACCAAAGGCGGAATTCAGGGTTTTCCCTCCGAGTTCCTTATTGCTCAAGCCATTTTCTATGGGAAAGCCATGAGTGAGGATGCCTTTGAGGCTCTATTTGTATTGCTCATCTATGGATTGGTGCTGTTTCCCAACTTTGACAAGTTCGTCGACATGAACGCCATTAGGATCTTTTCAGTCCTTAATCCGGTTCCGACCTTGTTGGGTGATGCATATGTCTCCTTGCATCTGAGGAATATGAAGAAGGGAGGAGTTATTGTCTGCTGTTTACCCCTGCTGTACAAGTGGTTTATTTCGCACTTGCCGCAGACAGTTGCTTTCAAGGAGAACAAGGGATGTCTACGGTGGTCTCAGAGACTCATGTCTCTCACCAATGATGATATCACCTGGTATGATCGCGTGTATGATACCGTTCCGATCATCAATTCTTGTGGTGAATTCCCCAATGTGCCTCTTCTTGGTACATGTGGTGGGATTACCTACAATCCTACGCTTGCACGTCGTCAGCTTGGGTTCCCCCTAAAGGATAAACCCCATAACATTCTGTTAGAAGGTGTATTCTTTCAGGAGGGTAAAGATCCCCAAGGCCTGAAAGCCAGATTTGTCCGCGCTTGGCGCAATATTCGCATAAAGAGTAGGATTGAATTGGGTCCAAAGAACTGCATTGCTTTGGAGCCATACACCTCTTGGGTCAGACAGAGGGCTGCTACCTACCTGATGCCGTACGATCATCCGAGACCTACACTGTTGGATGTGGCTGGGCCTTCAACCCTCCCTACCCAACGTGTAGAGGAGTTGAGAGAAGAAGACCTTTCGCGTGCCTGGATCCGCGAGAGAGAGGAATTGCTGCAGCAGCTCAAGGAGAAGGATGATATGATTGAATTTCTCGAGCACCGAGTGATCGACGATCCGAACGACACTTGGACTTCTCTGCTTCCTCAGTCTTCCAAATTCTGGAAAAGGAAGTATGATCAACTTGCAAAGGAGAAGGCTGATATGGAGGCCGCCTATGAGAGAGAGATCAAGAAGTTGTACACTTCTCGTCTTCCAGCATCCCGAGCTAATAGGGATCCATAGGATGTTATTTACCTTTTCTCTTTGTAATATTTAAAAGAATGCTGTACTTCTTTGTCCTAATATTTTGAATGAAATATTTTCCATGAGCAATCAAAATGTTTAAATATTCGAAATATTGCAAACAAATACCCTGAGGGTTCCTTGAAATCAAAGCATTTGCACAAAGCATTTCATGCATCATTCTTGCATAAACAGGTACCCATTTTTTCTGGTCTTCTGGTTCTAACCCTTTGATCTTCATTTATTTTGAAGACAAGCTGACTCACCGGTATTATACGAGGGTCAACTCTGCAAGGATTATGGAGCAGTTGGAACAAGAGAACCAGAGTTTGAGGGATGAAGTCGCCAGACTTGGCGCTCTGATGGAGCAACTCCTTGCTGCCCAGAATCAGCCTGCTCCTCAACAACCAGCAACTCCCGTTCAGCGGACGGTTATTTCAGAGATAGCTACGTCAACGGTGCCTGTTAGTGCCCATCAGCCAAATGCCATGCCTCCCGGTTTTCCTTGGGGGATGCCTCCTGGCTTCATGCCCGATCTGCCAGCTCCAACATTCGCTCAAATGCCGGCATCTAGCCCGGTCCCTATTCCTGTTCCTCCTGTCGTGCATACCATGCCGAGGGTAGACGACACCATTTATCACTCTGAGGCTTCTGAGGGCTCAGATGTACATGAGAAAATGGATGCAATGAACGACCAATTCCTCGAGCTGAGAAAGGAATTGAGAACTCTCCGAGGCAAAGATCTCTTCGGCAAGTCAGCAGCCGAACTTTGTCTGGTTCCCGGTGTGAAAATACCTGTTAAATTCAAGGTCCCAGACTTTGAAAAGTATAAAGGGAACACTTGTCCTTTGGCACACTTGGTTATGTATGCCAGAAAGATGTCCACGCAAACAGACAACGATCAACTCTTGATCCACTATTTCCAAGACAGTTTGTCTGGTGCTGCTCTCCGCTGGTACATGAGCTTGGACAGCGTCAACATCCGATCTTTCAACGACCTTGGCGAAGCTTTCGTCAAGCAATATAAATATAACGTTGACATGGCGCCTGACAGAGATCAACTCAGGTCTATGTCACAAAAGGACAAAGAGACGTTCAAGGAGTACGCCCAGAGATGGCGTGAGCTGGCAGCTCAAATTACTCCACCATTAGAAGAGAAGGAGATGACCAAGATCTTTCTGAAGACTCTTGGATCATTCTATTATGAGAGAATGGTGGCCAGCGCTCCCTCTGATTTCACCGAGATGGTGAATATGGGGATGCGTCTTGAAGAAGGCGTCCGCGAAGGACGGTTGTCAAAAGATGATGGTTCTTCCTCTAAGCGGTATGGAGCGTTTAAGAGGAAAGAAGGTGAAGCCCATGCTGTGCAGTCTCAGCCCAAGCATCGAAGACCCTCTGTTCAGAGGAAGCCTGCACATCATTCCAAACATCAGCATCAGGTAGCTAGTGTGGCGCCTGTATTCAAGGATAATGCTCAACAGTATCAACATCAACAGCAATATCCACAACCGCAATATCAACAGCAACAGCAACGTCCACAGCAACAGGCTTACCAGCCTCGTGGAAGTACAACCC